>NC_089491.1:55047647-55356438 GCF_036850765.1 Saccopteryx bilineata
GTGGAGAGGCCTGCGAAGGAGGCTTGAGAAAGACAAAGGAAGGGCTTTTGTGTACTCCCATATTACAAATGTCGAGCTTGATTTCTAGGGGTGTTCCACAAAGAACAATATTCTTGGATTTTATGATTTTCCTGGGAGAATCTCCACTAATTAGATATTGCCAACTATGCTGGTTAATACCAGGTTAAAACAGAGTCAATAAATAAGGATGGATCTGGGCCCAGACATAACTTGTTCCTTCCATATACTCTATTCTCAAAAATCTTTTCACAAACAGTATTTTATGATATAAACAATTTGGCATACATTTGTACTATGAAGAAAATAAGGTTCTTTATTCCCCAAATGAACTGCCTCTTGAATAGTAACAAAAGAAGCTGTATCATGAAGGATTTAATTATCAATATGAAGTAGCTAGTATATTTTATAATCCTAAAATCTCTAACAAAATAAAAAATGCAAGTTCAGTTGGCACAGATTGACTCAAACCTTTACACATATTTCCACCTAGATGATGAATATCTGAAGACCCGAGATGTTTCTAACAAAACAGCATAAAGTCAACATAACCTATGCCACCTATGAACTAAATGTGACTGCAGGCACATTTGAAATAATGCAGTAAACTATTGCTTCCAATATCCTTCACATAGTGCAACAGCACTTTTTTTTTCTATGTGCTGTTGCAGTAGAGTGGCTCCAGTTTGAGTATCTTGTTCAATGGGTATTAGTATCTTTCATATGAGACATTAAAATCCTGGGTCATAACAACAAGGAAGTATTCATTAGAGGAACATTTTATCGTTCTTATTGTGTGGGACTTATTGCCACACCTATTATTTAGGATTGGTTTGAGGTTAGGCCTTGGTAACTTCCAGATCCATTCCCATGTATATTTTTCTCTTTAATGTACTTGTCTCTTGAGGTTGAAGAGCTGGGAGTGCCCTGGATGTGTAGATTTGGCATCAACAGAAAGCTGAGTCTTTTCAGGTGGGTCATCAGATGGAAGAAAAGGATCCAACTGTGAAGAAAAGCTATCTTATTACACAACATGCAAATATTTGTATTAACTAGTAGAACACGTTTTATAAAGCACACCCAAACCAAGGTACATAACATACAATTAGCCTATTTTTTCTACTAATTCTAGCACAATAAAGAGTATGTTTCAATTTCCTTATCATTACAGAAGGCATTCACAAAACAATTTTTGGTGCTGTATTGATAAAATAAGAATTTGAATAGGCTAAAGGGGGTAAAAATAGGAATAAATTATATACAAAGAGGTATTCTATTAATATAGTAAACCATTTAAATATAATTTGTTGTATAAAAATGTACATACTCTTTTAACCTATCATTGATAATGAAATAATAATATATACTTTTTATTGAATAGCTTAATAAATATAGGGTAACAAATAAATTTTATTTATTTTTAAAAATCACTTTTTTGAGGTATGATTGACATACACAAAGCTGTATGTCAATTATATTTAACAAATACAACTTGATAAATTTGGGGATAAGTATATCGCTGTGGAAACACCACAACAATCTATGCCATAAATGTATCTATCACCAATAGTTTCCATATATATATTTTTTTTTTCATTTTACTTCAGCCCATTTAGTCTCCACATCAGCCCTAAGCTGTAGGAGTTGCTTTCACCAATTTACAGATGAAGAAAATATGCCCTGAAAGGAGCAATTATTTGCCTGCACTCAAAGTTATTGAATGTTGCAGTTAGTAGTGGAGCTCAAATTTATAATATTTTAAAGCATACTTATTTAACTACTATTATTTTCCTTCTCAACCTTTAGACTATATCCAAATAAAATAGTGAAAAAGAATAAAAAATATTTATATATACCTCTTTAGTGAGGCATTATTTATTATAAAAAATTGAACTCATTAAAATTTGTGAAAAATATCAATAAGTAAAAATACAGTGGGATGAGAAATAGAAAAAAAACCCCACCTCATTGTACAAAAGATAGCTAGCTTATCCATAGCAATAAGCAGTAATTCTACTTCCTTGGAAAGATAAATAAATTGAAGAAAATATAGAGCTCCCCTTGCCCTTCCTAACTTAACTTCTTGTGACTCCAAGCTATCTTTGTCATTTCTTAACTTATATCTGAATCATTCTAATTTTTGCCTCTGCATTCACCTGGACTTCTTTGTATTTCTGCCTGTGCATCTATTCCTCTTCTTTTTTTTTTTTTTTTTTTTTTTTTCTTTTTTTTTCTGAAGCTGGAAACAGGGAGAGACAGTCAGACAGACTCCCGCATGCGCCCGACCGGGATCCACCCAGCACGGCCACCAGGGGCGACGCTCTGCCCACCAGGGGGCGATGCTCTGCCCATCCTGGGCGTCGCCATGTTGCAACCAGAGCCACTCTAGCCCCTGGGGCAGAGGCCACAGAGCCATCCCCAGCGCCCGGGCCATCTTTGCTCCAATGGAGCCTTGGCTGCGGGAGGGGACGAGAGAGACAGAGAGGAAAGCGCGGCGGAGGGGTGGAGAAGCAAATGGGCGCTTCTCCTGTGTGCCCTGGCCGGGAATCGAACCCGGGTCCTCCGCATGCTAGGCCAACGCTCTACCGCTGAGCCAACTGGCCAGGGCCTATTCCTCTTATAAAGACACTAGTCATTGGATTTTGGGCCAGCCTAACTCAATATAATCTCATCTTAACTAATTATATCTACGAAACCTTATTTCCAAATAAGGTCATATTCGGAGGTTCCAGCTGACATGAGTTTTATGGGAACACTATTTCACCCACTATATGGTGGAAATACATAAACAAAAATGTGCAAGGAAAAAAATACTTTATTATATGTCAGAGACACACCCTTTCTCCATACTAGAAAAAAACAAAGATAAATGATTCCTCAAAGTTACTTTATTTCAATCATAATATTGAAAATGTTTTATAAATGATAATTTAGTGAAAATAATATTCTCTTAAACTCAGTATCAGAAAAGAGAACTTTGTTTCCTGCCTTTTTGTTAACTGGCTTTGGAATCTTGAGCAAATCATGAACCTCTCTAGGCTTCTGTTTTTTTATACATAAAATCTAAATCTTAGATTATGTAAATTTTACAATGATGTATTCAATTTCAATTCATATACATGTAAGTCAAACTTGTAAAAAGAAAGAATATTGAATTCTTTTTTTTTCCTTTTTTATCCTTTTCTAAGTAAGAGAAGAGAAGATAGAGAAACAGACTCCCACACTCACCCCAACTGGAATCCATTCAGCAACCCTCATCTGTGGCAGATGCTCTGCCTTTCTCAGGTCATGCTCTTAACTGAGCTATTTTTAGAGCCTGAAGCAGAGGCTCCCAAGAGCCATCCTCAGCACCCAGGGTCGATGCACTTGAACCAATCCAGTCGTGGCTGGGGGAGGGAAAGAGAGAGAAAGAGGGAGACAGAGAAGGGGTAGGGGTTGGGGTGGAGAAGCATATGGTCTCTTTTCCTATATGCCTTGACCCAGAATTGAATCAAGGACATTCACACACTGGACTGATGCTCTACCACTGAGCAAACCGGCCAGGGTCAGGATATTGAATTCTTAGAAGGATTCTTAGCCTTGTATTTAAAATGACTGGTCTATGTAATCATGAATATAATTATGCATATAAGCATATAATTTACTGATGAGTCATTGATGAGTGTATCATTGATCAAATATAGATATTATTCATTTGAGCAATAGCTGACAGAAATCCTGAAGAACAGAAATTATGCTAGAATAAAAAATGCTAATGTTATTTTTGAATTTCTAATAATTTATCATCATGCATTGTTTATTAATTTGTTTCTCAGAGACCCAAGAAATATAATATGTAAGAATTTTTATTGTTTATTTTAATATAATATATATCAACAGCGGCCAGTGAAAACAATTTGAGGGTAACTAATACAGATAACTAAAGACCAGGTGAGCTAAACTTCTTCCCAAGAAAGCAGCCATGTACTTTAGCCATATCTTTCACCACCAAGGTAAATAAATTTTCCACACACAAAAAAGGTGCAGCAAATATATTTTGTTCTGTTTTATTTTTGTTGACTTATACAAAAACAAATATACATAAATGTATACAGATAATTCAGGAATATAAGCAATTATTTAATAGATGAATATCTATTATATTAATTGACATCTGTCTAATAGTTTAAAATTAATCAAAAAACTAATACAAATGCTATCAGCAAATATTTGCCATTACAAATATTTGGTAAATATGTAAAAAACAGGCTCAATAACAAAGATACACTGAAGTGTTTCTGTGAGGGATTTAGCAGACACATGATACCTTAAAATTCTTAAAATACAAGTTCAGTAACATTTGGGTAAAAAAATAACACCTTTCTCTCCAACCTGGTAGATTCCTACTCTAAAATTAAAGGTCCCACTTCTGGAATATATCTTAAGAATTCTGAAACACTAATTCAAAAGAATATATATGTCCTCCTATGTTCATTGCAACATGATTTACAATAGCCAAGATCTGGAAACAATCCTAGTATCCATCAATAGATAAATTGAAAAAAAAGTTGTGATACATGTACATAATAGAATACTATGCGGCCATAAAAATAGGGAAATCTTCCCTTTTGCAGCAGCATAGAAAGATCTGGAGAGCATTAAGTTGAGTGAAATTAGCCAGTCAGAGAAAAACAAGTACCATATGATTTCACTCATATGTGGAATCTAATGAACAAAATAACTAACAAGCAAAATAGAAACAGACTCATACATAAAACAGGGGAACAGCTGTTGGGGTGGGAGGGTTGGGTGAGGGAGGCAGAGCAATAGAGCAAAAAAGGACAAAAAACCCCTCATGGACATAGACAAGAGTGTGGTGATTGATGGTAGAGGAAAATGGAGGGGCGAGGTAGAAGATGGTATGGGGGGATAAATGGGGATGGACAAATACTTGACTGGAGGGGTGAACAAACAGTAAGTATACAAAGATATGTTGTAGAATTGGGCATCTGAAACCTATGTAATTATGTTAACTAGGCTCATCCCAATAAAATTAAATTAAAAAGTTAAAAATGCAAATAAAAAAATTAAATACATTTTTAAATGGGTTATAATTGTAATAATAATAAAATTAAATTAAAGATAATTTTAATTCCTCCAAATATTTTTAATATATTCTAAAATAGTGTAATTATCTAAAATTTTTTTATTCAAATTTGATAGGCAAGAATGCCTCTGAAAACCAGTAAGTAATGACTTCAGTTAGGATATTTTCCATTATAACTTCTTACTCATATTCTTTAATATTTTATTACTTTTCCATCTCTAGAAGATATTCATAACTGAGCTACATACAGTAAGATATGTAAGTGGGCTGCTCTGCTGTATGCACGGTGTTATGTCATCATCTGCACATGCATGCACATGCTGCCACATCATCCTACAGAAACTGGAAGGGTTTTCCTTTTATTTGGTGCAGATTTCACATTTTTATCATCTTTTGTTGCTTTCCTGTGACCAGTCAAAAGTGCACCATGACTTTACGGGTACACTGTATTTAATGTAGATTGTAAGGCCAGTAGCTATGGCCACCATTACAGCTGCCTGGCCCATGCAGGTTCACATTCGATTTGGACAGATGGTAATAAAACAACGGAGCCAAGAACTGGTGGACCATTAGCTTTAATCCTAGCTTGCACCCAGTGGGCAAGAAATACACACAGTGGGGAAACACTTCCCTTTCCATTCAGGGTTTCCAAAGTGATTGACTCATCCGAGTTTCCTAGAATCAAAGGTTTCTAGCTCACCAGCCTTATTCACCTCTGTTCCCCATCTCCTCCTCTCTGCACAAACTCTGCAAAGACTAGCTTCTCCTTCAGCACTCTTCCATCTTGACTGCTTCTCCTCTCCTCCACATGACCTTTCTCTGCTCTTCTCTAGCATGGGCTCCTCTGCCCCATTTTATAGTGTAAAAATCAAAACCTTTAATCCAATACACAAACAAAGGAGTTTCTGATACAAAGCCACTTATCTGAGGCATAAAAGGGATTCCTCATAAGAGTGCACCACCCTCTATCATGCAACAGTCAAAGGTGTGGGGAAAAGTTTAGTCTTAAAACTAAGCCTTAGGCTATAAGGACCATGCCTGCTTACAGCCTGTCCCCCACACCCAATGCAAACTGTAAGCGAGCAAACATATATTATATTTACAAACTTATTTGACCAACAGATAATAACAGCAAGTACAAATACAGCTCTTACTTTGTACCAGACCAAGTGCTAGGTGCCTTACTCATCTTAACTCATTTAAACTTGTCAACCTTACCAAGTAGGTGTTTTCTTCCCGTCCGATAGGGGAAGAAACAGAAGCTTTAAGCAACCTGTCAAGATCACTCAGCTAATAAGTATTGGAGCTGGGATTTAAACTCAAGCCAGCCATCTCTGATCTCTATGCTCTTCAACAGTGTGCTACATTGCCTCTGTGGGATTTTAGAAATTACCTAATCTACATTCAAACCTTATCTGATATTTCAAAGCATTATTGACAGACTTTGTTAATTAGCTCCTCATTCTTCCAATTCCCAGCTCACAGTCCTCCCCACTCTGTGTTATACCTCCAGTCAAAGGACACACTGGCAATTCAGTTGTGCAGGAATGTGGTGTGGTGGTGATTAGAGATCAGGTGTTTGGCAGTTTTAAATAAATAATAAAATTAATATTATGCTATTTAACTATGCTTAAGGAATCAGTCATTCAGCCTGCTGGACACGATATGAGTCCGGTTAAGGAAGAATTGTTGAACAGAATCAAAATGGTATTAACTGGAGATTACTGGTTAAAATTAAGACAAGAATACAAGTATAATAAACAAAATCAAAGTGTAAGTGTTGCCAATAGAAATAGGAGTATCTTCAATATTAGTTTGTTATGAAATAATTTTGGCAAACAATTATTTAAATATATACAAAAATACCTATGAACAATGACTTCATTTAAAGAGTTTATGCTTCTGTTTCATGCTTCTTATTAAAAGGTATTTTGTGTGTAATTTCCAAGAATCAAATAAAATTATTCAATAACTTACTTTCCATTTTGATAGCAGTGTCAATAAGTAAGGCCCAATTTAGCTTTTATAACATATAGTTCTGGTAATCTTGATTAATAAAGGATTTAGTTATAAGACATCTTTCCTTATACCCCAAAATGCAATCATGAGGCATTTTAATTGTTAGACATTGCAGTAAATGCCGAATCAATACCATTAACAAAACCACAATGGAGATGAATGGGTAGAGTTTGTTTATTGTTCTATAGTTAGCTTCTTGATAAATCAACTCTTAACATCTGGTTGTTTCCCAATATTCTAAACAGGTGACAAACCACTGACAACCTTAGGTTCCCAGAACAGATCAGAACAGAACACAGGCTGTCTTTACATTTCTTAATATAAAGAGAACAAATTCTTTGAGTGACATCAGCACCTTTAGCAGATGGTGAACTTGAGAATGATTTTTATCTCAAGTACAGACTTTGAGAGAGGAAGAGAAAATTTATCTCTAAAGAGAATGATCTGATATACTTCATATATTCCAGAGACTAGGATCAGAGAAATAACTTAAAAGAAAAGATAATTACATGGTAATTGCAGTCAAAAGACTAAGGTTCAAATGTCAAATTAACCACTTATTATTAGTGTAAGCTTTAAGAGTAGCCTACCTTCTCTAAGTAGTGATTCCCTCACCTGCAAAATTTGATTAGTAAGATCATGAAGATAATTTTTGAGAATTATTTAAGATAATATCTGATAAGTGTTAATATAAAAACTCTGCATAGTAGATAATCAAAGCTTTTGAGATTAATCCTGAAAATATGTTGCATCTTTAAAAGGCTGGTTTGTATGTCATACGAGCTTTTCTTCTATTAATACATTTTAATTTTTATGTTTTTCTCTGTTTTTTTTTCAGATGTCAAAGGGCATGCACCAATGCAACATAAACACAAACAAAAAACTAAGCAAATGGAGTTTATGAGAAAAGAAGAGAAGGTGAAGAACAAAAACATCTATGGTGCATAAGGACTAATGATTTACCACTGACCCAATTTATTATCTATCATTATAACTGATTTTCTGCTAAAAAATTATAATATACACTGTGACATATCCTATGTTACTTCTTCCTAGGTCTTAATTTGTCTGACTGACCTATTGACATATTTACCAATCAAAATCTATAGTTTTTATTTCAGTACAAGTTACCACTAAGGTGATATGATTTTGCAACTATAGTCATGCAGCACTGGCAGGCGACAGCACCCCCTACTGACCAACAGTATAGAGGGAAATGTGTGTAGCTGATCCTACCCCTCAGAACTTATCTTGTGAGTCTAGATAGGTGGAACAATAGCTAGATAAACATAAACACAACCATAGATGCACACACACATACAAAATGCTATTTATCCATATTTCACTCCTGCCACATACATAGGCTTGACAAATGCTGAGCATTTGGAGGGCAAGTTGTTAGAATTAAAAGGCACTCCTTTTTTGTGTGTATAGAAGGCATACAATCAGGTGTATTAATGTGGGTATTTAATAATAACCACATAAATCAGTATCTCACTCACAAGATTTTAATTTTATCCAGGTATGAAGTACTCTAAAATCAATAATGTCTGTATTAAGTTTAAGTACAACTAATTTTTTATACTCTTTATTAGTTTTTAACTGTTTCAAATTAAAAAAAAAATTTGAACTATTCAACTAATATTTATTAGACGGCTACTCTGGTCCAGACAATATTTTAAGCAATGGGTTATAGCAATGAGCCAAACCAGCATAATCTTTTCCTTCATGGAGATTACATTCTAATGGGAGAAACCAATGTTCCCATTAACTCATACTCAATTTATGAAGTATTTCTTAATGTAGAAAACATTTCCAATAATTAAAAGTGAGTTTTAATTATTCCCTTAATGAAGTTTGGCAATGTGAGGTTTGAATCTCTCACTATTGCTTAGACACGTTAGTTGACTTTTTCCTTAGTAAATTTGTGGCTCTATTTCTAGTTTCCTGCTGGTGTTTTTGTTTGTTTGTTTTGTGTTTTTTAATTTATTTATTTAGTGAAAGAAGGGATGGCAAACAAACTTCCTCATGTGCCTGGACTGGGATTTACCCAGAAAGCCCACTAGGGGATGATGTTCTGCCCATCTGGGGCTCTTGCTCAATTGCAACTCGAGCCATTTTTTAGTGCCTGTGGTCGAGGGCATGGAGCCATCCTCAGCACCTGGGGCCAACTCGCTCTAATTGAGCCATTGCTTCAGGAGGAGAGTAGAAGACAGACAGAGAGAGAGAGAGAGAAGTGAGAGGGGTGGAAAATCTGAAGGTCGCTTCTCCTGTGTGCCCTGACAAGGAATTGAACCTGGGACATATACATGCCGAGCTGAAGATCTACTGCTGAGCCAACTGGTCAGGGCTCCTGCTGATGTTTTTAAATGGGTCCAAAATTGCTAAATAGATAGAAGTATTAGGAAAATCAGATATTATGATATGAAAAATGGGGAAATCATTGGTGTTTGTGACATGGAATACAGTGAGAGATATGATTATGTAAGATAACTTACTGCTTTTCTTTAAGATCTTGATCCTTTTTAGTCTCCCCAGTAGGATAGACTCTATGATTAGGAGCCAACTTTATGATTAAATTTATTATTCTTTCCATTTACAGGATGTTATAGAGAAATACCAAATAAAGCATGACTAGATAAATCCTGATAAGTTTTAAAAGAGCAGGAAAGATCTTCAAAACAATAATTTCTCTTTATAGACCCTAGTGGGGGTTTCTGTTTAAGGTTACCTTCTGTTACAACTCTGCTTTTAAGCTGCTCAGATTAGATTTTTTTGAAGCCAAAAGATAACCTTTCCAAGACTGATATATGAGCATATTTGTTAAATCAAAAACTGATCACATAACACTGTTTTGTTATTTTCACTTGTCAGCCTCCTGTTGATTACCATTAGGATGACAAGTAATTTACTACCAACGCTCAAGTACAAGGGAGGCATGACAACCAGAAGTCCCTGCTGCTTCTAGTTGCTCAGAACAGCACAATGACAAATGGGTGACTTTGACAGTTACTGTCTCTCTCTAAAATAAGTTTGTTGAGATCTCATCCTATAGAGTGTACCCAAGCAGCAAGAAGCAGAGATTTGTTTGGATAATGCAATTTTAAGGACCCTTTCTCATCTCTCTATGGAATGACCATGAGAGGAAAATAAAGATACCAAAGAGAATATTTGAAGTATATCATGACCAAGTAGTACAGAAGAACAAACAGAGGTAAGGTACAGTGAAGGTAATGCCAGAATAAGAACTATTTTTCAGAAAAGTAATTTATATAAAATAGGAAATAGACCTGCAGAGATTATCATAACCAGTACTGGAAAAGAAGCAGCTCCTTTTTAATATTAGACTTAATTACTGATGTCTTATACACACAGTTCTTCTCTTCTGCCCTCTGCTGTTTTCATTCTCAGGTGGTAGAAGGAAAATCACTCAGAGCTATTTGGAGCTCCTTTCAAGTAAGGTACATAAATAGTTCTTTCTCTGTTGCTCACTACTGCTTGGGCACAGTTGTTTCTCTGCCTTTAAGATTCTGATCCTTGTGCTAAAGAATGATGTTTAATATGAGTACCATGTGGTTATTTCAACTTCTTTTCTTGCTTACAGAAAACTACTCTTTTTTTTTTTTTTTTTTTTTTTTTTTAATGAGAGGTCAGGAGGCAGAGAGACAGAGTCCTGCATGTGCTCTGACCAGGATCCATCTGGCAAACCCCCTATGGGACAGTGCTCTGTCTATCTGGATCCTTTGTCTGTTGCTTGGCAACCGAGCTATTATAGTACCTGAGGCAAAGCCATGGTGCCATCCTCAGTAACTTGCTCGAATAAGCCATGGTTGTGGGAGGGGAAGAGAGAGAGAAAGAGAAAAAGGGGAGGAGTAGAGAAGCAAATGGTCCGTTCTCGTGTGTGTTCTGACCAGGAATCGTACCTGAGACTTCCACATGCCAGGCCGATGCTCTACCACTGAGATAACCGGCCAGGGCAAACTACTCTTTTAAAAATGTATATTTATGTTTTTTTGTTTGTTTTTTTTGTTTTGTTGTTGTTTTTTTTTTCATTTTTCTGAAGCTGGAAACAGGGAGAGACAGTCAGACAGACTCCCGCATGCGCCCGACAGGGATCCACCCGGCACGCCCACCAGGGGCGACGCTCTGCCCACCAGGGGGCGATGCTCTGCCCATCCTGGGCGTCACCATGTTGCGACCAGAGCCACTCTAGCGCCTGAGGCAGAGGCCACAGAGCCATCCCCAGCGCCCGGGCCATCTTTGCTCCAATGGAGCCTTGGCTGCGGGAGGGGACGAGAGAGACAGAGAGGAAAGCGCGGCGGAGGGGTGGAGAAGCAAATGGGCGCTTCTCCTGTGTGCCCTGGCCGGGAATCGAACCCGGGTCCTCCGCACGCTAGGCCGACGCTCTACCGCTGAGCCAACCGGCCAGGGCCTGTTTTTTAAAATATAAACTTTTTTGGTACAGGGTAGGTGATTTATAGAATTTTGTATCTTTTCAAGTATCAACATTGATATCTGGTCTACTGAAAGAGGAAATGAAGGACTTTCATAACTGCAACTCACTTTGGAAACATTTGCCCTCTGACAGTTCTATGTTTTTTTTTGTTTGTTTGTTTGTTTGTTTTCTTAAATAATTTTATTTTTTTAATGGGGTGACATCAATAAATCAGGATACATATATTCAAAGATAACAAGACCAGGGTATCTTGTCGTTCAATTATGATGCATACCCGTCACCCAAAGTCAGATTGTCCTCTGTCACCTTCTATCTTGTTTTCTTTGTGCCCCTCCCCCTCCCCCTTTCCCTCTCCCATTCCCCCCTCCCCCCCGTAACCACCACACTCTTATCAATGTCTCTTAGTTTCACTTTTATGTCCCACCTACGTATGGAATAATGCAGTTCCTGGTTTTTTCTGATTTACTTATTTTGCTTCGTATCATGTTATCTAGATCCCACCATTTTGCTGTAAATGTTCCGATGTCATCATTTCTTATGGCTGAGTAGTATTCCATAGTGTATATGTGCCACATCTTCTTTATTCAGTCATCTATTGACGGGCTTTTTGGTTGTTTCCATGTCCTGGCCACTGTGAACAATGCTGCAATAAACATGGGGCTGCATGTGTCTTTACGTATCAATGTTTCTGAGTTTTTGGGGTATATACCCAGTAGAGGGATTGCTGGGTCATAAGGTAGTTCTATTTTCAGTTTTTTGAGGAACCATCATACTTTCTTCCATAATGGTTGTACTACTTTACATTCCCACCAACAGTGTATGAGGGTTCCTTTTTCTCCACAGCCTCTCCAACATTTGCTATTACCTGTCTTGTTAATAATAGCTAATCGAACAGGTGTGAGGTGGTATCTCATTGCTGTTTTGATTTGCATTTCTCTAATAGCTAAAGAAGATGAGCATCTTTTCATATATCTGTTGGCCATTTGTATTTCTTCCTGGGAGAATTGTCTGTTCATATCCTCTTCCCATTTTTTATGGGATTGTTTGTTTGTTTGTTGTTGAGTTTTATGAGTTCTTTGTATATTTTGGATATTATGCCCTTATCTGAGCTGTTGTTTGAAAATATCATTTCCCATTTAGTTGGCTTTCTGTTTATTTTGTTATCAGTTTCTCTTGCTGAGCAAAAACTTCTTAGTCTGATGTAGTCCCATTCATTAATTTTTGCCTTCACTTCTCTTGCCATTGGAGTCAAATTCATAAAATGCTCTTTAAAACCCAGGTCCATGAGTTGAGTACCTATGTCTTCTTCTATGTACTTAATTGTTTCAGGTCTTATGTTTAGATCTTTGATCCATTTTGAGTTAATTTTAGTACAGGGGGACAAACTGTAGTCCAGTTTCATTCTTTTGCATGTGGCTTTCCAGTTTTCCCAGCACCATTTATTGAAGAGGCTTTCTTTTCTCCATTGTGTGTTGTTGGCCCCTTTATCAAAAATTATTTGACTATATATATGTGGTTTTATTTCTGAACTTTCTATTCTGTTCCATTGGTCTGAGTGTCTATTTTTCTGCCAATACCTTGCTGTTTTGATTGTCGTGGCCCTATAATAGAGTTTGAAGTGAGGTATTGTAATGCCCCCAGCTTCATTCTTTTTCTTTAGGATTGCTTTGGCTATTCGGGGTTTTTTATAGTTTCATATAAATCTGATGATTTTTTGCTCTATTTCTTTAAAAAACGTCATTGGAAGTTTGATGGGAATTGCATTGAATTTGTATATTGCTTTGGGTAATATAGCCATCTTGATTATATTTATTCTTCCTAGCCAAGAACAAGGTATATTCTTCCATCTCATTATATCTTTTTCAATTTCCCTTAACAATGGTTTATAGTTTTCATTATATAAGTCCTTTACATTCTTTGTTATGTTTATTCCTAAGTATTTTATTTTTTTTGTTGCAATCGTGAAGGGGATTATTCTTTTGAGTTCCTTCTCAGTTGTTTAATTGTTGGCATATAGAAAGGCTATTGACTTCTGAATGTTAATTTTGTATCCTGCGACCTTACTGTATTGGCTTATTGTTTCTAGTAGTCTTTTTGTGGATTCTTTGGGGTTTTCGATGTATAGGATGATATCATCTGCAAAAAGTGATACCTTTACTTCTTCTTTTCCGATATGGATGCCTTTTATTTCTTTGTCTTGTCTGATTGCTGTGGCGAGAACCTCTAGTACCACATTAAATAAGAGTGGAGAGAGTGGACAACCCTGTCTTGTTCCTGATTTAAGGGGGAAAGCCTTCAGTTTAGTGCCATTTAATATGATGTTAGCTGATGGTTTATCATATATGGCCTTTATCATGTTGAGATATTTTCCTTCTATACCCATTTTGTTGAGAGTCTTAAACATAAAATTGTGTTGTATTTTATCGAAAGCCTTTTCTGCATCTATTGATAAGATCATGTGGTTTTTGTTCTTTGTTTTGTTGATATGGTGTATTACGTTAACCGTTTTACGTATGTTGAACCATCCTTGAGATTCTGGGATGAATCCCACTTGATCATGATGTATTATTTTTTTAATATGTTGTTGTATTCGATTTGCTAGTATTTTGTTTAGTATTTTAGCATCTGTATTCATTAGAGATATTGGTCTGTAGTTTTCTTTTTTTGTGCCATCCTTGCCTGGTTTTGGTATGAGGGTTATGTTGGCCTCATAAAATGTGTTTGGAAGTATTGCTTCTTCTTCAATTTTTTGGAAGACTTTGAGTAGAATAGGAACCAAGTCTTCTTTGAATGTTTGATAAAATTCACTGGTATAGCCGTCAGGGCCTGGACTTTTATTTTTGGGGAGGTTTTTAATGGTTTTTTCTATTTCTTCTCTACTGATAGGTCTGTTTAGGCTTTCTGCTTCTTCTTGACTCAGTCTAGGAAGGTTGTATTGTTCTAGGAATTTATCCATTTCTTCTAGGTTGTTGAATTTAGTGGCATAAAGTTTTTCATAGTATTCTACAATAATTCTTTGTATATCTACGGTGTCCGTGGTGATTTCTCCTCTTTCATTTTGGATTTTGTTTATATGAGTTCTTTCTCTTTTTTCCTTGGTAAGTCTTGCCAAGGGTTTGTCAATTTTATTGATCTTTTCAAAGAACCAGCTCCTTGTTCTATTAATTTTTTCTATAGTTTTTCTGTTCTCTAATTCATTTATTTCTGCTCTGATTTTTATTATCTCCTTTCTTCGGCTGCTTTTGGGTTGTCTTTGTTCTTCTTTTTCTAGTTCCTTAAGGTGGGAAGTTAAGTGGTTCACTTGGGCTCTCTCTTGTTTGTTCATATATACCTGAAGTGATATGAACTTCCCTCTTATCACTGCTTATGCTGTATCCCATAGATTCTGATATGTCGTATTGTCATTTTCATTAGTCTGTATAAATCTTTTGATCTCTGCACTTATTTCTTCTTTGACCCATTCATTTTTTAAAAGTATGTTGTTTAGTTTCCACATTTTTGTGGGATTTTTTTCCTCTTTTTTGCAGTTGAATTCTAGTTTCAAGGCTTTATGATCAGAAAATATGCTTGGTACAACTTCAATTTTTCTGAATTTGCTGATGTTGTTTTTGTGGCCCAACATATGGTCAATTCTTGAGAATGATCCATGTACACTGGAGAAAAATGTATACTCAGTCACTTTGGGATGAAATGTCCTGTAGATGTCTATCATATCCAGGTGCTCTAGTGTTTTGTTTAAGGCCACTATGTCTTTGTTGATTCTCTGTTTGGATGACCGATCTAGAGCCGTCAGCGGTGTATTGAGGTCTCCAAGTATGATTGTATTTTTGTCAGTTTTTGTTTTAAGGTCAATAAGTAGCTGTCTTATATATTTTGGTGCTCCTTGGTTGGGTGCATATATATTAAGAATTGTTATGTCTTCTTGATTCAGTGTCCCCTTAGCCATTATGAAATGGCCATTTTTATCTCTGAGTACTTTTCCTGTCTTGTAGTCAGCATTATCCGATATGAGTATTGCTACACCTGCTTTTTTTTGGATGTTATTTGCTTGGAGTATTGTTTTCCAGCCTTTCACTTTGAATTTGTTTTTATCCTTGTTACTTAGATGAGTTTCCTGTAGGCAGCATATAGTTGGATTTTCTTTTTTAATCCATTCTGCTACTCTGTGCCTTTTTATTGGTGAGTTTAATCTGTTTACATTTAGTGTAATTATTGATACTTGTGAGTTCCCTATTGCCATTTTATAGATTGCTTTCTGTTAGTTTTGTGTCTTGTTTGATCCTTCTCTTTCGTTTTTCTATCTTTTGTTTTTATTTGGTTGTATTCCATACATCTTTCCTCTGTTGCTATCTTTTTTATCTCATGTGCTTCTGTGGTGGTTTTTTCAATGGTGGTTACCTTTGAGTAATGAAAAGGGTCCCTACCCTGTTCATTGTAGCAAACTATTTTGTGAGTACTTTTGCACTCCATCGTCCTTTGCTACTGTTAATCTCCATCTTCTCCCCCTCTTTCTTTTTGTTGTTGTCACAGTTTAAATTTGGTTTTATTGTGTTCTTCTTGGAGCTTTTACTTGTGGCTCTGTTTTTTTTTTTGTTCTTTGTATCTGATTGGAGAACCCCCTTTAGTAATCCCTGGAGTGGGGGTTTTCTGATGATAAATTCCCTCATCTTTTCTGTATCTGTGAATGTTTTTATTTCTCGTTCATATTTGAAGGATAGCTTTGATGGGTATAGTATTGGTGGCTGAAAGTTTCTCTCTTTCAGGACTTTAAATATTGGGGTTCACTCTCTTCTAGCTTGTAGAGTTTCTGCTGAGAAATCTGATGATCATCTAATGGGCCTTCCTTTATATGTTGTATTCTTCTTTTCCCTGGCTGCCTTGAGAATTTTTTCTTTGCTGTTGGTTTGTGTCAATTTCATTATGATATGCCTTGGAGTAGGTTTGTTGGGGTTAAGAAAACTCGGTGTTCTGTTTGCTTCTTGAATTTGAGGCTTTAGTTCTTTCCACAGGCTTGGGAAGTTCTCATCTATTATTTGTTTGAGTATGTTCTCCATTCCATTTTCTCTCTCTTCTCCCTCTGATATACCTATTATTCTTATGTTATTCTTTTTGATGGAGTCAGATAATTCTTGTAGGGCTATCTCATTTTTTTTAAATTTTTGAGTCTCTTTCTTCTTCTCTCTGTTTGCCTCAAGTTGCTTGTCTTCTATTTCACTAATCCTCTCTTCTATCTGACCTGTTCTATTAGCTAAGCTTGTTCCTTCATTTTTCAGCTCGTGAATTGAGTTTTTCATCTCTGTTTGATTTGTTTTTATAGTTTCAATTTCTTTGGACATATATTCTTTGTGTTCATTGAGTTGTTTTCTGAGCTCCCTAAATTGCCTTTCTGTGTTTTCTTGTATATCTCGGAGGATTTTTAGGATTTCTATCTTGAATTCTCTGTCATTTAGCTCCAAGGTTTCCAATATATTAAATTTTTTCTCCATAGATTTTTCCTCATCTAGCTGTGTTACCTCTCTTTCTTTTGTATCCATGATATTCGATTTTCTCTTCCTTAATGGCATCTGAGGGTGGTTTTGTTGATAGTATTAATGAGATTTAATAAAGAATAAAAAGTTAAAAAAAAATAAAAAATCAAAAAGAGTTGTTTTTTTTTTAAAAAATTAATAATGAAATAAAGAAAAATAAAATAATAATTTTTAAAAAAAGGAAATTATTCCCCCCCTCCTTTTTTCCTCTCCTCTCCCCTTTTTCTTGAGAAAATCTTGTGGTGAACTGTGAATTATAACAAACAATGCCTGTGATGGAGGTCCTGAATTGGGGAAAAGTAATAAAGGGGCAAAAAAAAAAAAAGAAAAAAAAAGGAAAAAAAAAAGGGGGGGCGGTATGGACCCACAAAAAGCAAATAAGGAAAAAATTTGGGTCAAGAATAAAATGATTTGCTTTTAGGTGTTTGTGTTGTCTAAGAGTTATGATGAGAGGAATAAGAGAACAGAAAAATGGGGGGACAAATTAAAAAAATACTATTGTATTTAGTGGAACAAGAACTAGATAAAATGGAGAGCCAGGGATGGGAGCACTGCTAGTGAGTTAAAAAGGTGAAGTAAAAAACCCCCAAAATGCCACAAACATAAGTTTGAGTCCCAGATAAGATAATTTGTTTGTTATTGAGGTTTGAATGAGAGGAGATGTAAAGGAGAAAGGAAGAAACTAATATAGAGGGAGAAAAGAAAGAGAGAGAGAGAAAAAAAGAGGGAACCAGTAAAAGAAGAAAATAGAAAGGAGAGAGAGAGAGTTAAAGGTTTTGGAGTGCAACCCTCATAGAGAAAAGGAAGAGGAGAAAAAAGATAATGGGAGATGTAACACTTATGGGTAGTGTAGTTCAAGGAGAGGAGAGAGTAAGACCGGCAGAGAGTTAATCGGCCAAATTGGAGGAGGAAAAAAAGTATCAAGAATGAAGATAAGAGAAACAAACGAACAAATATAATAAAATGGGATAGGTTATAAAGTCTGCAGATTATTCTTGATTTTGAGAGGTTATCTTCTTGTTTTTTCTTTTCTCTCCCTCTTCCTGGTCGGTGACTCTGTACCCCAGGTTCTGCCCCTTTGGCACGCTCAGGTAGAGGTTTGCAGTTGATAAGTCTCTATGGCAATATCATGTATTGTGCTTTAGTCTCGTTGGGAGTCAAGGCTCATTAGCTTTCATAGGCTCCGACAGTGAGAGAGTCCGTGTTCCTGGAGCCTTTCTCCTAGTCTTTCCTTCCTCAATTAGTAGCCCGATAATCCAGCTATGGGGTTGCTGCTGCCTCTGCCTGGATAGTAAGAGGTTCAAAGAGCTGGCAACTCCCCACTCTATTTCCACTCAGCACAGGGCTCTGGGTAAGGCTCAGTCAGTCAGAGCTGCTAGCATAATCAGGCGGGCTTTCCACCCACTCAAAGACCTCTGGCTCTGCCACTCTGTCCGGTCACACAGGCGGGCACCCACTTCCGGGGTGCTTGGAGGAAACTCTCATTCACTATCTGCGCGCGCACACCAGGATATCCGGCCAGTAGTCTCACGCTTTTAGTGAAACCCCCAACCGCATGGAAATTTGCAGCGCTGGAATTCGCTCTCGCTCCGTCCCCGTGCGCGGCTTTTGCAAGGCGCTGGGGCTGCCCGAGATTCCGCTTTTGCCCACACAAAGGCCCCTGACTCTGCCCCTTTGTGCGATAACACGGGCGCGCCCTGCCGAGACACTCGGAGGAATTGCTCACTACCTATCTGTGCGCGCACACCAGGATATGAGGCCGGCCGCGTTTCCCTGAGTGAAACCCTCACCAGCACGGAAAATTTCCACCGTTGGAATTAGTTCTCGCTCCCTCCCGTGCGTGGCTTTCCCAGGGCGCTGGGGCTGTCCAGAGATTCTGCTTTCGGCCCACAGAAAGGCCTCTGACCCTGCCTCTCTGTGGGGCAACACGGACACCCACTTCTGGGGCTTAGGAAGAGATCTCTCGCCCACTAACTGCGCACCAACCAGGAGAACGGGTAAAATGGCTGCCCCGCTTGTCTTTCTTTGTTTGGGTTTGGCGCGAGTGTTAGCTTGTATTGCCCGGCTTGCCACAGGAACAGTTTTTCCTCCGCTAGGATCTCCGTGCCACAGCCTGGTTCGGCCTTTTGTGCGCAGCCTGGATGTATTCACCCCCTTTGCCCGCCTCAGTTTCTATATTCACAGTTACCAGAGAAAGCCGCCCTGTTTAGGTTAGTGAGGAAGGCGGAGCATTTCTTACTCCCTATTTCCTTCAGGATTTGGTTATATATTTAGCCAATTTTTCACGTGACCATACCTTCGGGTGTATTGTGAAGCATCTGGAGGCTCCAAGTATAGGTTTTTCTGTTTCTGGTTGAAGATCTTGTTGAGTTTTGGGGGAGATTTATCGGTATCGCTTCCTACTCCGCCATTACTCTGACGTCATCCGACGACAGTTCTATGTTTTAAGACAGAGCTCCCCTGAGAGAAACATGAGAGGAGATTTAGAAGGTTTGGCTTTGGGAAGTCAGTTGGATTAATTCTCAACATTCTCAGCTGAGTCAATTTGAGAAGTTAAACTCCTTGACAATAATTTTAATTTAAAATACTTCTGTACAATTATAAAATTAGCAATGCACTTGACTAAAAAAGTAATGTTATTTTTCTCTTGAGTTTCTTTTAAACTTTTGTTTGGGGGAGTGAAGACTATTCATTTTATATTGCAGCTATAAATTACCACCAATATAATGACTTCAAGCAATGCAAATTTATTACCTTAGAGTCCTGTAAGTCACAAGTCCAAACAAGGTCTCACTAGGCTAAAAAATCGAGGTGTCAGCAGGGTGGCATTTTTTCCTGAAGGCTCGAGGGGAGAATTCATTTCTAGCGTTTTTCAACTTCTTAAGAGGCTACTTGGTTGGTGATTGTCTTTCTCCAACTTTGAAGTCAATAGTATAACAGCTCTCTGACCACATCTTTGTCTCTGATGCTCCTCTTCTGCCTCCCTCTTCCACTTTTAAGAACTCTCATGATTACATTAGGCTCATCCAGATAATCCAGGAGAATTTCCTTAATTTAAGGTCAGTTAATTAGCAACCTTAACTGTATCTGCAACAATATTTCCTTTTGGCCATGAAACCTAATATACAGAATTCACAGATTTGGAGGATTAAGATCTCCAATGGGAGAACATCTTTGGGATGCCTCTATCCTGTCTACCATGGAGACAATGGGTGAGAAGTACTTACGTAAATTTGATGATATAAAGTCAGTTTATAAACCACATAGCAAACCTTGATTTAAATCCTTCAGCCTCTACTCATCTACTGACGGGTATTAAGAGCTGCTTCTAAATCTTGGCTATTGTAAATAATGCTGCACTCAATATAAGGGTGCATATATCCTTTTGAATTAGTGTTTTGAATTTCTTTGGATAAATTTTTAGAAGTGGAATCATTGGATCATAAGCAAATTTCTTTTTTAATTTTTTGAGTTGACTCCACCTTGCTTTTCACAGTAGCTATACCAACCTGCATTCCCATCAACAGTGTGTGAGGGTTTCCTTTGTTAAACATCTTTGTCAACATCTTTGTCAACACTTACACAGTGGAATACTTTGTGGCCATAAAAAGTAGGAAGTCTTACCTTTTAAGAAAGCATAGATGGACCTTAAGAGCAATACCCTAGGTGAAATAAGCCAGTCAGAGAAAGACAAGTACCATATGATCTCATTCATATATGGAATCTAATAAATAAAATGAACTAACAAGCAAAATCAAAACAGACTCATAAAAGCAAACTGACAGCGGTTAGGGGGTGCAGCTAGGAGAGAGGAGTGGAGGAAAAAATTAAAATGAAAAGAAACAAGAAACTTCAATCTTACCTCCAGGTTATGGGGTGATTTAACAGCTCATTTTGGCCACCTACTAGTCTGACCAAATGCTACAGCTGAATCGATCATCTCTATGTTAATAATTCACTCACTTTATACTCTAGAATGCAGACATAATTTCAATAATATCCCCCAGATAAAGATTTTTAAATATTTAAGACCATAATCGATTTTAAAGTATCTTTTCTGTCTGAAAAACAATAACATATAAAAATAACAACAATTAAATAATAAAAATTTCATTGTCTTGCTTTTCTCTTTTTACTTTCCTCTGATGTATACAGGCTCTGATAAGGAAAATCTCCTTCACCAAGATAACAAAACAAAAGAGAAGTGGGAATAGTAAAGGCTCGTCAAAAATGTGTACTTTACTCTTCATAATTTAGGCCTGGTAGAGTTCCTGATAGAGCTTTTCTTGTATCCGTTTTATGTCATGGCTTAATATTTTCATTTGCAGTTTTTGTGAATAATAATGCATTATTTTTTCATCTACAATTTATGAAACAAAGTGCTAGTTTCTAGTATTAAAAAGAGGAATGAGACAGGGTGAAGACTTAAGAACATATAATTTCATTGTCATAAAGGAAGTATGTTCAGAGATATAGTTATAATTTACTAGGGAAGCACAAAGAAAGGGTATATAATGTCCTGGAGAAGAAAAATCAAGATTCAAGATATTATTTTTTAGCAGAGTAATACCTGAGCCAAAACAAAAAACATAAGAAATCTTGAGTCAAGCTGTTGGGTAGAAGTGAAGCAAACACACCACGTACAAGAAAAACCATGAACTAAGGAACAGAAATGTGAGGGAACTCCTCATGTCTCTGCAACTCAGACCTTCCCATCTCAGCATGGTCAACTTCTTTTCATTCTCCAAGATTCATTTAAAATAGCACCTCCTGTGAGCAATCTTCCCTAACCAGCCTTACTTAATTAGGCCTGCCTAGTAATTCATTACTATAGCACAGGTATTTATTATAATATTAAGTTTGTGTATGTGTTCAGTTTTTTGCTCCTTTTCTCCCTCTAAGACATACTATAACCATTGTATTCTTGGCTCTAATCTAAGCATTGTGCATCTAATAAATGTTTAGTAAATATTGAATGAATGACTTGAACAATGAATAAGAAAATAGATAAAATAAACATTTGATCAATGCTGTGTATGTACTAAATTCTAAAATTTTTCAATAGTGAAATATCTTCAGTAATTTTTTTGTTTTTTTGGTGAGAGGAGGGGAGATAGTGAGACAGACTTCCACATGCACCCTGACCAGTATCCAACCAACAACCCCTGTCTAAGGCTGATGCTCAATTACCTGAGCTATTTTAGTGCCTGATTCTGATGCACTCAGACCAACCAAGCTATTCTCAAGCGCCTGAGGCTACACTTGAATCAGTCAAGCCACTGGCTACGGGAGGAGAAAGGAGAGACAAGGGAAGGGGATTAGAAGCAGATGGTTGCCTCTTAAGCATGAGATATCCATATGCTGGGTTGATGCTCTATCCACTGAGTCACCAGCCTGGGCCTTCAGTGATTTATAATGATAATTTTTCTAAGGTTCTTACCTATTCTTCCTCTTACTTCAGCTGCCCATAAACTGCAAGAAATCATTGTGAAGCTAGAAAAAAATCCAGAGAGATTAGAAACTTGCATATGGTGATCCAAACGCAACCGTATCCTCAGGGAAGATAATATTTTACAATTTGGATATGGAAGCAGAACAAGAATAAAAACAAGTCTAAAAATGTAATCTTTTCTCATGGCTTTGGGATAATGAAAACAATTTTTAACAACATTAATCTGGTCACCTTTCAAATGAATATCCTTCCCATATTTAAATTTGTAATACAAGACAGTTTATTAAAAAGTTGAAGCCATCATGTTGCTTGATATCCATAAGGAATATATTGAAGATATATGTTAGTTTCTTTTACAAATTTATTATTTTATACTCAAAAAGGCCTTTAAAAAATCATTGCACACAATGTCATGTTGAGATATGGGCCCTGGCTGTTTTGTAAAACACATACTCACAGCTTGAGAATCTTCAAAACTATATCTTTTAAAACAGAGAGCTATTCTCTCTGACTTTTGGAAGAAATAGCCAGACATGTTTCTCCTAATTCAGAATTCTACCAAATCACCTGTTATAACTAAGACAAGGCTTATCTTGTGTGATAATGATTCAAATGTGTTCTTAAGGTAAAACAGCAGAGGAATAATACAAAATGAAATGAAATAAAAAAGACCATAATTGTCTTCAGAAGAATTTTGAGTGGTATTTTAAAAGCAAAACTATGGAACCTAAAATAATTTTAAGCATAAGTGTGTGTGTGTGTGGTGTATGTGTGTGTTATATGTAAAATTATAATTGTTACTTTGTAGATACTTTTTTTCCCCAACCACTCCCTCTCATATACACACGTTCTTAAATAAGTTGCTTCTGATTCTTTAAGTGTCTGGTTGCCCTTCCACACTGAGTTCTGTAAGGCATAAGAGGCCATGGATACTCAAATTCAAATTCAGGGATGACATAGGGTGGTTCCTGCTAATACTGAGTCACTATTTATAGCTCCTCTACTTGTTTCTCCCTCAGGCTCCACGTCCAGCTGCCCATCATTTGCTTTTACCTAGAAAAGACCCAATCCTGAAGCCATGCCACATGTAGATAGTCCACCTCTAGCCATTAACCCAATCACCTCTTTCTTACTGGGTTTTGGCTTCCCACTTAGAATGTTCTTTTCCTAAGAGTAAAAAACTGCTCTAGTCTGAGGAGCTTCCTTGTCATGGATTGAGTTAATACCAGTTTAAATGCCCCCCCCTCCAACACACACACACACACACACACACACACACACACACTCACTTAGACTGGTAATAAAGATTTAGTGTTATAAGACTATATTTTTTCTTTTTCTTTTTTTCCAGCAACCAGTAGCTTAGTCAGACACTCAGCAGGTATACCAGACATACCTAATGAAGGTGCAGTCAGAATGTCCCGCTAGGTGCACAGTCACAGAATCTAAATTATTTTTCAGCTAAAACAAAATGTTTCCTACACTTAACAGCACATGTAATATATTTTCTCTCACTTGAAAAAAAATGTTAATAATTATATATAAGTAAGAAGCATATATCTGAAATAAATCTTAGGATTAAAAGCAAAAAATAAATAACTCCTGTTTGTCTTAATAAGATGTTTTGTTCAAAAACAGAACACTGTATTAGGCCTAAGAAAGATAAAACAAAGTACACATAATTATTTTTATATGCAGTTGAACTGGAAAAATTCAGAAGGGCAGAATATGTCAAGCCAGAGGCAGTATCCTCCTTACCTAAGATAGTCTTTAAGAATACAGAAAAATTGGTAGTACATTTCTTTGCTCTCTCTTCATCAGCAGCAATCTTTTTGCCTCCATAATTAGTATCATAATTAATCTTCAATTACTAATATAATTATAGATTTTCCATAGTGAAATGCAACCATAAGTTGTCTCACAAATTGCCATTAAATCCCTTTTTATATTTAAATTTCTTAATTCATTTCAAAATAACAAATACTTATTTTACTATCACAACCTTCTCAAATTTATAAGATTCTTGTCTATAAAGAGTTTCCTGGTTTAACCTCAACTGTTCTGTTACCAAGACCTAATGTGGACTAAATGAATCAGTGACTGAGGCTGCACTATATATTGTGGAGAAAGTGTTTCCTATCCTGGAACTGCAAATATTTATCTCTGATGCAAGAGAAAACATAAAAAGAACTTTGGAAGAGCTAAACGTGTCTTGAAAGTAATCACATTATAACTGAATAATGTTTCCAAAAATGCATATAATATCCCCTAAAATGCATTGTTGTAGTAATATAAGGTTAAAGTAATTAAATATATAGAAATATAAAAATACAGAAGATATATAAAAGTAATTAAAATGATATTAAAATAATTATTAAAATTAAATGAAGGTAGGCCATTTGGATAGGAATTAATATAGTGGCTTGGTGCCATAACTCTGTAATGTGATAAACAGACTCTGACTTTCATGCTGGGCTCAGTTAGTATGTGTGTGAAGTTATACCTAGATAAGAAGTGGCGTGGTGTTATTTACATTAACTTAAAGTGTAACATCTTAAAAAGTGTTTTAATGTAAACATTTCAGTAGATTGACATAGAGAGGATTCCTTGTGAGGAACTCCCAAAAAGGTGGTTTGAGGTGATAATCCTGTAGATTGACACCTGTTAGAAGGCATTGGCCAGAAAAGGTACTAAAGCTGAGGGACCTTGTGCTGCAGTAGTCGCCCAGACTCCAACGTTGATGGGGACAGTCTCCACGCTGCTCAGAGCTCTGACCAAAGACAGCCGAAAGGAGCACGCTGCCGGGGGCCCCCTTAAGCTGTACCCAGGCACTCCAAAAGGATTTGTGAGTAATAAATTGCCTGTGTGATTATTGCAACTAATTTGTGTGTCGGTCGTGTTTTTCCTCCAGTGGCACTTAACAGTAGCATCCTCATAGCCACCTCAAGAGTACTCGAAGAGAATGCCAGCCCTGCTGTTAAGCAGGAGTGTCTCACTGCACAGGGAAGTCGAATCAGGGACGCCTGATCGACATAGAGCTTGGGTTCTACTGGGACATGCATCCTCACATTAAATATTTATCTGTTTTTTAAACTTTAAAGGCAGCTAATAAATTATCACAAATTCAATGGGAAATATATCAAGATAGGCTTTAAATTAATAAGTTAGTATGCTAGTTTCAAAGTTCAAGAAATCCATGAATATATTCTAAGAAACACTTCACTTTGACTTGAGAGATGATTAATTTTATGACAAAAATTAAATTAAACAAATATGCAGTTATAAGTATGAACTTTAATTTAACTTACTTTTATCTTCCCCAAGCCTATACTCTAATTCTATACTTTTTAATGGAGAGAGACAGAGGGAGAGAGACAGAGACAGAGACAGAGAGAGTGACAGATAGGGACAGACAGACAGGAAGGGAGAAAGATGAGAAACATCAATTCTTCATTGAGGCACCTTAGTTGTTCATTGATTACTTTTTTACATGTGCTTTGTCTGGGGGGCTACAGCTGAACCAGTGACTCCTTAGGCCTCAAGCCAGCGACCTTTAGGCTCAAGCCAGCGACCATGGGGCCATGTCTATAATCCTACGCTCAAGTCAGCGATTTCATGCTCAAGCTGGTGAGCTCGTGCTCAAGCTGGATGAGTCCATGTTTAAAACAGCAACCTCAAGGTTCTGAACTTGGGTCCTCTGCATCTCATGGCTGAGGTTCTATTCACTGCATCACCAGCTGGTCAGGTTTATTCTACACTTCTTTAAACCACTAATGATTCATAACATCATAGTAAATTAAATATGGAAACAGTTGGCTAAAGTCATTTGGATTTATCATAAAAAATATCAACTGTAAATGTGAATTGTGACTTTGAGTGTGTATAAAAATTTGAGTCCCACTAGTTGTAATATTAATTGCTGAAAATCTTTGCA
The DNA here is from genome assembly GCF_036850765.1 of Saccopteryx bilineata. Classification (NCBI taxonomy): domain Eukaryota; kingdom Metazoa; phylum Chordata; class Mammalia; order Chiroptera; family Emballonuridae; genus Saccopteryx; species Saccopteryx bilineata. Next base: position 55,074,141 of record NC_089491.1, read on the forward strand.
GTGTAGATTTTAAGAGTCTATAAGACTAACATTTATGGTGATATAGTAATATTCTTATATTAATTAGCCCATTATTTGAAATAATTATGCATTTTTTATGGGAGAATAATTTTATTTATAGATGACAAATGGATAATTCAATGGTAGATGTGATTTATATTTTGCTTTTATGATATTTGTTGTAGACAAGATCAAGGGAGAGAATACAGTGAAAAAGTGAGTTAGAATTGTGATTAAAAATACAAATCTTTAAAGTCATTTTTAATATTTAAAAAACAAAAGGATTATGTATTTATTTATTTCACATTTATTTGTTAAGTCAAAGTTGACTGTTAATTAATAAAACTTTTTTTTATATTTACCCCATTTTGCTTGTTGCCCATTTAGAGTATAAGTAGAAACTTTTTGTGAAACATATTCCAAATATCCTTGAAAAGTCTGTGTATTATGTTTTATAAGTTATTCTTAAAGCTGTTTTTCTCCTCTTAAATAAGCACTCAGTTACACAAAATGATTTAACAACAACAAAACCCCTCAACTTAGTTTTAAGCCATTTCCCACAACATTTCTGGAACATTAAAAAAATATATTTTCAAAACACACATCTCAGAGTGTAAAATATTTAGTATTTCATACTTTATTTTTAAAGTGAGAGGAGGGGAGATAGTGAGACAGACTCCTGCATGCGGCCCAACCAGGATCTACCCAGCAACTCCCATCTGTGATTAATGTTCAAATCAAGCAAGCTATTTTTAGTGCCTGAGGCTGACACTGGACCAAAAAGCTATCCTCAGTGCCCCGACCAATGCTGGAACCAATCAAGCCACTGGCTGTTAGAGGGGAAGAAGGAGGGAAGGGAGAAAAGGAGTTAGAGAGAAGCACATGGTTGCCTTTCGATTGAGAATCTAACCCAGGACATCCATATGCCAGGCTGATGCTCTGTTCACTGACCAACTGACCAGGGCCAGATTATTTTCTTTTTATAAGTATATTTTATTGCTGCTTTTTAGCAAATTATGATATCATACTGTTTGACTCAACTTCATGGTCAAAAATATTCTTACCTGAAAATTAAAACTAAACTTGTATATTTTTTTTCAGGCTATTAGCACAGTGGAGGGAGGGAGATTATACTGTTAGAAAAACTCATAACAAGGGCTTTGGTCACATCAGAAAAATATAACTGTCCTTAACCAAATGAGAAAGAGTGATTAGAGAGATTTTGCAAAGTGAGTATAAATTTAGAGATTGACTGCTCCTTAGGAAAAAAAACATTGTTGAAATTTTTAGTAAGCAAGGTAAATAGATATTAATTAAACTTTCCAGATAAAACTTTGGTGACTAAAAACATTAGAGGCATGGATTTCTATCCATTTATTGTTTTTATTGCCTAGTTTGTTGCACTACAGCAATTGGCTCACCAAAGCAAAATAAATCAGAACAAAGAATTTGTGAACTAGAAAGAAGGCCACTGTTACTGAACTCAAGGGTGCTGACCCTTGAGATGCTTTATTTAAGAAGGAGACATGGTTGTCACAAGGTAATTTTATTTATTTGCAGCAAGTAAAGGAGACAGGGAATTCATACCCAAAGCTCAGTCTCCAGGAAGAAAGACTTTACCATTGTTTATCTATACTATTTGGTCAATTTCATATTGATTTCTTTGCAATTGACTATACTTATCCCCAGTTGAGTTCTTGTCTAGCTCACTGTTTATAGCTGCATCTACAAAATTACTATACTACATTTTAAAGTTTAGCAAGAGTAACGTTAAAACGGCTCAGACCTAGAGACCTTTGTCCTTCCTTGCTAACACCAATGCTAATTTAGACCAATGGTCTAAAGTTTTAGAAACTAGAGGCTTTATTTTTTAAGGAAAACCTTATTCCTAAAACTCAAAATATAAACCATTGAAACAAGAATAATGAGAAACAGATATGACTTGTTAAAGCAAGGACACAGCAATTGAAAGTCTAGAGCAGTGGTAGTCAACCTGGTCCCTACTGCCCACTAGTGGGTGTTCCAGCTTTCATGATAGGTGGTAGTGGAGCAACCAAAGTATAAATATTAATAAAAAGATAGATTTAACTATAGCAAGTTGTTTTATAAAGATTTATTCTGCCAAACTTAGAAAAATTCAACATAAAAAACTTAAGTTATTATTATATGGTAAGTTATTATTATATGCTTTAACTTGCTGTAACTCTGCTTTATAAATTTTATAAAGTAAAGTTACTTCCCTACTTTATAAATCACCATTACTGTGGAATCCGTGGGCAGTTAGAAAATTTTACTACTAACAGAGATATAAAAGTGGGCGGTAGGTATAAAAAGGTTGACTAACCCTGGTCTAAAGGAACAAACACTCAAAAACCAGGGTAACAGATGCTGAAGTTAAGATGAACAGTATCATCTATATATATAAAGTATTTATATAGTGTCCTATTGTTAAAATGAATGTCTTAATGAATACTTACATGTCATGATTTTGTTTCAAATTTATGGGTTTTTTTTGTTTCTTTTCTTTTTTCCTTTCTTTCCTTTTTTCCTTCTTTCTTTTCTTTTGGTAATGGTTAATGGTTAAAGTTGGGCATAGTTAATTCCAAAATAATGTCCAGTTTGTTCTCAGAATTAGTATTTATAACTCTAATTACATAAGTATAGGACCGGTGAGCTCTAGAACCTGAATAATTTAAATGGTTGGAGCTTAGAGAACAAATGACATTTAATGGAAAATCTTAGTAATAAGCGTATTGTAAAATAAAACAATTAAATAATTTGATAAAACCTAAGTCCATATGTATTTTTAAAAATTACTCATTGCCTGACCCTGGCTGGTTGGCTCAGCGGTAGAGCGTTGGCCAGGTGTGTGGAAGTCCTGGGTGTGATTTCAGGTCAGGGCACACAGGAGAAGTGCCCATCTGTTTCTCCACCCCTCCCCCTCTCCTTCCTCTCTGTCTCTCTCTTCCTCTCTCACAGACAAAGCTCCATTTGAGCAAAGTTAGCCCGGGTGCTGAGGATGGCTCCATGGCCTCTTCCTCAGGTGCTAGAATGGCTTCTGATGCAACTGCACAAAGCCCCAGATGGGCAGAAGCATCGCCCCTTGGTGGGCATGCCGGGTAGATCTCGGTCGGGCGCATGCAGGAATCTGATTGCCTCCCTGCTTTTCACTTTGGAAAAATAAAATAATAAAAATAAATAAATAATAAAATAAAAGCCTGTCTGTTTCTTAAAAAAAAATTACTCATTGCATCAATAGAAAATATAGGAAATTTTAGCACAATGAACTTTTTATAGCTTTGAAAAGAAACAACAAAATTTTAGAAAAGACTATCAAATGTGATTAATATTTTTCTAAAAATAGGGAAATAAAAATTGTTTTATAATAGCATATAACTAAATGAGAACAAAACATAGCAGTTTCCTTAGTTTCGTGGGACAAGTTACAAAAATGATTTGGTGTTTCTATAGCACTGAGAGAAGCAAAAACCAGGGTGTAGCATAAAACAAACATGGTACCGCCTTCCTTGTTTGAATTTAAAATTTTACAAATGAACATTTAAGTGTTATGTAAATATGCAAACAAGTCAGTGTTACAAGCACATTGGATTGGGAGAGAATAAAAATGCAGTCGATGAGAATCTAGGATCTCAGAGTCATAGTGAACTTCAAATGTCATTTAATGCAATGACTTTCCTGAGTCTTAAATCCTTCTCATAATGTCCTAGCCTTATTGGCCATCTAAACTTTGTCCAAGTATCTCTAATGATAGCAGAGAAAAGTTGACCCATGGAAAGTAGAAGTTCAAAATTCTGTCAAAATTGGTCTAATCAATTTTCATCAGGTCCACATTATATATATATGATATCCCAGCTGCACAGCTAAGAATCTATAACCTGCTCACTAAACAAAAATAAAATAAAAAAAGAATGATGTTGAGATGTTTGAGCTCAAGAAAACAGATATTATTATTATTATTATTATTATTATTTTTAATTTTTCTGAAGCTGGAAGCGGGGAGGCAGACAGATTCCCGCATGCGCCCAACCGGGTTCCACCCGGCATGCCCACCAGGGGGCGATGCTCTGCCCCTCCAGGCCTCGCTCTGCCGCAACCAGAGCCACTCTAGCGCCTGGGGCAGAGGCCAAGGAGCCATTCCCAGCGCCCGGGCCATCTTTTGCTCCAATGGAGCCTCGGCTGCGGGAGGGGAAGAGAGAGACAGAGAGGAAGGAGAGGGGGAGGGGTGGAGAAGCAGATGGGCGCGTCTCTTATGTGCCCTGGCTGGGAATCAAACCCAGGTCTTCTGCACGCCAGGCTGACGCTCTACCACTGAGCCAACCGGCCAGGGAGAAAACAGATAATTATTAAAGACAAACACTGGATTCCATGAAGCATTTTGTAAAGATCTGCCAAGGAATCTCAAAAGGTACTTTAAAAAGTTATGAATTTAAAAGACAAAGTGTTTGAACTCTATATTTTATATTCTTCATTAGTTAATAAAATTGTTGCTTTCAATGTGGAATCATAATTTTACCTATACTTAACTTATTGGAGATTTGCAAAAAGAAGCCAATCTCGTGAAATATATGAAAGCAAAGCAAAGAGAAGAATAATAGTTTGAGATTCTAGTTATATTCTTTGCCTTTTAATATACATTTATAAATTCCTATAAAATATCAAAATAAATTTATTTTGATTCTATATGTATATTAACTTTCTCAATGTGATTTTATTTTTAAAAATCTGTCAGTTTAAACTTATGACTAACAAAAGATCAGTGCATTTTAATATATCTAGATAGAAAATAGTTCTTTTGAAATAATGAGACTACATTTTTAAAGCAATTTTACTTAAAACATTACATCATTCAAAAAGCATTAATTTCAGTGTCAAAATGTACAGTATGATTTTCTGTCTTTGTACATTCACAAATATTATTGAATTTTTTAAAATATACGTATGTTAGCCAATAAAAACCTATTTATTTATTTTTCCTTATCTAGTGAGAGGCAGGGAGGCAAAAAGACAGACTCCCATGTGCGCCCTGATAGGGATCTACCTAGCAACCCCCATCTGGGGCTGATGTTCTGCCCATGTGGGCCTGCTGCTCCATTGCTTGGCAACTGAGTTATTTTAGCTCCTCAGGTGAGGCCATGGATCCATCCTCAGCACCTGGGGCCAAATCGCTCATTGGAGCCATGGCTGCAGGAGAGGGAGAGAAGGAGGAGGAGGAGGAGGAGGAGGAGGAGGAGGAGGAGGAGGAGGAGGGGGGGGGGAGGGGAAGGGGGAAGGGGAGGGGGGAGGGGGAGGAGGTGGAGGAGGAGGAGGAGAAGGAGGAGAAGGAGGAGGAGGAGAAGGAGGAGGAAAGTATAGAGAAACAGAGGGATTCTTCTCCTGTGTGCCCTGACTGGGAATTGAACCCAGGACTTCCACACACCAGGCCGATGCTCTACAACTGAGCCAACTGGCCACAGCAAGAATGTATTTCTAAAAATTATAAGATATATTCATAAAAGTATCAATATAAGAAATGCTAATTGCTCATTTTTGATTGTCACAAAAAGTTAAAATTTCTGAAAATCAAAACGTCTAATTCAATCAAAAAGAGACTATATAATTTTAATAATAAAAATATAAAACAGAAAAATATATTTTGAAGAAAATTAAAAATTCATTGCTCTAATATAGTTATTTCTAAATAAAAAGGGAGCCCTGGCCGGTTGGCTCAGCAGTAGAGCGTCAGCCTAGCGTGCGGAGGACCCAGGTTCGATTCCTGGCCAGGGCACATAGGAGAAGTGCCCATTTGCTTCTCCACCCCCACCCCCTCCTTCCTCTCTGTCTCTCTCTTCCCCTCCCACAGCCAAGGCTCCATTGGAGCAAAGATGGCCCGGGCACTGGGGATGGCTCCTTGGCCTCTGCCCCAGGAGCTAGAGTGGCTCTGGTCGCAATATGGCGACGCCCAGGATGGGCAGAGCATCGCCCCCTGGTGGGCGTGCTGGGTGGATCCCGGTCGGGCGCATGCAGGAGTCTGTCTGACTGTCTCTCCCTGTTTCCAGCTTCAGAAAAATGAAAAAAATAAAAAAATAAAAAGGGATTTAAAGAGTTGCAAAACATTTATGTGAGTCACAAAATGTACAAGTTCAAAAGGTTGGTGCAAAAAAACTGTTTTAACTTATTAGACTTATTTAATATACATAAAATTACATAAAATGTTTTACAGAAATGCAATAATAAATAATAACTATATTCTATTTATACACATATATTTTTATTAAAATAAATTATCTAAAAATTCATTAAAAATCTCCAAAAATCTTTAAGTTTCTCATACACCGTTATTTGTAATTCTAATTGTTATCTTAAAATGTAATAAAAGCAAATTCCTTGCCTGACAAGTGGCTCAGTGGATAGAGTGTCAGGCTGGGAGGTGGAGGACCAGGTTTGAAACCCTGAGGTCTCAGACTTGAGCGCAAGTTTATTCAGCTTGAGCACGAGCTCACCAGCTTGAGTGTCAGGGTTGCTGGCTTGAGCAAAGGATCACTGGCTCTGCTCTAGCGCTCCCTCCTTCTCCCCCCACCCTCCCATTCAAGACACATATGAGAAAGCAATCAGTGAACAACTAAGGTCCCTCTTCCCTCAACAAAGAATTGATGCTTCTCATCTCTCTCCCTTTCTGTCTGTGTCTCTCTCTCTGTCTCTGTCAAAAAAAAAATTCTTTGTCAATTATATTATAATCAAGTCTGTAACCATATCATTTTAAGTTTTTCCTTTTGTCATCTAAAAACATTGTTTTTGGTCTGATAAATTTGCATTTTCAAAATGATCCATAAAGGGACTCAGACTTACTCTAAAATACAGGTTTCTAAAAATAAATATATATTTAAATCATACCTCTGAACTGAATAAAGATTTATAAAATGTTTTTTATGTTTTCCTACCACTGCTCTTGTGAGAACAGAATCTTGGGGAGGTCATGAAGCATCACAGCTTATTAATGTAAAAGTCAAGATTCAATGGAACCCAGGTGTGGAAAAATCAAATATTAAAATTCAATATTAATATTTAAGATATAAAATAATGTTTTCTGAATCCAATTAGCCTGAGTCATCATTTTTAAGGTGAAGACATAGGACCTGCTACGTACCTCTTTTTTCTTCTCTAACTTGTCCACGTGTCATGAAGTGCTTGTTTTTGACAATTGTATGTGAGGATAACATTGAGAAAGTCAGAGTATTTCTAATAGGTAATAAGAAATAGAGAAAAATGAATAGAGAAGCAGCAGGAAATAAAAGAATATAGGAAGGAGAAAAAGCAAGAAAATAAATGTAAGTTTTGGGGAAAGAATCAAATTTGAGGTTTTAGTTTCTTGTAATTTGGACCACTATAAACCACTTCCCAGTAGGTGGTGCTAGAGTATGTATATTTTAATATCCAAAAAGGTTGACTGGGTCCATTTTCTCCACGTACAAAAACAAATCAAAAACCCTACAAACGATCAAATACTGGGAGCTTAGCATTGATGGTTAGTGATGCCAGCTTTAAATTACATTATATTTTCTGCCATATTATGAAAAAAAGAGACTATTTGAAATGTGGTGCTGTCGTGTGGAAATGCTGGAATGAAAATATGCATTACAATCCTTTCAGTATTTTTCTTCTGAGTTTTGTGTAACTACTTATGAGGAATGCTTTCATAAGTACAAAGTCAATGGAATTTGAGCAATTCCCAGTTCCATGTCATAAATGTAACACAAAAGGAGGTTTATAGATGCTCACTTCTCCACTTACTTCTCAGACAGACATAAATGAGACCAATAAAATTTCAATATAATATGCTTTTAGTTCAGAACATGGGGACAGTTAAAAAAAACAATTTTTATGTTTCTCAACTAATCAGCAGTTATACATCCCCCAAGAAACTAACGACCTGGCAGAACAACAGCCATTCCATTACTGGCCCAGGTTAGTCTCCAAAAAACACACTTTCAGTAAAATGTCACCTGTCTGTGACCCATGATGCTACAAGATAGACTTTCTAGTATGTTGAGAAATGATTGTCATTCCCAGTACATCGATATCCTTAGTTATAAATGAATATTTGACAGGCATTTATAAAAAGTACATATAATCCCACTGGTACCTTATCAAAAGCAATATTTATCTGTTTATACTGTTCCTGGCAAGATCTTTCCCCTTCAGTCTCATCTGCCCATGGGAGTCAGGAGATGATTTCATTCTTTTATGTTCTGAAGGCCACAGCTAGGGTCAAGGGTTTAGAGATTCCCAGAGAACATGAAGCATCTACATGTATAGAACAACATAATTTAAAAATAAATATTTGGTGACATTTGTAATATGAGTTTCCCTCCTCCTTCTGGTTTCAGATTTCAGGAATAAAAAACTGTGATTGTACAATAATAAGATTATAAAGGCACTCCTCAGTCACCACAAATCTGATGGTACGTTAGTATGGGCCTTACCTTCCTTTTTCAGGCATTTTAGGTAATGAGGGTAGGGTACTCCTATAAAAATTGTAAAACAGCCTGACCAGGTGGTGGCGCAGTGGATAGAGCGTCAGACTGGGATGCAGAAGGACCCAGGTTTGAGACCCCGAGGTCGCCAGCTTGAGCGTGGGCTCATCTGGTTCGATCAAAAAGCTCACCAGCTTGGACCCAAGGTTGCTGGCTTGAGCAAGGAGTTACTCAGTCTGCTAAAGGCCCACGAAAAAACTGATGATTGATGCTTCTTATCTCTCTCCATTCCTGTCTTTCCGTTCCTGTCTGTCCCTATCTATCCCTCTCTCTGACTCTCTCTCTGTCTCTGTAAAAAAAAAAAAAAAAAAAAAAAAAGTTGTAAAACAGCCTGATGGACTGAAATATTAATTTATGTTTTGTTCTTGATGTACTTTTCTCCAGTTTCCCCTTTACACTCTCTGGCCTCATAGGAGGTTCTTGCTGTGGGACAGAAATGATAAATGTTTTCCCGGTCCTCCGGGAAGGGGCTATGCCTGAAGGGAAAAAGGAGATATATACCTTGTGGAAAAGAGGGGGAGGGAGGGGAGGCATCCTCCAGGGAATTGGGAATGGAAAGGGAGATCTGGAAATTCCAGTTGAAACCTATAGCTTCCTCCATCACAGAAACCCTAGGCTCTTAGATTTTTGTAATCCTTATGAGCCAAAATAAGGCATCTCAGAGGTAACTGAGTGGAAGCAAGCCCAAAGGACTTTCCCAGAATGCCTTTTTGTTCATAAAATCGTTTGTGTGAGAAAGGAGGTAAACTGATTCAGATTGAATTATCATGGAATTGAAGATTAGAGAAACATTCAAGTTTACTGTATTTTTTGCTCCATAAAACACACTTTTTTACCCCTAAAAGTGGAGGGGAAAATGTCCGTGAGTCTTATGGAGCAAATGTTCATTTTTTTTAGCTATTGCAGGGGTCCTGAGCTGGTAAACATAAGTAGAATGAGCACCAGCGGGAGTGTAATCATACCCACCACAACGGGTGCAGAAACCCAGCATCTGCTGAGTGATCTCCTGGTTCTGGTTTCCACAGTTCCATGCAGTGTAGGAGGGAAGGCGAGTGATGTTGGTGGGTGCATTCATCTGGCATCACTGAGGACAGACATAAGAGGCGTGCTGCAGTGGTGGAGCTCTGTGTGAGGTGCTGACATCACTGCTGCCCTATTAGTGCTTGACTAGTTTAGAGCATTGTAAGGCCACCATCACAGCTGCCGGGCTCATGCAGGTTCACATTTGATTCGGACAGATGGTAATGAAACAAAAGAGCCAAGAACTGGTGTGCCATTACCTTTAATCCTAGCTTGCACCTGGTGGGCAAGAAATACACACAGTGGGAAAACACTTCCCTTTTCATTCAGGGCTCCCAAAGCCACTGACTTATCCAAGTATTCCTAGAATCAAAGATTTCTACCTCACCAACCTTATTCACCTCTATTCCCCATCTCCTTCTTTCTGCACAAACTCTGTACAAAACAGCTTCTCCTTCAGCACTCCACCATCTTGGCTGCTTCTCCTCTGCAATGTTAATTTCAGGAACTGAGAGAGAAAGCCCCTGGTCTCCCTTATTTAAAAGTGTAGAAATTAAAGCCTTTGAGCCAGTATACAAATAAGGAAGTCTCTGATACAAAGCCATTTATCTGAGGCATAAATGAGATTTCTTATAAGAGTGCACCACCCCACATCTTGAAACAGTCAAGGGTGTGGGGAAAAGCTTAGTGTTGGGAAGATCTTAGTATTAAAAGGATAGGAAAGGCTTAGACTTAAAACTAAGCCTTAGGCTATAAGGTCCCTGCCTGCTTACAGCCTGTCCCCCACTCCCAATACAAACTATAAGCAAGCAAACATATACATCATTTTTGCAAACTTATTTAACCCACAAGCACATATTAGCGAAACCACAAAAAAATACTTTAAAGAAATGAAGACTCATCTAGCTGTAATTCCTGGGGATCTTACCAGCCATTGCAACCTCTCAATGTTTCCATCAACAAACTGTTTAAAGTCTTTATGTGAGAAGATTGGAACAAATGGATGGCTGCTGGTAATCATGATCTGACACCAACTGGATGAATGAAGAGACCCACTATCACTCAAGTTTGTGAACGGGTGAAACATCATGGCAGTCAGTGAAGAATGAAACCGTGGTAAAGTCATTCAAAAAATGTGGCATTACCCTGACCTGTGGTGGCACAGTGGATAAAGTGTCGACTTGGAACACTGAGGTCACTGGTTTGAAACCCTGGGCTGGCCTGGTCAAGGCACATATGGGAGTTGATGCTTCCTGCTTCTTCCTGCTGCTCTCGCTCTTTCTCTCTCTCCCTCCTCTCTAAAAATGAATAAAAAATATATGGCATTAGCAATGCCTTAGATGGCACTGAAGATGGTATCATATATGAAAATATCAAAGAAAGTAATACTAGTCATTGTGAGAAACTGAGCTTCTTAAATTCTGACACTAGCAATGATGAGTTCCTGGGGTTCCCAGACAACTAGAAGGGTTTTGAACATTAAAGTGTCTTCTCATTTGTTAATAACAGTGCTAATGGTTGTTAATACTGCTGTTGAGTTTACATTGTTGAAATATTATTGTGATATATTTTATTTAATATTTTAACACACCATTTGGTTTAGAATATTTTTTTTTCTTGTTTTCCTCCTTAAAACCCTAGGTGAGTCTTATGGTCAAGTGAATCTTATGGAGCAAAAAATATGGTATTATAAAACTAAACACTCTTTTAGAGATTATGTACTAAAATTTTATAGTTCAAATTTAGCTTCTCAGTCTCATATCCTCTCCTCCCCTCCAAGAATTATTAATGTAACTTTTGGGCAGATAAAATATATTATGCTCACTTTGTTGAAGATGGCGCTGCCCATGTACAGGCCGTTGCCTAGGTGATATTAATGTGTGTTGGGGGCTGGCTGTGGGCAGGCAGGATCCTTGGAGCCTGGGGCTTGGTTTTGGGATTAAGCCTTTCCCACCCTTTTTGATGTGGGATGGTACAATCCCATTATGCCCCAGATAAGTGACTGTATTAGAGACTTTCCTATTTTGTATATTGGATTAAAGGTTTGGATTTCTACACTATAAAATAGGGGCAGAGCGAGAGCTTGCGCTCTTGGTTCCTGAGATTATCATTAGAGGAGAGAGCAGAGCAGAGAGCAGAAGGACGCCATGTGGAGTAGGCCAGGAGAAGCAGCCAAGATGGCAGAGTGTTGAGTGAGAGGCCAGTTAATGCAGAGTTTGTGCAGGGAGAAGGAAGGAGATGGGGAACAGAGGTGAATAAGTCTGGTGAGCTAGAAACCTTTGATTCTAGGAAACTCGAATAAGTCAGTAGCTTCGTGAGCACTAAATGTGATTGGGTTTTGGAGCCCAGTGTGTGTTTTTACTTGCCCGCCAGGTGCAAGCTAGGATTAAAGAAGATGGCCCATCAGTTTTTGGCTCCGCCATTTCTTTGCCGACTGTCCGAATCCAATGCGAACCTGCATGGGCCAGGCTGCTGTGATAGTGGCCGTGGCCACTGGCTATACAGTAACTATTCCTCTAAACAAAGGAAAAAAATGTCTGATTCAAAAAAAAATAAAGAAATGAGAACAGGATATAAAAGCAACTCTTTTTTTTTAATGTCTTCGCCCGGGGACATATTGACAAAAGCAGTGTTTTCAACACACTGGTCCATGGACAGATAGTTGAAAACCACTGGACTAGAGGATTAAATGAGAAAGTAAAATTTTAACTAAGTATCATTATCATGTAACAAATTAATTCTTGTGAGATGGGAATTAGAGAAGGGTAGAATTTGTGGATTTTCACATTCTTGTTACCTGCCTGTCTGTCAGGGGCAGATTTAACGGTGGGCGCACTGGGCGCACGCCCTGGGCCCCAACTTCTGAAGGGCTCCGCAAAACCCCAACTTCACATGTCTTTCTAATGACATCAGTTTGATTTCATATCTGCAATTTTAACATTAATAGTACATAATATTTTTTATTTATTTAAAAATATGCTTAGCATGTATTTTTATTTTCTTTGTCTTTTTTTTTTTTTTTAAGGGGCCCAATATTTTCTTCTGAGCCCGGGACCTCAACTGTCTTTAATCTACTTCTGCTGTCTGTACTGCAACAAAAGAGTCATGTTTGGGCTTTGATAATATGGATTGAATAACACATTCATAGCTGAATTATGCTAGGAAATAGAAAAATTAGCATTTGCAACTTTCTGTGTTAGAGTGACAAGGAGTTGACAGGAACTGAGAAAAGAACTTACCTTGGGTTATACTGCTACTCCTTTAGTTCATTATTTTCTCTTCAAACCTGCCTTATTTTAGTTCCTTACACAAACAAGGTGTCTGTAACTTGTGGTTCAAAATTATCAATGGTTAATTTTTTCTTCTTTCATTCTGCCTTAGCCAGAGTTATACCCAAACAGGCAAATACTTTCACCAACTCCTTTTTAAAGGAATGGCAGATACTTTCCTGTGAGACTTAGCCCTTGAAAGAATCCCAGCATAATGCAACTGGGGTCTTACTTCCCACTCTTCTGGGGTCCTAGACTTTGTTTCCTGTCCCATGGACAGGTCTAGTACTTACTCAGCACTTTGGATTGCTTTCTTACCATTACAAGCCTCTACTTCCTTCTCATGCTTTGAAAAGATGATTGTTCAATTGTATTGGCATTTTTCTATGTGCTTCTCCAAAAAGATTTTTCTGAATATCAGATCAGCTCTCTTGATCCTGTTTTTCTTTTTTTTTCTTTTTCTTAAGTAAGAAGCGGGGAGGTAGAGAGACAGACTCCCACATAAGCCCTGACCTGGATCCACCTGCCTAGTCCCCTACCAGGCATTGCTCTGCTCATCTGGGCCATTGCTCAGTTGCTCTCAGCAGCCCATTGCTAAAATACCTCAGCAACTGAGCTATTTTAGAGCCAGAGGTGAGGCTATGGAGCCATCCTCAGCACCCGGAGCCAACTTGCTCCAACTGAGCCATGGCTGCTGGAGGCGAAGACAGAGATAGAGAGAAGGGAGAGGGGTAGTGGTGGAGAAGCAGATGGTGACTTCTCCTGTGTGCCCTGACAGGGAATCAAACCTGGGACATCCACACACAGGGCTGATGCTCTACCACTAAGCCAGCCACCCAGGGCCAACCCTGTTTTTCATTAAACACATTTGAGTCAGTCTTTTGCCCACAGCCTTTCACAAAACTAATATTAAAAGATAATTCTCAGAAAAAAAGTAAAATCATGATTCTCATACAGATACGAAATGAACACTTGTTAAAGAATTTGTTATATTTATATAATCTGAGATGTTAAAACAAAATTTAATCCAGTATATTTGAGGATCTAATTACTTTATTACATGATTCATGAATCAGGCACATCCACTTTAGCAACTAGAAGGGTTCTCTAAGGAGTTCTTTAATATAAAAAGTTTTTATAGGAAGAAGGATGAAACAAAACACAAGAAAATATTATTTTTAGACCAGGGCATCTTTTTTTCAAGGTGAAAAAGATGGCAAGGGTTTTTTTACCATGCAGATCACCTCTTGTTTCTATGGGGAGGAGTTTGGGGACAGGGAGGAGGATGAAGAGGGCCCACATGACAGATTACCAATCTGGTGATTGACCAGAAAATACCAGTTTGGTTAATTAAAATTATGTTTTGGGGAGAGTAGAAACAGTTCAGGTATTAAATTTAGGTTTAGCAACAGAGAGAACCAAAGAAACATTATAAGTGGTTCAAAGGAAAAGTCAAAACAGCACACATTTCTATGGAGTAAAGGAATGTTGAAATTGAGGGTTCTAATATTGTAATTTTGTGACCAAATATAGGGAAACTTCTTCAATTTAGTCTCTGACTCTGCTCAAGTGATTAGACCATTATGCAGTTTAAACTCTGACTCTGTCTGCCTGAAGAACTGCATTCTTTGGATTGTCCATTTTACTACAAAACTTGTTTTACTACTTTAATTTGCAGACTCCAGGGGAAACTGAGGCATTGGCCCCTGCCCTGTAAGCCCCCCTTCTTTGCTGACCATATATTTTTTCACCATTTTTTTTATAAATAAATTTTTATTTTAATGGGGTGACATCAATAAATCAAGGTACATACATTCAAAGAAAACATTTCCAGGTTATCTTGTCATTTAGTTCTGTTGCATACCCATCACCCAAAGAGAGATCGTCCTCCGCCACCCTCCATCCAGTTCTCTCTGTACCCCTCCCCCTCCCCCTCTCCCTCTCCCTCCTTCCCTCCCCCACCCCCCATAACCACCACACTCCTGTCCATGCCTCTTAGTCTCGCTTTTATGTCCCACCAATGTATAAAATCCTGCAGTTCCTGTTTTTTTCTGATTCGCTTATTTCACCCCGCACAATGCTACCAAGACTCCACCATTCCGCTGTAAGTGATCCGATGTCATCATTTCTCCTAGCTGAATAGTATACCATGGTGTATATGTGCCCCATCTTCTTCATCCAGTCCTCTATTTTTTTTACAGTGATTTAAAGCCTTTAATCAAACTCTTGGCCAATACAGCAAGAATCCATAAAAGAGAAGTGTCCTTAACATGTTCACCAAGTCCAAGTTGGCCCCATCACCATGCAAATCCCTGAAAAATGCAAGCCAACCACAGTTCAGTCTGTTAGGAGCTGTCACGGGGAGCAGGAGTCCAGGAAAGTTCCCCACAGGAAAAGTCCGCATGGCACTGGAATTGTTGTCACCATTCTATACTTCTCATTTTTTTTTTTTTTTTTAAAAATTTTATTTAGAATTTTAATTTAATGGAATGACATTGATCAATAAGAGTACATAGGTTTCAGGTAAATATTTCCATAACATTTGAACTATTGATTGTGTTGTATGCCCATCACCCAAAGTCAAATCATTTTCCATGAATGTATGTTTGTCCCTCTTTACTCTTTTCCCCACTACCCCTTGACTACATCCTGGAACGCAACTGTTGGATATAACCAGTGACTCTACCTGCTACCCATGAGTAAATGGAAACCACCCATTGTTCTTACCTCGCAACCCCAATTTCTGACCCCTGATTTAGCAGATCCATAAAAATCCAGTTACTCCCATCAATTAGAAAATAAATGATATAAGTTTATGGTCTTATTTCCTTAGCTAGCTATTTTCTTGATCAGTAACTCCACCTGCAACTCTTGGCTTTAAACCCTTGCTTTATTCTTCCTATCTTAGAGCATGTGTTTAGTTCATGCCAAAGGTTTCATTCTCTGATTTGCAAATCATATTAGAATAAAACTGTCTTTCAACCCTCAGAGGAGTCCTGTGGAACTTTTGTTTACAAAATGAATTGCAAATGGAGACAAAACTGGTTTTTCCACAGCCAATGAAGTCATTACCAAACTAGATAGAACATGTCAACTAAATACTACCGGACAAGTCAGAATTTACCTATCAGTTACCTACGTTTACAAAGACTTGCAAGATAGCTCAAAAACAATGAACTGGGCTAAAATCTGATAAACCAGAAGGTCAGAAAATGCAGTTTTCTACTGAAACACAATTTTTTTACACTAGTCTTTTCAAGGTTATTAATGGCCTCTACACTGAAAAGTTTAATGTTATTTCTCAGTAATCATCTTGTTACAACTATTAGAAGCTTTTGATACAACTAATAACTCAATCCTTTTAAAAAATAATTTCTTCGCTCTCTCCTTTCCTGGTTCCTCTTAATTATTAAAAAAAAAATCCTCCATCTATTCTTATTGCCTAGGTGATTGTATCTAATTTCAAAGGTTTAAATACTAATTATATATCTAAAACTCCTAGTATTATATCAATATATTCAGTTCTAACTTCTGAGTATTCCTGAGATACATTTTCAAATTTACAGCTATGTCAATTTGTCATTTTAAAATTTTGTTATTCTAAACAAATTTTTATTTCTTTCAATCTCTTTTTACACACACACACACACACACACACACACACACACACGCTTCATGCAGTTCTATTTACTAAAGCCAAGTCTGCAGAGCAGCAATTTTTAACTTTTTTCATCTCCTGGCACACATAAACTAATTACTAAAATTCTGTGGCACATCCAAAAATATATATATTTTGCCAATCTGACCAAAAAAAAGGGGGGGTATACTTTTGATTCATTCCTACCAGATGACTATTGCTGTGTTGGCTATTGTCATTTCTTTTAGTTGACAGTCTAAGGGAAAAGAGGTCAGTGCCCCTGACTAAATAGTCAGGTATTGCATGTTTTAAAATTTTTTGTGCCATATCGGTTGAAAATTGCTGCTGTAGAGTCACCCTGAATGTCTTCCATTAGTTCCCCAAGCCCATTCTTCAACTTCTAAGCCCTGACTCATGACAATGAAAAAGCTGACCTGTAGGAATTAAATCAATGTTCTTTGTCCTTTGTCTTGCAGTTGGTTCCAGTTAATCAGTAGCCTTTGCTGAAGATTGGTGGGAGGGAGAAAAATGAGGTCAAAGTATTGATCCCCTTGTCTATGTCCTTATGGGATAGCTTTGAGCTAGGTAGTTTGTTGAAGTCTGGTCTTAACTTTATTGAACAGAGGTTTTTATTTGTGTATATTAAACTTTCACTTTCAAGTTTGAATATCTACATCTTCTGTTCATTTTTCAGGGCATTTTACTATCCGATGGGTTTTCTTATACCCTGCTCATATGTGTATAAATAATTCTCTTTTAAAACATCTCTAATTATTTTAATTTAATGTGCCATATTTTTTCTGACGGAACCTTGACTGATAAAAACCCTCATCTAGCAATTTTTCTTTATCTATTTTCAAAGTATAACCAGAGTTTAAGTACTTCTTACCTAAAGCTCCCTGGTCCACCACCATTATCTCTCTTCTGTTTTTTATTAGCCACTTCACTGGTTTTCCCTAGGATTTTAAAACAACAACAATAAAATCAGAAAAGTGTTCTAGAGAAAAACGCATAATTATCTCTTGAAACACAAAATTTATTTTTCCCACACTGATTTTGTCAAGAACATTAATGACCTTTGCACTGAAAAACTGAATGTCATTTTTCAGTGACCATTGTGCAAGTGTGTAATAGTCTTTAACACTTGCCCTTCTACAGTCTATTCTCAAATACAAACAGACTATCTTTGGAAACAAATATCATGTCCCTCATGATCAAGCCCCCTACCATCTGTCCTCTTTCTCTTCTGGATCCTCATTCTACACCAGTCCTTCTGGCATTCTTGCTACTCCTTTAATATGCTTAGCATATTCTTGTCTTAGGGTCCTTCTTTACTGGAACCTGCTTCCCTTGGATATTTATTTAGTGACTACTTCATTACAACTCTGCCTAAAAGTCACCTTTTCCAAAGGAACTTTCCTCAATATTATATGAAAGATCATCCTCAGCCCTTTCCACTGTTACCTGCTGACCTCCTTACTCTGCTTACCAGCACTAGACATATATCTAAGTTCTATGAGAGCAAGATTTTAGCTACTCTATGTGATGATGTTTCTACTGTGTCTATAAAAATATCTGTTCCATAGTGCTACCCAATTCAACATATGTGGAGTGAAATGAAGGAATAAATGTGTGTATTTCAAATAATAAAAAATTTATGTTTGAAAACTGAGTGATAAGTGGTCAGTCTCAATTCTATTAAATCTCAACCATTTGTCAACAGAAAGCAAAGTCATCTCCTAAATATAATCTCAAATAGAATCAAATATTTGAAAATTGTTGATTGGCCTCAATGTCACTTTAAAGCTGAAACACAAACAAAATCCTAGTTGTGCAATGATTAGTCAGAAAGCCAATAAGGCAGAAACAAGTCAGCTGGATAAACAAGATGAATATAAAAGAAACCACAAAACACCATAGTGAAGTGCAAGCAATATTTTCTTTAAGTAAAAGGGCATAATTATGGTATTGATAGTATAGCTAATGTTTTTTTTACTTAATAAAATTTCCTTGAATAAAATTGGGATTGTCAAGTGAACTTCTAAATTTTGCATTAGAAGACAATTGAGGTATGCTGCATTATTCTTTCATCAAACTGAGTTACTTTATTTACAATTTTTCACTTAGAGTCTCCTTAGTTTTCACTGTATTACTATCTCTTAAAAACTCAACTCATTAAAGAAGCAATATCAGTTTCATCTTACACATCTTTGATAACATTTCCACACTCTTTCATGTACAATTCTGAATTTTTTTTGGTTTGTTTTTGTTTTTGTATTTTTCTGAAGCTGGAAACGGAGAGAGACAGTCAGACTCCCACATGCGCCCGACCGGGATCCACCCGGCACGCCCACCAGGGGCGACGCTCTGCCCACCAGGGAGTGATGCTCTGCCCCCTCTGGGGCATCGCTCTGCCGCGACCAGAGCCACTCTAGCGCCTGGGGCAGAGGCCAAGGAGCCATCCCCAGCGCCCGGGCCATCTTTGCTCCAATGGAGCCTTGGCTGCGGGAGGGGAAGAGAGAGACAGAGAGAAAGGAGGGGGGTGCGGAGGTGGAGAAGCAAATGGGTGCTTCTCCTATGTGCCCTGGCCAGGAATCGAACCCGGGTCCCCCACACGCCAGGCCGATGCTCTACCGCTGAGCCAACCGGCCAGGGCCAATTCTGAATTTAAATTATTTTCCCCATAATAGTAGCAGAGTGTAATCTGGCATTTTTCTGAAGATTCCCAGCATCAGCTAAGAGAGTCAAATTCAAATTTTCATACCCATCTTATTTGATAAGAAAAAAAAAAATACAATCCACTTAAACCCACTTAAATCCAATAGAAATAAGGGAAATAGTGAGTATCCCTTCCTAATAGCTCCTGAGAGATTCCAATATTAACTTTAATTGGACACCTTCTAAAAATCAATAGCTTTTTCTCTACCTTAATAATAGTAATTTGAAACTAAAGTGGAAAAAAAACATACCCATTTATTGTAAAGACAAAACAAAAATTTGAGAGCTATAGCAAGAGTAGTACTAGACATAACAGTTTAATTACAAAATCTAAGAGAAATACAGATATAAAGTGATTCTGGATGCATATGAATCTCTAAGAATTGCTGAAAAATTATCAATATTGAATGAGAACAATTAAGTAGACAAAGTAGGAGACTTCTGGACAGTAAGATAACAATTAAGTCACTATAATAAATACTGTATCATATTGGCTCAGAACTACATAAATATAATAGTCATATATTGTTGAGCACTCACAGAAAGGTCAGGGCATAGGGGATTTTAATTTAACAGTGATAAAAAGTGGTTAATTTAATCAAGTATTGACATGGTTGATTATCCAAACAAGTTTGGGTCGCTACCTTTATTTGTTTATGTATGTATGTATGTATGCATGTATGTATATATGTATGTATTTAGATTTTATTACTGATTTTAGGGAGAAAAAAGGAAGGGGCAAGGAGTGAAAAGCATCAATTTGTAGTAGTTGCTTCTTGTATGTGTCTTGATCAGGCAAGCCCAGGGTTTTGAACCAGCAATCTCAACATATCAGGTCAACACTTTATCCACTATACTACCATTGGTCAGGCTCTACCTTTATATACATATATATGAGAAATATTGAAAGAAAATGTAGGAGTCTATTTGTAAAAATCTAGGGTGGGACTTTCCTAATTATGACAGGAATCTCAAAAACCACCAAGGAAAACACTAGATATATTTGGCTATTTTAAGATTATATATATTCTCATGGAGAAAGATACCATAAACAAAATGAAATTACAAACTCAAATATGCCTATAAATTAAGTGTGGAAATGTTTTGTTTTTCTTAGAGACTAGTTATTGAAGGATCATTGCTTATAAAGTCCACTTTTGGAATTCACAAGATCATCTAACAAGTGAAAAAGGAATTTCAAACTTTCTTAATAAAAGATTGAAAGAATTTCACTGTTAAAACTCAAGATTGGAGACCTGAAGATGGCAGCGGAGTAGGCAGATGCACAGACTCCCAGCTCAGACCACCAAACTGGATTACAAATTAATTTAGGAATAAGTGTGAAAAACCAACTCTGGACTACAAGAACAGCTCTCAAAAACCAAGGAGCAAAGAAGAAGCCACACTGAGCCTGGTAGGGAGCGCTGAGGAGCGGTGAGTCTCCCCTGCTTACAGGAACAAAGGGGGTGTGAGGCTGAGAGCCCAGAAGGGCTCTCATTGCAAGGAAAAGAGTAGTAAATATTGCTCACAGCCACTTGCCTATGGACCTGGGAATGAGGTGTGTTGAAAGGGCTGGCTTATCTTCCAAAAGGAAAGGGAGGAGAGAGAGACAGATGGTGACTGGCAGAGGAATGCATGGGAGGACCTGAGAAGCTGACTCATTCTGTGCTAAAGGTGGCCATAGCCAAAGGAGGGGTTGATCCTTCCACATAACACAAGACAAGTGGTTCTGGGTCACCCATCTCAACATATCTCTCTAGCTCCAATCAGCGCAAGAAGATGCAGCTGAAAACAAGAAGTGGGGAGGAGGGGCAGTAACTCAGGTCTCCATGGAGATCTGAGATATACCTCCCCCTACTGAAGCAGAGAAAGCACCCTGCCCCCAGAAAGAGTAACTGGCAGATCAGGCCTTTAGAGACTCATGTTACAGCCACCACATTCCTGATACAGTTTCAAATAA
Source organism: Saccopteryx bilineata (assembly GCF_036850765.1). Classification (NCBI taxonomy): domain Eukaryota; kingdom Metazoa; phylum Chordata; class Mammalia; order Chiroptera; family Emballonuridae; genus Saccopteryx; species Saccopteryx bilineata. The sequence continues at coordinate 55,095,276 of NC_089491.1, forward strand.
GCTCCCTGCTGAGAACTGAGTAAACAAGACATCCACCAAGATAACTCAGAAGAAAACAAACAAATCAAGACTTCAAAGCAGCTCTACTAGAAAAGCCAAACTTGACAGTGGATTACAAACAACCGCTGATGCCAACCCAAGAAGACCTAGAAATAACACAATTGAAAATTGGAGGCAGACAACACCAAACCTAGACTCAACTAGCCATACAAATAACACACCCCAACACACAGACGTAATAAGAAGACAGAAAAGTGCAATCCAAATGAAACCACAAGAGAAATCTCTAGAGAGGAACTGAGTGATATGGAAATAACCAAACTGCTGGATGCAGAGTTTAGAATAATGATTGTTAGGATGCTTAGGAATCTTAGAACAACAGTGGATGGTCATTACAAACACCTAAATAAAGAGATAGCAAGTATAAAAAGGACATTGAAATATTAAAAAAGAATCAGTAGGAGGTGACAAATACAGTATCAGAAATGAAGACCACAGTGGAAGGAATTAAAAGCAGGATGCAATGAGATACCACCTTACACCAGACAGAATTGTGCTCATTGACAAAACAACACACGATAGGTGCTGGTGAGGATGTGGAGAAAGGGGAACCTTCCTGCACTGCTGGTGGGAATGCAGACTGGTGCAGCCACTGTGGAAAACAGTATGGAAATTCCTCAAAAAATTAGAAATGAAACTGCTCTTTGACCCAGCCATCCCACTTATAGGAATATATCCTAAGGACACAATATCACCGACTGAAAAAATGAAATGCACCCCCATGTTTATGGCAGCATTGTTCACAATAGTAAAGATCTGGAAACAGCCCAAGTGTCTGTCAGTGGACGAGTGGATTAAAAAGCTGTGGTACATATATACTATGGAATGATATGGGGCTATAAAAAAGAAGGAAATATTACCTTTTGCAACAATATGGAGAGACCTGGAAACTATTATGTTGAGTGAAATAAGCCAGGCAGAGAAAGAAAAATATCATATGACCTCATTCATTTGAGGAATCCAAGGAACAATGAGAACTGAGGAACAGAATTAAGACAGAGGAGGGATCAAAGGGACCAGAGGAAAAGAGGACAGAGGGAAAGGGGATGATAGGATGGGATAAACCTGAAGGGAAGAGGGGAGGGAGCTGTAGGGAGGGAAGCAAGGGAGATGTTGAGGGAATAGGGAGAAGGGGGGAGGCATTTGGGGTGACCCTGGAATCTATGTAAACATAATTAATTAAATAATAATAAAAAAACTCAAGATTTTATTACCACATATACCTTCTAAGGAAGTGGTACTTCTAGAAAATTAAGAAATATATCCCAGTTCTTTATTTTAAAATAAGTAAATAATGAACAGAATGATATTAGTTAACAGATATTGTATAGAGAGTGAAATAGAGTAAATAAAACATACAAGCAATGGAAAATAATAAATAATATTTCAAAATGTTCTCCCCTGGACTTTCTTTTCTCCCGAGAAAGACAAAGTTTGGAAGGGTCAAGAGACTTTCACTTTGACCAAGAAGGAATTCTAGAAATGTGACAGTAGAGAGAACACACTGTGCCTTAGTCTAAACTATTGCAAGGACAAGTAGAATGTGGGGGGAAAAAAGACATATGACACAAGATAAACAGATATAAAATCCACTTCTAGACCATCTCCAAAATTATAAACAAACCATAGATATTGTAATAACTCAGATATACTTTGAAAGCAAAAATTGTTTTGATTAATGGGGGAAATCCTGTAGCATCTTTTCTGAAGAAAATTAGAAAAAGATTGTCTTGACAAAAACTGCTTTCTCAGGAGGCCATGGTATCTGTGAGCCAGATCATTTGTGGTACTGTATTTGCGAGAGGTAGCAGAGGATTGGGAGATCATTCACTTCTGAAGGATTTCAGTGGATGAATGCACTCAGTCTGTCCTAGATTCATTTCATTAGGAAAGAATAAACTACCTAACTAGCCTGGCCAAAATCAAGTTCACTTAAGGTAACAGGCCAGGGATGTTTCTGACCATCTGTCTCTTTAATAAGGGCTAATTTTCTATTACAATGGCTAAAACAAAAATGTAGAAAATACCAACTGATGGAAAGGATGTGAAAAAACAAGAGAACTCTTGTACTTTCCTAGCAAAACTATAAATTGGTATAACCATGCTGGAAAACTAGTTGGAAGATCTAAAGTTAAACATATGAGTTTTATGATACAATCATGCCAGTCTGACATTTAAATGACTAACAGAAAAATGTATATGCATTCACCAAAAGATGGACACTGGAATGTTCATAGTAGCATTATTTATAACATACCCAAAGTAATAACTACTCAAATGGCTTCTACCAACACAATAAATTAATAAATTGTGGTATATTCCCCTAATGGAATGCTGTAGCAATGAGAATGAGTGAAATAATTACACACAGCATGGATCAATCTTACAAATAAAATGTGGGTAATCTTACAAGCACACTATGTTACAAAAGAAGTCTAGCACAAAAGAGTACAAGTTGTTTTATTCCCTTGTTTAAAATTCAAATTAGACAAACCAAATTAGGGCATTGGAAGTCAGGCTAACAGTTATCCTTGGGGCACAGTTTGGAGATGGGAAGGGGGCCTGACATCTCCAAAGGAGGTGGAGGTGTTATAAGATGCTGATAGTGTTCAGTTTGTAAAAATTCATCAAACTTGGTGCACTTTTTATAAAAATATTTTAATAAATAGTTTCTGACAAACCTTTTTAGTATAGAACAGAAGGTAGTGGGAAGAAGTGAGCAAGGTAACTTTTATTAAATGGAGAGGTTAGTTTTTAAAACTTTTAAACTAAAAAGCAAACAGCAGTTTTCCATATAGAGAGTAATTGGGTTTGTATATATCTTGTCCAAGAGGCTGAGAAAAACACAACCTTTGATACTTATTTCAAAACCAAAGGCCATTATTGCTTTTGTTCCAAAAAACAGTTTTTATACACTTGGCTTCCTTTCCCAGTTTTGTGAATTAAGTAGAAAAGAATACTGTTAACTAAAACGATATCATCTTGTAAAATCACTTCACTACCCACAGCAATTTAAACTTTGGAAAACCTTTGCCCACAGAAGCCTAATGAAGTAGATTGTCAGTAAATACTTTGAATATGAGTATGAGTCATCTATTGAATAACTTTACATTCCAGACACTAAGTAAGCTAAGCAAGCACTGCTAAGACAATAGTTCTGCCCTCCAAAGGTGTTCAACTCGCTTCCCATCGCGCTGAATTTCTGAATTGCTCTGTTCTTTCTTATTCTGAGATAGCACAATTTCTTGGCAATTCTAAACAAATAGATGAAAAGTCAAACTATATGGCAGAAGAGTAAGAGGTACACTGAAACCCAATGAAGACCACTTAGAAAAGAATGTTAAAAAATAGTGCAAAATAGGTTGGCTCAGAAGAATCAAAGAATAAAAACTCTTTAGAAGAGTGACCAGCTGTGCAAAAAGTACATTGGCAGAACTATACAAATATATTCTTGATCCAAAAAAAATCATTCACCCTCTTAAAGACTTTCACAAAAAACGAAAATTGCATATTGTGTACACACACACACACACAATTATCATTACTTGCCTCTCCTTTTGAAGAACTAATGAAATTAGAGATAATATTTTAGTCATTTTTTCATATCTAGCATCTAAAGTGTCTGGCTTAGAGTAGACACCTGAAAACATTTATAAAAATTAAATAGTGTTCTGTAGGTGTGTAGAGCTTCTTAATAAATCAATGAATAATCCCAGACTTTTAACATTTTATACAAAGTTGTTTCTCTTTCTTTATTCTCAGTTGTCAGCATTTGTTTAAATTTGAATAATACAGAACTTTTATAATCTCATATTTTAACTCATAGTTGTCTAGTCAAAAAATTTATTTTATTTATATATTTATTTATTTTTTTATTTTAGTGAGAGTTGGGGAGGCAGAGAGATGGACTCTTACATGCACCCCAACTGGGATCCACCTGGCAAGCCCACTAGGGGGCAATGTTCTGCCTATTTCTGGCCCTTGTTCCATTGCTCAACAATGGAGTCATTTTTTTTACTGCCTTAGGTAGAGGCTACAGGGACCAACCTCAGGGCCTGGGACCAATTTGCTTAAATCAGTTGAGCCACGATGCAGGAGAACAACAGAGAGAGAGAGAGAGAGAGAGAGAGAGAGAGAAAGAGGGAGAGAGAGAGGAGGGATAGAGGGATGGGTGGAGAATCGAGAATCAGAAGGTTGCGTCTCCTGTGTGCCCTGACTGGGAATCGAACCTGGAACATCTGCAATGTTAGATTGTTTACTTGGAATCTCACCTGTTTCTTGTTATTAATCTGAATGATATAAACTTCCCTCTTATTACTGCTTTCCCTGCATCACAGAAGTTTTGATATATCATGTTATTATTCTTGTTTGTCTGTATATATCTTCTGAACTATGCTTTCATTTCTTTTTTAACCCTGTCTTTTTTTAGAAGTATGTTATATAATTTTTACATTTTGGGGGGTTTCTTTACTTCCTATTTGCAGTAGAATTCTAATTTCAAAGTCTTATGGTCAGAGAATAAGCTTGGTAAAAGTTCAATATTTTGAATTTGTTGAGGTTAGATTTGTGGCTCAATATGTAATCTATCTTTTTAATTCTTGAATGGAAAACTATTATAAAATAAGAGTAAAGCAAATATGGCAAGCAATTGCTTTGACATCATCCCAATGCATGCTTTCTTATGAGTGTGTGAGAATTTCTCTAATAAAGTTGCTGAATATCAAATAGCTACATCTTTAAGTATAATAAAATTTTCCAAATGGTTTATTTAAAATTTCCAAATTCCACATTGGTTGTACCATTTACACTGCAAACAAGAGTGAATGCAGCCTGACATGTGGTGGTGCACTTTATAAAGCATTGGCTTCAAATGTTGAGGTCGCCTGTTTGAAATCCCAGGCTTGCCAGGTCAAGGCACATACAAGAAGCAACTACTATGATATTTCCTGCTCCTCCCTTTCTCTCTCTCTTTTCTTTCTCTAAAATCAATTTAAAAAAGAGTGAATGCATATTCTCATTTCTCCAAATACTCACTAACATTTGTATTGTCAGACTTTTAAAACGTTACCAGTCTCCTATGTGTGAAATGGCTTTTTAGTTTGATTTAATAGTTACTTCACTGATTATTTCATGTTCGTTGGCCCTTCATGTTTCTGCCTATTATAAACTGCATATTTTGAAGATAGGGATGCCAATTATCTTTTTCATATTGATTTGGATAAATTCTTTTTAATTCTGGATACTACTTCTCTGTTACAGGTGTTGTCACTAATCTTTCTCACTTAATGTCTTGTTTTAACTTTTGTTTATTTAGCTTTTGTTGAGCAGATATTTTCAATTCAATGTAGTAAATGAATTAAAAATTTTCTTATGGAATGTATTTTTCTGTTTTGTTTAGAAAATCTTAAAAAACATTTAAAATATTTTATTTATTGATTTTAGAGAAAGAAGAAAAGGGAGAGAGAAATATCGATCTGTTGTTCTATTTATTATGCATTTATTGGTTGATTCTTGCATGCGCTCTGATTAGTGATCGAACCTGAAACATTGGAATATCAGAAAAACAAAATTTCGTTTGAATTAAGAGATATGCTCTAAAACCATTACCATCATGGAAACAATATGAGCTTTGGATTGAATTTAATACAGATATTCCTCCTGGATTAAATTCTTTTCAGCAGGGTGATCTTGGTATTAATACCTATTCCATGATCTGTCAGAATTAATAATTTCAAAATGCCTACTACATTGCCTGAGACACAAAAGATATTCAAAGATTTTAGGGCTTTTGTCTTGGCAGTGAAACAGAGGTAGCTTGAGAGATTTTTAACAAATCAAGGTTAAATATTTGCTTCTCTAAGCATGGTGAAGATGAATAAGAATATATAGCCCAGATTTTAGAAAGCAATAAATAGTATCTATTATATTATAAAACCAGGTTTCTCTCCTGTTTGGTCTTAATATTTATCCTGAATGAAGTTAATTTTCACTTTGTCATCCTTGGAAAAGGCTAACCTTAGGGTAAAAAAATGATAATTCCAAGTTATACCTGGAGTATTATTCAGAAGATAAATGGCCTCTCCAGGACTGAGAGAACATTAGTTTGTTTCTTTGTTTTACCAGCCTCAGAGTTTTCAAAAGCTGGAGTGAACAGTTCTAATGGAGATTGAAACAGTGGGGTAGGTACAGGATGGAGGAACTGCACCTGGTCACAGGGAGCTTATGGGGTCCTGGGGATACCTTGGGCTATGCAGTGACAGGACATGATTTTTTTGGTGCATGTGTATTCCCTTCTAATATCCCCCAAACCTTCAAGTAAAGCTTTCTTCAGAATTACTACTCTCTGTTATGCCATTGAAAAATAGGTAAACCCTCAAAATCCAAACTTGGATGTGAACATTACAGGGTGAAAGTTCTTCTCTCTGTCAGAGTGGGCAGACATGACAGATACCATTAGACAACAAATGTTCCTCATGAAGACAATGGCAAAGTCAGCTGCTGATATGCATGTGTGTTGGCAAGATGAAGAGGTCAAAGTGGGAGAAGCACAATGACTTTTCAGATGTTGCTCTTTCAAAATTTACAAATGCCTAACACATGCTTTGCCAGTGGTCCTGGGGAAAGAACTAGGGGGTTAATTTCCAGCTGGAGTCTGGTGCCACAAATATATCAGCTAAATAAAAAAAAAATTAAGGGTTTATTTAATGAGATCTGAATCTTATAACTTAAACAAGTAGAAGACCAAATAGATTTTCAGCCTAAGAAGTAGGCAATATGGTAAAAATCTAAATATAAGCAGAGATGCCAGGAATACTATCCACACTAGAAAATCTCAGACACTTTCTTTTGCTAAAGATTTTCTTGCCCTCCCACTAGACCCATTCATTTAATCATTAATTCATTTCCACATTTACTGAACAACCACTTATTGAATTTCTGCTCTATGCCTAAAATAGTGCTGGACACTGGGGATACTTAGAAGCCAAACAGACTTGTCCCTGCATTCATGGAGCTCATAGAGAGTAGGGAAGTCCATGTTGAAATAAGGAATGAAACCAGACACTGGGGCAGAAATGGAGGACGTGATCAAAAGTCCAGCAGATGAGTACAGCCCTGTGCAGTAAATTTAGATATAAATGTCACCATAAAGTCTGAAAAAGATAAAATTGTGTTTAGTAAATGCATTTTAAAACATCAACAACTCAGAAAGACTTTTATTAAGATACATTAATCTGAGCATTTTGGAACTTGATCATCTCATCTAGCTGGAAAATTCATTCATACAATACGCTTCTGTCCACAGGGGTAGCATGTAGTTTACTACTGGTGGGGCCTGCTTGTCATGTTGAATTCCGGTAAACTATTCTTTGTAAACAACATGATGGAGGATGGAAGGAGACCTATAAATTTTATGATTTTTACTTATATAGATTTTTTTTCAGTGTTAAAAATGTGTATCAGAGAGAATCAGTGGTTTGCATCTGCATTTTATTTTTATCTAAAGAGAAAGCGCAATGGTTCATTCCTCATAGGGAATTTGTTATTATAGCCTGCTAAGCCATAAAACAGCTCCATTTTAGCTTTTCTGATTCAAGTAGACACAGTAAATGTTTTTGTTTGTTTCAAGTATGAGTTTTAGATTTTGTGGAGAACTGTTGTGTGAATCTGAAATATCTAATATAACTTTTTTTTTAATTTCATATACAATGACTTTAAGGACTTAATTCATCTTGATTTATCACTGATGTATATATTCATATATTATCTTCTGCTCTATGGTCATAATGAATTTTGTGTGTTGTTTCCAGCTTATAATTTAAAGTGTTTATGTTAACATAAGTTATTTATAACATTTTGATACACTGTCTTGTTTCTGATTATATTTCATAAAATAAATGAGTACTTCAGGATAAGCAAATACATGTATTTAAAAATAATTTATTCCTACCTATTAAATGACAAAAAGTGACTCCTACTTTGCTTTTATACATTTCCTATATTATTCTTGTTCATGTTTCTAAAAATACATAAAATGCAAAACTTATGAATTGTACAAAAAGCTCAGTAGTATACCATTTAATTGTTCTTCAAGAGCATAGTAAAAGTGAAAATCAGCATTTTACAATAAAATGTGTTAATATAAAGGTACCAGATCATATATGTTTATGTTAAAAGAGATTAGAAAAATACAATTTTTTAAAGACAATAAATACCAGGTCAATAGATAACAAAATTCATTTAGTGTTCTAGTCATACCCATTATTGTTAAATATACAGAAGACTTGAAAGTTTCCTAAGGCGGAAAAAAGGCAAAAATAGTTTCCATTTGATACACTGTCATGGAGATAATATAAACAATTTCAAAAGCTTTCACAAAAAGTGGACTAGCAATCCAATTTGTTTATTCCCAAGGATAATGCTGAGTTTATTTATTTTTGAAAAGAAAGACTCAGTCCTGATTTCTGGATTTTAATTCTCAGTGTCTCTGAATTGTTCAATTTCTCTGCTTCTATTGCTGCAACCTTGTCAGCATAGTCATTATCTAGAGCAGGGGTAGTCAACCTTTTTATACCTACCACCCACTTTTGTATCTCTGTTAGTAGTAAAATTTTCTAACCGCCCACCGGTTCCACAGTAATGGTGATTTATAAAGTAGGAAAGTAACTTTACTTTATAAAATTTATAAAGCAGAGTTACAGCAAGTTAAAGCATATAATAATAATTACTTACCAAGTACTTTATGTCGAGTTTTCACTGTTTGGAAAAATAAATCTTTATAAAACAACTTACTATAGTTAAATCTATCTTCTTATTTATACTTCGGTTGCACCACTACCGCCCACCATGAAAGCTGGAATGCCCACTAGTGGGTGGTAGGGACCAGGTTGACTACCACTGATCTAGAGCCTTCTCTTTTCTTAACTGCTCTTCCATTTAAATTAGACCTCAGATATGCTTTTATCTATCAGCTTGGTTCCTAAGTTTTTAATAATGTAACTCTCCTTAAAGCTTCAGTCTGAAACACATGGTCTTTCACTGTCTGTTTTATGTCCCTTATATACCTTAGCTCATTAACAAATTTAATTTAAGAAACACACACACAATACTGGGTACTGTGTTGATAACATTTTAAAATATTTACTATCTTTTTTCATGTTGCTATGGGCTTCATGTGGCCTTCTCCCATATCGAAAATTCATTTGTTGAAGTACTAACCCTCAGTGCCTCAGAATAAAATTGTATTTGTAGATAAGGTCTTAAAAGAGATAAGTTAAAACAAAGCCAGTAGGATGAGGCTCCAATATAATAGAACTGCTGTCCTTATAAGTTAAAGCAGAGACACAAGGGGTGTGTGCACACAGAGAAAAGGCCATGTAAAGACATGACGATAAAGTGCCATTCAAAAGAGGAGAGGCTTTGGGAGAAACTAACCCTGCAGACATCTTGATCTTCAACTTCCAGCATCCAGAACTGTGAGAAAATAAATTTCTGTTGTTGAAGCCTCACAAACCATGTTATTTTGTTATGGCAACCCTAACAGGCTAATACACATGTATTTTTAGCAGGTGTCAAAAGAAACTGGTAGTATTGTAAAAACACCAGTTTGCCCTGAAGTTAAATCCTTAGTAGAAAATGTAAGAGCTGATAAAAAAACAGATTTTTGAAGAAATTCTCCCTCATGTCTTTTCTCTACTTTTCTAAAACTAACTCAGCTCATCTAGTACCACTGTGATATGTTTTATTCTGTCCTAAGCCACTCTGGCTCCCTTCTCTGGACCTCTTGAATACCCATTTTCTCACTGGAAAAAAAAACATATTTAACATAGAACCTTGCTCTTATTCTGAACCCTGTATTTAATACCAATATAAACATATCTGTGTTCTGGAGCTGATGTAAAGGAAGGTAGACAGAGCCTCCTTACCTGCTTGCTCAATCCACCACTCACTTTTTCCTTTCCTTTCATGTTTACAGTGGCACCTGGGACGCCACCACATGAGATGTAGGTTTAAACTCCCTGCATTAAATCACACTTTATTATTATCTTAAAATAGCCTTAAGAGGCTACACCACATGCTTTTTAATAAAACACTTCTTATATTAGGGTGATAGACAAAGAATTGAACATTGAGCATAGCTTAAGGTACAATCTTTAAATTGCTTAGTAAATAAATTTGCATGACATTATTTTTATGATTTATATTAGATACCCATCATCAGGCTGAGAATCTAAGATTCACTACTGCCGAAGCGGGGCTCTGCCAGGAGCTGGTATGGTTTGGGCTTCATGGCTAACCCATACCTGGGCGTCAGGTCCAGCTCGGCTCCAGGGCATTTCTTCAGGTTGAGCTGTTGCAGAATTGTGGTGATGAAAATGAATATCTCATTTCGTGCAACATCTTCTCCAAGACACTTCCGGATTCCCATTCCAAATATCAGAACCTTGTCAACAAGACTTTTATTCAGTTCCCTGTTTTTGTTTAGAAATCTCTCAGGACTAAATAAACTGGGATTATCCCAGATCGTTCTGTATAAAATAGACAAAAGATACATTTAAAAAATAAATTATTTTTATCATTTTGCCCTTCTTTCTAATTTCCCCATGATAATTTTTTTTTTTTTACATAAAATGTTTTGTTCAAGTTTGGAATATCCTTTAGAGATTTTATATAATCTGTATGTTTGAATATTCATACATTTCTCACTGCCATATATAATTATGTCAGTATATCATTATTATGAATTTATGTCTTTAACATTCTTCAATTTATTGACATGTTTAGTTATCATAAAGAATTAGTACAATGATTCTTAGTTTTCATCAAAATCACATTTTATTAAAAAATGAATACTTGGAAACTTATTTCAATTTTTTATGATTTTAAATGAAGAGTTCTGCAATATTATCATAAAAAATTTCCCAAAATTTTGGTGTAAATAAAAGGAACAGATATTCAATTTTTTTTGCCTTAAGCAAAGTGAGCCACACCTCTCACCCTGTTACAAATAAGTCTAGAACAAGGCCTTTGAAAGTCACCACAGAGAGTGGCCAAGTCACCAGAAAGCAGCACCCCCTGAGGGGTTGCCCGCTGCTTCCCAGCATCTGGTTCTCTCTTCTTCCTCCACCTTTTGTTTCAGGTACCATATCTTGTCTATGACAACTAGAATGCTGGTTTTTGAGTTTTTTTGTGGGATTTTCTTTGTTTGTTTTTTGAGAGCGAGAGAGACAGACAGACAGGGAAAGAAATGAGAAACATCAACTCATAGTTGTGGCACCTTAGCTGTTCATTGCTTGCTTTCTCATATGTGTCTGGACGATGGAGGTGGAAGAGGGCTCCAGCCTAGCTAGTGACCCCTTGCTCAAGCCAGCAACTTTGGGCTCAAGCCAGCAACTATGGGGTCATTTCTATGATCCCACACTCAAGCCGGCGACCTCGTGCTCAAGTTGGTGATCCCGCGCTCAAGCTGGAAACCTCGGGATTTCAAACCTGGGTCCTCAGTGTCCCAAGAAGACACTCTATACACTGCGCCAATATCTGGTCAGGCACTAGCATGCTTCTTAATACATAATACGACATATATGAGGGACCCATTTGAGTTTCCAAAGAACTGAGCCTCTGTGTATCGATGTCACACTTTCTAGCAGAAAATTTATTTTCTTTTTGCACCACAAGTCAGAGACCTAGAGACCAACAAATCACACTCAGTCCTCCAATCAATTTTGTTTTGCTCTCCTAATCTTTTAAAAATATTCATTGTTGGTAACATTTAAACATAAGAAGACTCCACATAAAAACTTCTATTTCCCAGTTCTATCTTATAACTGAAAGAGCATACAATATTGGGGCAATGCCCTGCTTGTCCTCCATTTACTGAGCTAAATTAGATATGCAGATGACCTCTCCTCACTGCCTCAACAAGGACAATTCTCTCATTTTTGGTATTTTCCATTGCTCAGTATGCTTAAGTTTGTGACCTAAGTTTTCGCTACGCAGGATTAATTTCCCCATGATATCAAATCTTGAATCACATACTCATTTCACTTAAATAAATGTCTCTATACAAACAATTTCTTTATAAGCACCTGTGTTAACATAGTTTGTTTGAATAATACTCAGTATTCAATGTAATAACATGTTCTTAGGTTATCAGGACACTTGGAGATATGCTAGCTAAGAAAAAATGCCATTGCATTTACACTGACTATGTTTTTCTTATAGTGGAATTTTAAACGCTTAGTTTAATTCAGTATGATCACTGGGTATGAAAAATGGAGGTGTCAATTTTTCTCACAATAAAATTTACAGTGAGACTTTATGCAGTGTTATTCCACTATGTTGCTGGTTCTGCAGGTGCTGTTAAGTACACAAGAGAGCCACCTCCCTCCCAAACATCCTGGAGCATCAGAGGGAATCTTGGGAGAAGACAAAAAAGCCATACAGAGCACTATATATGCAGCCCCCTGAGTGCATAAGAATGCAATCATTACCTGTTTACTGGAGACATTGAGCCCCGACCACATGGAGCATCCAATTTACATTAGATAGGATATACACACTGAATGTGAGTCTTGTTTCTGCTACTTGCTGAACATGTGACCTCAGGCCATTTGTTTCACCTGGCTGAAAGTTTCTTCAGCTGTAAAATTGGTAACATGATAGCACCACCATGGAGGGTTATTACTGAGGCTCAGAGGAGATACTTCAAGATTTTTGTGCCCAATACACAGTAAGGTCTACAAATATTAGCCGCATCATTTATTATTCTTATTACCACTGCCATAATCCTCACTTTCACTGTGTGAGATATCTTTATGTCAACCCTCCCTTTTATAGCTGATAAGGATCAGACTCTAGCTATATTTTATTAGCATATATTTATTGTGTGGCTATTATGTACCAGGCACTGATTTAAATGCTGAGGTAGAGGAAAACCAAACAAACAAAAAGGAAGAAAAATTCTTGCTTGGTCTTTTGCATTCTGTTGTAAAATTTCATGCTGCAGTTCAAATATCAGCTTAGCATAACCCAGGCAGAGGGTGAGTCCATGAAGTCTTTGGCCAACCCCACTTCAGTAAACCTATTTTTGAAATTGGCTTTGTGATAAATGAATTTGTACTAAGATAGAATCTTTCCCATCTTCACTGAGGAGAGAAAACTGAATTTTCTTCTAACTACTTTCAAGAGAAATAGAAAGAATCAAATTTAGTTAAGAATGTGTATCTTGCCTGACACATGGTGGCACAGTAGATAATGCGTCTACCTGGAACACTGAGATCGCCTGTTCAAAACTTGGCATTTGCCTGGTTAAGGCACATATGGGAGTTGATGTTTCTTGCTCCTCCCCCCTTCTCTTTCACTTTCTCTCTTTCTCTCCTTTCTCTCTAAATATGAATAAATAAAATCTAAAAAAATTTTTTTATTTTTATTTATTCATTTTAGAGAGGAGGGAGGGAGGGAGGGAGGGAGGGAGGGAGGGAGAGAGAGAGAGAGAGAGAGAGAGAGAGAGAGAGAGAGAGAGAAAGGGGAGGGAGGAGCAGGAAGCATCAACTTTCATATATGCCTTGACCAGATAAGTGCAGGGTTTTGAACCGGCAACCTCAGTGTTCCCAGGTCGACGCTTTATCCACTGCACCACCAGAGGTCAGGCTTTTTTTTTTAATTTTTATTTATTTTATTTTTTTAAATTTTTTTACAGGAAGAGAGAGAGAGTCAGATAGAGGGATAGATAGGGACAGACAGACAGGAATGAAGAGAGATGAGAAGCATCAATCATCAGTCCTTTGTTGTGACACCTTAGTTGTTCATTGATTGCTTTCTCATATGTGCCATGACCGCAGGCCTTCAGCAGACTGAGTAACCCCCGCTCGAGCCAGTGACCTTGGGTCCATGCTAGTGAGCTTTTTGCTCAAGCCAGATGAGCCCACGCTCAAGCTGGCAACCCCAGGGTCTCGAACCTGGGTCCTTCCGCATCCCAGTCCAATGCTCTATCCACTGCGCCACTACCTGGTCAGGCTAAAAATTTTTTTTTAAAAAGTATATCTCTTTCCCTTAATTAATAAATAGCAAACAAGCAACCAAACATATTTAACCTCAAGAAATAATTTTAGTGACTTACTCATCATGATTTACTTGATACATGTTAATAAAGATGCATGTTTTCCTGGGAATGAAATAGCCATTCAGAGTAGTGTCTTTTGTGGTACTGGAAAAACAAGATACATCATTACAGCATCTTCTGTGAGTTCATACAACCCAGCCCTAAACTGCCACCCACAGGTAATAGAGTATATTTATTAATGTCTTTTTAAAAACTACAATGATATGAAATCTTTATAAATCTTCACTCTTATTAATTGACACATCTCTCACCTATTATCAAATTAGTTTATTCTTTTCCTTGTATTTATAAAACATATTGAGCACTTAACATATTTAAGGCATTGTTATGAGTTAAAACCCCAGTGGAAATTTATCTCAGTATTTCTACAACAGCGTTGCTCATAAGTAGACACATCCAACTATATCAGGAAACTATAAGGAAATTATTAAAACTTTCTGTGTACTCAATATGTTTTTATGTTTATCTATAAATTAAGAAAACAAAACATAGTATCTTTTATTACTTAGTAGAAGGAACAATGAAATTGGAACTAGGAAATCTGAGCTCTAGACACTGCTCACAGTGAACTATTGGGCAAATCTTGTATCTACTCTATAATTTTATTTTATATGCATGAAATGGTATTGTTTGTGTTGAAGATCTTTAAGTTGTCTTCAAAACAAATAATCTACTTTTCTAGTCCCATACTCAAACTTATTTATGCAAACTATATATCTTTGTCTTTTGTACCTCTGTAATTATGCATGGATTAAATAAAATCATGTCATGTTCCCATATGGCATTCCCTAACTTCCTCAGTGGCTCCCATACTGACTGACCTCTGCCCCAGAGGAGTGGCAACAACATTTCAATTTGGTAAGATTGAGAGAAGGTGCTGAACATATTTGGCTTTGCCATTTCTGGGTTTTCTGAAGAAAGTACATCTCATCTATAATCACCAATGGCTTCAGCTTGAAGAAGCAGATTTTGTACTTCCAGGGGAGACTGCTGTTGTCCAACCTTACCAGAGACTGAATGGCAAAAGTGTGTCTAATTTAGATGAGAAATATGAGCAAGGCTACGTGGTCCAGCTCTAAGCCAAATAGTGCAAACTAGCTCTGATCATCAGAAAAGCTCATATTTGAATTTCTGTCTGATCTATGCTGACGTTGTAACTGATATTGAACATTGGCAAATAATATGGACATTATTTATTGGTCACACTCATAATCCAATGAAAGGGAATGCCAAAAAAGTAACAGATTGAGTTTGGGGAGGATTACCTCTTCTTATGCATGGTCACTTGCCTATTTCAATACATTCCACATGTCCTCTGTGTATTCAGCTGTTCTAATTCAATTCTACATAAAAAGCTATATGCTCCTATTTTATGGAAACCTATCATGTAAATCTGATTTCACTATTATTAAAATATGAGTTACTATTTATTCTAGAGAAGTAAATATATCCACACATTAATTGTGATATTTCTCTTTCTCCATCAATATTCCTGAAACTTTGTGTATGAAAGTGGCGTTTTATATAAATTTTAGGAGACATATATGTAATCAATATTTATTAGAGTTTTGTTTGGTCTTGTGTTGGTGTGTGTGTATGTGTGCATATGTGTGGGTTATAGGTAAGAGCAAAACTTTTGCCTCTTTTACTTATGATTATTCCATTTAGCTTTTTAAAATTTATTTTATTTTAATATATTTTCTTCTTTTTGATCCCATGCTTTTTAAAATGGAAAAACAGTAAGTTTTCAGGTATAGAAAAATATATTAGTCCCAAATAACATACATAAAATCTTTCTTATGTGCAAAAATTTTTGGTTTGAATCACACTACTCTCATTGGTCAATGCATTGGCTCTCTTATTTTATATTAATTTATTTATTTTAAATAACACAATGAAAACCTATGTTTTAAGAGAAAGTTCCTTGTTAAATATGTCCTTAGATGCTCCAAAGCATATGATCATTGTTGTTATTCCAAATAGTGCCTGTAAATTTTGCAGAACTTCTCTGATTCCTGATTATTTAGTAAAGCTTTCAGGGTGTACTGTTTCATAAAGAACCCAGTCACCTTATGAATGTTATTGGGACAGAATAATAGCATCTATAAAAATTGGACCAGCCCTGGCTGGTTAGCTCAGTCAATTAGAGCATCGTCCCAAAACATCAAGGTTGTGGGAGGTTTGATTCCCTGGACAGGGCACATAAGAAAAGCAACCAATGAATGCATAACTAAGTGGAAAAACAAATTAATGTTTCTCTCTTTCACTCTCTCTACCCCCTTTCTTCTCTCTGCCTTCCTAAAATTAATCAATCAATAAAATAAAATAAAACCTGTTTCTAAAAACTAAGTTAAAGATAAAATTAACTTCAAACAGAAAGAGGATCTGCAGGAAAGAAATCACTGTGAGTAGATAGCATTGTGTGTGGATACAAAAAGCAAAATAGAGAGACAAAATACAGGACACTAACTGTGTTGCTCACTGTCTGCCCTTGACTCTGTACAACTAGTGGCCTGGCCCTTTAAAAAAGCTGAAGGCTCTACATACTGCTGTGCCAATAACCATATTTACATCAGCTTCTTCTTTTTCTTTTCTTTTTTTTTTTAAGTGAGAGGAAAGATGATTGAGAGACAGACTCTTGCATGTTCCTGGACCAGGATCCCCCACCCTGCCCCCTGGTAACCCCCATCTGAGGCTGATGCTTAAATCAACTGAGCTATCCTCAGCCAACACTTGAACCAATGAAACCACTGCTGCAAGAAGGGAAGAGTAAGAGGAGAAAGAGGGGAAGAGAAGCAGATGGGCACCTCTCATGTGTGCCCTGGCTGGGGCTCAAACCCAGAGCATCTGCATGCCTGGCCAATGGTCTATCCACTGGACATCAGCTTCTCAGGATGAGAGACATTCCCACTCCCTCACTATTTAAAGACGGAAAGAGAAAAAACACCAAAAATTTCATTCTTTATTTTAATTGTGTAGAATAAAATAGTTCAAAGTACCAGAACTTTGGATGTCCGCATTCATATTTAATAAAGCTTGCCTACTTAATCTATACTGGCATGCATTAGTGAGCTGAAGAATCTGGTACAAGGTTCAGTAAACTTTCAAGTATCTATAAATAGAAACTCTGTTTAATCTATTTGTGGCAACACTGGCCTCTTTAGCAGATCGCCCAGAAAATTCTAAGCTACTGAAAATGAAACCACATCAGTAAGTGGCTAAGATGGTACATAGGAGAAAGTCAAGTGACTCTGTTTGACATTTTATAACCAAAAATATATTATGGTTGTATTATCCATTGTTCGGCACCTCTATATTCTTTTCTCTCCTTAATTAGTACCTTAAAGATGAAAATTAATGACATCAAAGTTTAATTATTAAAACATTTGCAAAGTATGCTGTTATTATTCTATGTAAAAATTTCATTAGAGAATTATAAAATAAAATAAGATTTAAAACACAAACATTTATATATAATTATATATAAATACATAACATAATACATATTTTAAAGGACCTAAAGTAATTCTAGTGCCTTAGACCCCTCGTTCTCCCCAACCCACCATTGGTTGCTATGTCAAAAAAAGAATCATATGCTTACCAATGCGGAATCGTAAAAGGAACAAAAGAGGCATGTCTGAATATTTCATTTATGAAAGCTTCTGTGTAGGGTAAAATTTTCCTGTCTTCAAATCTGGGTGGTTTCAGCCCAATGTTTCTATCTGAAAGAATTTTCTTTATTTAATAAGAATAATGGCAATTATAAGAATTACATTTTTATCTGAAAGCATGTTACCAATTTCTTCTTGAATTTTGATTTGAATTTCTGGATACTGGATCAAATAAAGAAAGGTCCAATATAGACATGTTGATACAGTTTCAAACCCTGAAATAGAAATGAGATAAAATGTCATGAGAAAATTATTAACAAAATTGGTATCTTCAATTTACTTCATATTTGAATGCTATGAATCCAGAGAAAATAATCTAAATATAACTATAAATTAATAAACCCACAATAAAGTAATTATAACACATTAAAATTTGTGTCAGAGTATAGGCTTAACCTCTGACCCACTAAGATAGCCATTATCTCGAGAAAATAAAAGAATAAGTGCTGGTGAGGATGGAGACAACTGGAAACCTTTTGTACTGCTGGTTGGAAAGTAAAATGTTGCAGTCACTATGGAAAACAGTATGGAGGTTCCTCCAAAAATTTTAACACTAATGATTATATAATCCAGGAATCTCACTTCTTGGTATAAAAGATCTAAAAAAGTTGAAAGCAAGGTCTCAAAGAGATATATGTACATCCAATTACATTGCAGCATTATTCACAATAATTAAGAAATGGAAACATCCCATTTGTCCATTGGTGGATTCATGGATAAACAAAATGTGGTGTATATATGTATTGGAATATTGTGCATCTTAAAAAAGGAGATCTTGTTACTTGCTACAACATAGAAGAACCTCAAGGATGTTAGCCTAAATGAAACAAGTCAGTCACAAAAAGAGAAATACTATATGATTTTCACTCATATAAGGTATCTAGTCAAATCATAGAATTAGAAAGTAAAAAAGTAGTTGCTAAGGGCTGCGGGAGTCAGTGTGGGTATCAGTGTTTAATGGACATAGAGTTCAGTTTTGCAAGCTGAAAAAGAACTAGAGATCTGTTGGACAGCAATGTGAACATATATAATATAACAAACTGTATACTTAAAAATGTTTTAAGATAATGAATTTAATATTATGGGTTTGAAACCACAATCAAATCAAATCAAATCAATACATAGTTGTTATTTATGACAAGTGAAAATAATGAAACTAATTCACTACATTATTATAATAATGCTTATGATCTATGTGGTAATAGTTATAATTATAGCCCTGGCTGGATAGCTTGGTTCGTTACCATCCTGAAGCACAGAGGTTGCTGATTAGATAACCAATCAGGGCTCATATAGGAACAGTTCCTATCTCTTTCTTTCCCTCTTTTTCTCTCCCCCTTCTTCTCTCACTAAAATCAATAAATAAAAATTTAAAATGGCCACTAAAAGTTTACTTTGTTCCAAGATATATATCTACATCTATATCTTTTTTTTTTTTTTTTTTTAATGTAAGAGAGGCAGGGAAAGAGAGACAGAGAGACAGGAACATCCAGCTGTTCTTGTATGTGCCCTGACCAAGGATTGAACCCGCAACCTTTGTGCTTTGGCACAACATTCCAACCAACCAAGCCATAGTCCAGGGCTTTATTTTTTTATTTATTGATTGATTTTTAGAGTGACAGAGATAGGAGGGGAAAAGGGAGGGGGAAGGGAAGCATTTATTTGTTGTTCCACTTAGTCGTGCATTCCTTGGTTGCTTCCTGTGTGTGCCTTGACTGGAGACTGAACCCTCAACCTTAATCGTTTCCAGTTGATGCTCTAACCAACTGAGCTAACTGGCCAAAACCTATAACTATCAATAGGCCATATATATATATATATATATATATATATATATATATATATAATTATGCTAATTTTACTGAAGAGAAAACTGTGCTTCAAGAACATTAGTAGTCTTGTTCAAAGTAACTCAAACCAGAAGAGGCAGAGTCAGGACTTAAACTTAGACTTAACTATACCCAAAAGCCCTAAGTTTGTATTAGCATATAATGGAAAATTGAGTACATTCAATATTGTAAAATACTAATGTTTAGTGTGCTTGTTATGGTTTAAAAATTCATCCTTTGAACAAAGTATCATCAATTTTGAGATTATTTATACATTGACTAAATTCTTTTCATTATCTAAAATAAATGCAAAGAAAGATGTCACATGTTATTTTTTTTCCAAGGGTAACTTTAACATTATATCAAAATTGTGATCACTTCTTGAAAATGAACACTCAGAAATTCCACATTAAAAAGCTTTTTTAGCCTGACTTAATTGTAAAGATACCTCTGTGATATCCAAATGTCAAAATTAATGATGCTATTTTTGTTTTCTACAAAATAAAATCTAGCTGCAGAAATTAATATTTAAATCAACATGTCTTTTTTCCAGGTATCTGTGATGATGATTATCACATCAAAAACAATGCTAGCAAACATTGATCACTTGATTACATTGTCATTGAGATAGGAGCTATTATTAGTCTCACTTTAGAGATGAGAAACTTGCAACACAGAAATGGTTAACTGTTTCACCAGGGTTACACAGAAATAAAGCTAGCACTCAAATTCCGGTTGGTGGCTCTGAAGCACTGAGATGTAACCCTTTGTTTATGCTAAATAACTTGCAACTCAATGTGTAAAAAAATACATCTAGATAAAACTGCAGAGCAGAGGATACTCCTTTCTAAGTGTCTCTTCTCAAGACTTGGTTTTCAGATCTTTTGTACAAGGAAATCTATAGTAAGCCAGTACTTCTATAGTTTCCAAGTGACAAAATTTACAACATGACATTATATTGCAATAAAATTATTCTAAAAGTAACTTGTCCAAGTGAAGTTGCTGACCATAGTAGAGCACAGTATGGTGTGAAAATATTGACTTCTATACAAAATATATTGCCTCTATTCTCTAGCAAAAGAAAAAGAGCAAGCCATGAATACTGCATAAGAGACACTGATTATGCCCATTGTAGAATTATAGACATTACATCCAAAACCTGGGACTATCTAGATATATAGCAGAACTCATATAGTTATCATCATAAATTTTGCTTTTCATATCAAGGCTTAAGCAACATATTATCTTGGTAGATTATCTAAAAATTGAAATCATAAGAAATGATTTTGGGAGACTCTATATCCAGAGGAGAAGTCAAATTATCTCTATGATGAATTTGAAAAATCAAATATTGAAATATAAATGTTAACAATAAGGTAAAGCTGATGAAACAGTGTGTTTGTAACTATTATCTACTATAATATGTGGTTTTATGTTCAAATGTTTTCTTTTAATATTCTATTACATGTCACTAGAAAAGTAACAGACACATGTAGAAATTTATATTCTATTAATTTTCTTTATTACTCTTATTTGAATTCAAAATAAAAATGTTTGAGCAACTGAATGCATTATATAGTAATGCATTATACTGAATGTTGTTTGTTTTGCACATATTCATATAATTTTTAACTGTGTTGTGCATATCTGGTGACACTAATCTATATCCCAGTCATTTTTGTTATTTCCAAAATTTTATATTTGTTGATTTTCACAGGATTTTTATGTATTATATATTTTTAAAATACATTAAGTTATCAAATCAAGATGAAAATAATGCCCACTTGATGTGTTAATGACATCCACACACACCCAGTCTTTCATATTCAGTGGTGTTCAGGCTTTAAATAAATGTCCTCCCCAGTTCTATCAATAATATTTAGCATTAGATAATTGGAAGAAGAAATGCTAAGTATAGCATGATCACATTTGCATGATAAATAACCAGTGTGTCCATCAAACAAATCATGATCAAAGTATTGTGTGTGTGTGTGTGTGTGTGTGTGTGTATGTAGGTATGTGGGGAGTCAAAGTAGGTATGTGGGAATATATGCATAGGAAAAATCACACAAATAAAAACATGCCCTTTGCTTTCAAGAAAGGTCAGGAACACAGATGATTAGATCCTAAAAAAAAATGAATCCAGATGCCAATAAATATGACATAAAAAAAATAAAATATGTTTGACTAATAGTCTACCTAAAATAAAATTGCTAAAACACCTTCAGTATTTTAGTGTTGTTGTTATACTAAGCAATGGTCGGCAAACTCATTAGTCAACAGAGCCAAATATCAACAGTACAATGAATGAAATTTCTTTTGAGAACCAATTTTTTTAAAACTTAAACTATATAGGTAGGTACATTCTTTATTGAGGTAGCACCCGCACATGGTATTTTGTGGAAGAGCCACACTCAAGGGGCCAAAGGGCCGCATGTGGCTGGTGAGCCGCACTTTGCTGGCCAGGGTTCTAAGGGAATTTGCTTCTTTCAGTTTCATATCTTACCGGAACTATCAAAAATTTGGTAGGTAAAAAGGATGACAAAATATGAAATTTAAGAATGAGAGTAATAGGGTAGTAGTATAGATTATCTTTCTAAATAGGATTTTGGTAATCTGTATGAGAAACTCAAGAATCCTTTTATAGGTGACCCAGAAACCCTGCTTCTTAGCATAAGGCTCTAATTCCAAAGGAGGCAAAACTTTTGGACAAAGATGGCAATCTTAGCATTAGCAAAATATCCAATATCTGCATTATTTGTGCAGGATAAGAGCTATCAACAAAACAGGTGTCCACCCTAGAGACCACAGATAGGTAAAATGTGGGGGATATATCCATGGAGTATTAAGCAACTGACTGAAGCAGCAAATTAGAAATATACCCAGTAACCATGATTGGATCTTAAAAATACAAAGCTTCACCAAAAATGTTAAAAATAGGTTGACATGTAAATAGCAACGTTGTTTACATAAACTAAAGATCATGATAATATAAGAATACACGGTATTGCATAACAATATAAAGCCTGTTTTATAAGAATTTTTAAAAAACCACTTTAAGCAACTTTTTTAAACAAATTAAGAATAAACGTCAATGGGTTGGAAGCAGGATGTAGAGATAATGAGTAATAAAACAAAAAACAAGGTCAAGTGCAACATGAACAATGATGTTCATGTACATGAACTGGAGAGCATGATTAACTCAATTCCTTACTCCTAAAATGAAAATAGAATTTTCTTAATGACATGGGAAGAAAGGAAGATGTCAAATTATTTATACAGAGTGAGATAAGTACACAAAGGGTCAATTGTGAACGTTTAAACAATAGAACACAAAAATATTTCAATTAATCCTATTTGCCTCATATATTGACAAATACTCTCACATACCAGCTCCAAAGAGGTCATTCACAGTGCTTATGATTTCAGCGTCATTTAAGGTGGCTGTTTTTGTAGTGGCATATTTGTTGTGGCATGTATTAATCAGAGCATCAGTAATGTCTCGTATATGGTCCTGAGGAGACAAATCTTGGTATGATTATTGATCCCTACCTACATCTCACATGACATATGAATCTCTTGCACCATGCAATGTAAAATGAAATCAATTTGCCTAGGAATATAAGGTCTATAGTAGATCATTTTAAAGCTCACTACCAATTTTGCTTGTCAATGGTAATGCTCAATTTTAAAAGAATGTAGACTAGAAAATCAAGTTACCAAGCTCAATTTTCTTCTTAATGTTTCTTTCAATCAATAAAAAAGTACCTATGTCTGGAAGCACAGTTAAAAAAAATTAAATATTAACTTACTATAGGGAAATTGCTGAGCAATGAATATAATAAGAGGTTACCAAACCCACTGTAAGAATTTTACTGTAATCACCATGCAGAAAGAGATGAGGCTGAGGTAGGTTATGGATTAGGAAGAAAAACTTATGACTTCACAAATTTTTTATGTCTGTATTTGTTCTAAAATTCCCAGCAAGTACCTTGGAATGTATTGTTTACTGCTTCTTCTTCTGCACTGGAAGGGACTTAACACCTTACACCTTTTCATTTGTTCAATTATCTACCTTTTTGTATTTATTTTTTTCATTTTGCCATTATCTCAACAAATTGGCCTCCAAAGAGCTAGGATTCTTTCTAGAACATATATAATTCAAGAGAAATTTACTTTTCTGTGGACCACTAAATTGGACCAAAAACATTTGAGTGGCCTTACAAAAAGGTCTACTTCTGTCACCTATAATGCATGAAGAAACTTTCTACATGTGTCATAATCTCAAAGTTTATATCTATATAGTAAAGTGACTCAAGCATGAAGAAGACGATAAAGTGGAAGTTTCCTATACAATATATTTTTTTAATTATTTCTTTTTTATTTATTTACTTTTTTAGATTTTATTTATTCATTTTTATTAGAGAGAGAGGGGAGAGAGAGAGAGAGAGAGAAAGAGAGAGAGAGAGAGAGAGAGAGAAAGAGAACAGGGGGAGGAGCAGGAAACATCAACTCCCATATGTGCCTTGACCAGGCAAGCCCAGGGTTTTGAACTGGTGACCTCAGCATTCCAGGTCGATGCTTTATCCACTGCGCCACCACAGGTCAGGCCATATTTTTTATAATTATTCAAAACACTTTCTTAAAAAAAATGTTGATACTTTTAAGACCTCATAGTTTCATATGCAACAGAGGAGAGACAAAAATCATTGGTTCATTTATTCAAGGGACTCATTTACATGGTAATCATTCATCAGCCAACTACAGAGTGATAATTCAAGTATTACCTTATCCACAGACTGAGGAAATATCTGAGGTCTCAAAGAATTCAGAACTCTTCCTAGGATCCCTATATGAGAACTAAGAAACACTGCCCTATAATATCACCGATTTGAACTTACAGTTCATGATAGTTTGGGTAAGGGTCATTATGACAAAAGTATAGAGAAAAGAACGAAGGAAGAACACATACAACTTTCTGGGTACTTAACACATACCATTATCTGTTGCTTCTCACCAAATCCCTTGTCCTGCCATGAATTTAACTTACCTTATCATATGTGGTAAGATGATCTCGTACATGTAAGGCAATAAACTGATTCAAGGCCTGATAAAACTCTCGAGGAGCATTTATAATCTGCAGTGGAAGGTAGCGAAAACATGGTATGAAATCGGCAGGATTAGCTGCACTGGAGGCCTTGAGTAAATCATCATTAGTTTTAACTATCTTAAGAAACTCTTCGTCACTGTGGTCATATCTCTTGCCAAAGCAAAGGGCACAGACCACGTTGGCCACTGCACACGTGATGGCACTTCTGGGCTCAAAGCTGCCATTTTCAGAAGTCAACTTTGCAAAGACTTTTACCAGCTCAGAAACTTCCTCGATGACGTGTTCCTCAAGTAAGCAAGAGCAGGTGGAGGACTTAGCTTCTGCTTTAGAAAAAGTTCGTAAAGCATTAGAGGCTATTTTCTTATGAAGCTTCCAGCTCTCTCCATAATTGACTGAAAATGAAAGACTCTTTCCTTCAGCGAAGAAAGAAAACGTATGCATGTTAGGCCTGCCTGCAAAATGCTCTCCATCCTTGAGTAGTACTTGCTTCACCATTTCCATTCCATTCACCACCACGACAGGCACCATACCAAGTTTGATGAGAAAGATATCTCCATATTTCTTTCTCATCTCTATGAATGTAAGGAAAGGAAGATCTCCAAGCTGAAGAAGATTCCCTAAGATGGGGAAGGACCAGGGGCCAGGGAGAGACACCTGCTTTCTCCCCTTACTCCCAAGGGCTCTCACAAAAACAAAAACCATCACCAAAATCATGAGAGAAGCGGTCACCTCTCCAGGAGTGATTGTCATATCAAATATCATTTTCAGGAATAAAGCACCTAAAATAAAAAAAAAATACATAAACCTTATTTTTGCCACTCTCAACATAGACTAAAAGTCTTTCTCACTTTAAATACTTAAATGAAAAGTACGGACATTTTGAAGTTAGTTGACAACGATCCTTAACCAAAGTATCAAGAGGGCAAAAACAAATTCTTATAAAATGCATTGTACCTTTATTCCAATTGTGTTGTTTTTACAATTTTAAACACCAGTCCAATATTTTCATGTCAGTGATTGACATGATAGACAAAAGAAAAGGACAATTTGATGTAGAAAGCGCCCTGGTGGTTGGGAAAGGGATTGAGGTCATAGAGGTTGATTTTGGACTCATTACCTGAATGAGGCTCTTCCTCCAGTTACTCAGTATAAATTCATCCCAGTTTTTTGTTTTTATCAAAGTTTCTTACCTAAAAATATTAGTTATACATTCTTTCAACAAATATTTTTTTTACCCTCTCCCACATGTAATGCACTAAAAACACAAAATTTTACAGTCTAATGAGGAAATTAGATAAATAATAATTAGATTACAAAGTGGAAAATACGATAGAGTTGAGTACAGAGTGCCCTATCATCATTGAGGATCAAATTAAATCATTAAAAAGTGTTTAATGAGCCTGACCTGTGGTGGTGCAGTGGATAAAGCAGCGACCTAGAAGGCTGAGGTTGCCAGTTCTAAACCCTGGGCTTGCCTGGTCAAAGCACATATGGGAGTTGATGCTCCCTGCTCCATCCCCCTTCTCTCTCTCTCTTCCTTCCTCTAAAATAAATAAATAAAATATTTAAAAAAGGTACTTAATGAATCACAGCCATTTTGTGTATCTTTAATTTGTTGTCACCTAACCTGTCCTTCGACTTCCTAGCCCACTTAGAAGGGTCACCTGCTAAAGCTATCTTTCTTCTCTTTCATTTGTCCATGTAGCCAAGGGTCATTGATCCAAGAATGGGTCTATGACCCAAAATAAATCTTCCTTAGAAATATGGAATAGGGACTGTGAAAGATCATCCTCTCTTTGGATGGTTGGTATCTATAAAATATAAATCTGAAGATACATTTTGGGAACCCTTAACCCACCAGGAGGAAATGAGAAACTGAGACAGAAAGTCTGAAAAATAAATGAAGTAGAAAGAAAAAGAAAGACTAGACTGAGGGGGGACCTCATGACATTGAATTCACTACCTTTTGTACCATCCTGATCTTGTCCATAAATTCTTTCCTGCTTAAACTTGCTATAATTTGTTTTTATTGCTTGCATCAAAGAAGGTCTCAGGCATATGTAGAATATATTTGTTAGCTACTGAACTGTATAGTAACTATAGAGAAAATTTTAAAGTTTCCTTTAAAAGCATACATAACTAAACTGATCACATTTCTCTGATTATTTACGGGACAAATAACATTGGTAGACAATATACTCATGGCAAATGTAATGTAAATGTCTGGTTCTCACTTGATTTCTTCTAGTTGTTTTGAATGAATACATAAGCAAACCCTTGTCACCTGTCTTATCTGATTGTTTCACTTTTCCAAGTTCACAGATAAAATGTGGCTAACTACACCAGCTTGGTTGGCACTGGTTAATAAAATATGAACTTTGGAGTTAAAACCAAGAGATTTTTATGGAAAAAAATTTTTTGAACACACATTCAAACAAAATGAACTAAGTCCTTAATCAACGCAACAGCTAAAATTTGCAAAATTCCATTTTCACTCAGTCAAAAAGGGAACTGTGATGGCATCACTCTGTTTCTGTTTTGTAGCATGCTGATTTTGGAAAAGACAACTTTCATTAGCCTGACCAGGCGGTGGCGCGGTGGACAGAGCGTCAGACTGGGATGTGGAGGATCCAGGTTTGAAATTCCATGGTCACCAGCTTGAGCACGGGCTCATCTGGTTTGAGCAAGGCTCACTAGCTTGAGCCCAAGGTCACTGGCTCGAGCAAGAGGTCACTCGGTCTGCTGTAGCCCCCCAGTCAAGGTACATATGAGAAATCAATCAATGAACAACTAAGGAAGCACATGAAGAATTGATGTTTCTCATCTCTCTCCCTTCCTGTCTGGCTGTCCCTATTTGTCCCTCTCTCTGACTCTCTCTGTCTCTGCCACACAAAAATAAATAAATAAAATAACTATGAACACAAATTCCACACTTACCACGTACCAGATTCAGAACTAAGCATTAAACCTGCACTTTTAAAACTCATACTTCTGTGAGATTTATGGAGAAGCTTAGAAATAAAGTCATTTTCCCAAATTATTTCCCATTTTTTGAGCTGAATAATCAATCATCGATTACCACTAGCACTTGCTTTTTTACAAAATTTAATTTTTCTTGGGCATTCACCAAACTACCAGTTTACACATTGAGAATTATTAGTGACATTTCCAAAGCAGATTGTGAAACAGGTGATTTGTAGGTGTGTCTGGAAGAACTCTGAATTCTCATAACGATGACTGGGTTTCCTGCCTCCCTCCTCCCCTATTTAGCTGTGTGATGACTTTTGTTATGTTACATCTCCCTTAGCCTCGTTTTCCTCATCCGTAAAATGACTGCTTCAGACTAGAAGACATGGAAGGCCAGCTGTGGTCTTCAGTAATCAAAACTAGCATGGAAATTGAGACAGAAACACCAGTGTGAGTACAGGGTTAATTGCCCAGCAATGTTATGTTATCAGAGTTTCCAGGGCAGTTTACAGTTCATCAGCAAATGTTAGAAACTGTGACCACCCTGGAGTCTTTTTCAGCCTGGGCTCTTCTAGCTTTTTTTTTTTTTTTAATTAAAATTCCTTTGGCAGTTTACCAGACCCAGACGCATTGCCAAGTTTCCCAGCAACTTTCTTGGAAAGACCTGAAGGCACATTTTGTTCCTGTTGTTTTGGCGATGCATTAGGGCTGAGGACAAGGAGTCAAAGGCTCCGAAAGGGTGGTCTGCTGCATTGTCAAAGATTCAAGGGAAACTCGGAGACATTCCAGGTAATAAGAGCATAGATAGGTTGGGCGATTCTGTACTAATCCTCAAACCTAGACACATACATTAGACCTCCCCCAGAAGCTGTTAAACCATTGCAATGTCCATGTCCCAAGCCACTTCAATCCAAATCTCTAGGGGTTAAATGCATTTTAGAAAACTCCTCAATCTGACTAAGAGGCATTCCAAGTCGTGGGCATTTTTTGGAGGAAAAACAACCTGCAGTGAAATCAACAAATCCATTCAGCAAAATTACAACAAAGATTGTAAAGCTCACCTGTGCCCAGAAATCTTGCCGGTCAGTGAGTGGAATCTGGCGGAAGGATTTTAGGAGAGAGAAAGTTTTGGAGAAAGAGCCTGGAATCCTAGGAAACATAAACAGCTGGTCATCGCAGCAGCCGGCCTCCAAAAGTCTGGGAGGGAACATTCTGTGAAGAAACACTGAGTGGAGGACCTTGGACCCTTGTGGGAGGAGTTTGTAATTGGGGCATTTGAGAGCTGGAGGGAGGGATACAGAGGCCTCAACAGCCAGCGTTGGGCCCAGGAAGGTGGGAAAGTCCAGCGTGGGAGGAAGGAGAAGAATACCTATAGAGCAAGGGGTTCTGGAGGAGAGGGAGGATGCACATAGATCTTGGGAAAATACAGGGCTGAAGGAGGCAGAAGGGTAGACTAAGCATTTTTAAGTTGCTGATGACAAGCAGAGGTAGCCTCAAAAGCTAGGTAGCAAGGAAGCAATGAGGAGTGAGGGAAAAGACAACGGTGAGGAGTCATCGTTTAGCTGCAATTTTTAGGAAACCAGGAAAATACACCGCAATATAATCAAGGAACGGGGTCGAGGGTGATGGATGAAATTTAAAAATCTAGGAAATTTAGATTCCCTTACTCAGGGGGATTTGGTAGATTCCTTGGGATTCTTCACCATCTGCACAGATTAGTATTTTCACAATTAGAAGATTCAATTTCTGAGTATGATATTCATAGCTTTGACTTGAGAATATATTTTTACCCACGTCACGGTACTTTACCTAAAGGCTTGTTGTTCTACCTGTTACTAGGTAAATGACACATGGTTTGGGGCTATCTTGCTGTCAAGATGTCTCCAACTTATTATACAACAAAATTTTCTTTCTTTTTTTTTAATTTGGAGTCCTTGGTCCTGTAAATATTAGAGGTTTCAACACCAGCTTTTGATGTGAATGTGCAAGAATAATCACTGGGTTCTCAGTATGTTCTCTCAGAGGGAAGAAAGCAACCCCCAAAGTGAAGGCTAAACCTAATGTATTTCCTCAAGGATAATCTACAGTGTCATATTGACAAAATATCTTAGATTTCTAGAAACATTCTTTTTTTTATTTTTTATTTTTATTTATTCATTTTAGAGAGGAGAGAGACAGAGAGAGAGAGGAGAGAGAGACAGGGGGAGGAGCTGGAAGCATCAACTCCCATATGTGCCTTGACCAGGCAAGCCCAGGGTTTCGAACCGGCGACCTCAGCATTTCCAGGTCAACGCTTTATCCACGGCACCACCACAGGTCAGGCTTTTTTCAGAAACATTCTTTTTTTTATTTTTTATTTTTATTTATTCATTTTAGAGAGGAGAGAGAAAGAGAGACAGAGAGAGAGAGGAGAGAGTTAGATTTCTAAATATCTTACCTCTAAAAATTCAAAAAATCTGACAAAGTCTTACAAACCATGGAAAGGTTTTGACCCATGGGCAGAAGTTATGCTAATTGAAATTTAATCATGTCATAATAAACTACTGAAAAAAATTATTCTAATGTTTTCCCAGGAATTGTCTCCTTCTCTAATATAACCCCACATTGGATTACAATATAGAAACTAGGTAGCCATATCAATTTCTTTTTTAAGTATTCATATTAACGGCAATTGATATTAATTATTAGACAATGCTTGATTTGAAAGCTGTGATAGAAGATAATGAGAATTACCTTGCAACAAATGACCAGGAATGGTGTATTAGCTTCCTGGGGACATAGTAACAAATTACCGCAAACTTGGTAGGTTGCAGCAACATAAAAATATTAACTCAAAGTCTGCAAGCCAGAAGTCTGAAATCAAGGTGTCAGCAGGGCCTTGCTCCTTCTGAAGGCTGCTTTTTCCAGTTTCTGGTGGCACCCGGTGTCCTTGGCTTGTGGCTGCAGAACTCTAACCCCTGTCTGTCTTCAATGGTCTTCTTTCTCCAAATCTCTTCTCTGTGTGTGTTTATATAGAAACACTTGTCATTGGATTTGGGGCTAAATTGTATATCCCAGAATGACCACAACTAGAGATCTTTAATTACATTTGCAATGATCCTTTTGTCAAATTAAGTCAGAGTCACAGGGTCTGGACTGTGGACATATCTTTTTGAAGGTAACCATTCAATCAATTATAGATGTGATATCACATTCATCACCACTGCCCCACAGTGAAGAATTGAAATCAGGTCATTCATATTCTACTTTTTTTGGTGGGAAGTGGTTTAGCAGGGTCTCCACATTCCCTGGATTCTAACATAAGCTCTGTTATTTCATAGGTCCAAAGATTTGAGCGTGTTAACAAACCGCTCTCTACCTCAGTAGTACTTCTCAATAAAATGAGGGATCCTAGCAGTACCTAGTTCAGAGGTTAATTAAAAGAATGATTTAGCCCTGGCCAGATAGCTTCATTTGTTGGAACATCATCCAATAGGCAAAGGTTGCCAGTTGGATCCCTGGTCAGGGAACATAACAAAAAAGATGGATGTTTCTGTTTCTCTCTCACTCTACCTTCCTCTCTCTCTCAAAACAATAAGTAAAATTTCAAAAATAGAGAATGACCTAATATCTGTAAGACACTTAATATTTGGCACATAATAATTATTTGAAAAACAGTAGCTTTGGTTCATAAAAAAGGAATGCTATATTCTTAGGGATTTAGAGGAGAAGTTGCTTTATGGAGGAGGTGATATTTGAAATAAATTTTAATGCATAAATGGGAAGAGATGCTAAGCAGAGAAAAGCATTTGAAAAGGTAGAGTGGATTAGCTTGACCAGGTGGCACAGTGGATCGAGCATTGGCCTGAGAAGCTGAAGACCCAGGTTCAAAACCCTAGGTTGCCGGCTTGAGCACAGGCTCACCAGCTTGAATGCAGGGTAGCCAGTTTAAGCATGGGATCATACACATGTCCCCATGGTTGCTGGCTTGAGTCTAAGGTCACTGACCTGAGAAAGGTGTCACTGGCTCTGCTGGAGCCCCCTGGTCAAAACACAGATGAGAAAGCAACAAATAAACAACTAAGGTACCACAACTATGAGTTGATCCTTCTCATCCCTCTCCCTTCCTGTCTTTCTGTCCCTCTCCTTTCTCTCTCTCTCTCTGTCTTGGGGAAAAAAAGGTAGAGAGGCTAAAAAAAATCTTTGCATGGTTAAAAAATAAAGTGAGATGGAAGAAGAGCCTGAAAAATATCTACTTCAATCAGAACTGCAGAATGATCCTTGAATTGTCAATCTCTTTTATATCTCGTAGCTAGTGGCTTGGTCCTGTGGATTCAGTCACGTACATATTTTTCACTCTCTTGGCATCTTTATTCCCAATTGCTATGACCTAGATCTGGGCTCCATTAAAACCTTCCTGGGCTATTATGATAGTTTTTTATATTAAGATTGCATACAGCAGCCAGAAAGAACGACAAAATTTAAACAGCTTAACTAAATAGGGTTTTGTATTTCTTACACAACAAAATATCTAAAGGTAAGTGGCTGCTGCTTCCATTGCTTCAGCAGCTCCATGACCATTGGAATGATATCTTTACCACGCTTTGCTTCTTTTCCTTTGGCTGCTGCATGGCTGCTGCAGCTCTATTTATCCATCCATATTCAGAACAATAAGAAAGAAAAGAAAAGAAACCAAACAATGGCCTGACCAGTTGGCTCAGTGGTAGACGTTAGGCCAGTGTGTGAATGTCCCAGGTTGATTCCCAGTCAGAGCACACAGGAAAAGTGCCCATCTGCTTCTCCACCCTTCCCCCTCTTGCTTCTCTTTCTTTCTCTCTCTCTTTATTTCCTGCAGCCATGGCTCAATTGAAACAAGATGGCTCCATTGGAGTGAGTTGGTACTGGATGCTGTGGATGGTTCCAAGGCCTCTGCCTCAGCCACTAAGAAGAGCTTGGTTGCTAAGGAATGGAATAATATCCCAGAGGAGCAGAGCATCACCTCCTAGTGGGCTTACTGGGTGGACCCAGTCGGGGTGCATGTAGGAGTCTATCTCTCTGCCTCCCCTCCTCTCATTGAATAAAGAAAAAGAAGAAGAAGAAGAGGGAAAGACAATGTCAACCACATCTGCATCATTCTGCTTGAGTCTTATTACTATCAGCGAAGATGAAGTATTTGGTTTGCTGTGCATTCATTGAAAATAAAAAGTGGGTTTAATTATCAAGACAGGAAGGTAGGCTGGATGTTGAGAGTACAATTAACATTGTCTGCCAAACCTTATATCTTGTGGTCTTGTCTCCAGACTCTCCTCCAAGTCATGCTCCTCTCTAACAGTCTAAACAGCTTCCAAATAGATGAACATGATCGTATTATTTTATTAACTTTCAGTCAGCATGCAGAGTACATCACATGTCATTCAGTAACATCTATCATTGAATTTATTTCCCTTTCCAGTGTCATCTATTGCTATTTTACTCCCTTATATTTTGTAATATGTATATCTGCTATGATTCTCTCACCTTCCTCTTAGTCACTATGCACCTAGGATTTTGTCTAGAAGATGGGAGATGCTCAATACATATGTGTGGTATGAATGAAAGATTTCCTCATAAAACCAAGTTTATGTTGCCTCTATACTTCAATTTTTACTGTTCTCTTTGTTTGTTAGGCCCTTACTCCACACTGTAGACCCCCAAAATGCCAATTTAATATTCAGGATATTCTATTCTATGAAACCTCATTTTGTTTGTTCTTTTTTCCATTCTTGTCCATTGGAGTGGATGCTGTAATATCTTGCGCAGGTCTGTACTTCAGTATTAATGCACACATCTTGTCAATCCTTGGAAATTTCTACTACTAACAGATCTCAACCCCCCACAATTTTGTCTTTGGTTTCAGGATTTTCTAGCTTTAGATCTCTCTTCCCGGGGTGGCCTGCAGCTATGCTTGACTGGTGCCAAGAAACAAAGGCCCTGCTGCGCTGGCTCAGTTTGAAACAGCTGTGAAGGCTCATTCCAGCTCCACTGCTCCCCGGAGGATCAACTGAGACTTTGGTTGCAACAGCATCTATATTGTGGGTCAGGTTACCTCTCTGCCTCAATCTCCTTTCCCTACTTCCTAACAAAGATATATTCTGATCATCCACCTCAATAAAACTCGATGGAGAATTCCCATTCAGAATATGTTTCTAGGGAATCCAATCAAAAGCAGCTATATTGGTATTTGTGACAAACTGCCTATCGTTTTTTGACCAATGCTGGCCAAGTAGGGATGTTTAGCATCTTTAT
The DNA here is from genome assembly GCF_036850765.1 of Saccopteryx bilineata. Lineage (NCBI taxonomy): Eukaryota > Metazoa > Chordata > Mammalia > Chiroptera > Emballonuridae > Saccopteryx > Saccopteryx bilineata. The sequence continues at coordinate 55,129,296 of NC_089491.1, forward strand.
AAACAGACTGTCTCCTGCAGTCAGCACTGCTTTGCAAGTCCGGAATGCTGGCCCACCAGAAAGATTATTTATCATGCATTCAAACATAGGAAGAAAGGTTTTTCTAAAGAAAGTGCTATTAAGAAGACCTTTCACCTCCTCCCAAAAAACTAGCCCCTTTATTTTATGTTTCTCCTTTTATTTTATCAAATTAATCAGACACAAATGTCTGCATTCATACAATGACTTACATTAATTTTAATGTTCATCTTTCATCTGATCCCACCCACATACACCCACCCTTACCACACACATAAATATCTTCCTATATACACATACAACATTATTCTTGACAGTGAGAAGGAGGTATCCCAGAATTCTCAAATATAGGACACCTACATTAGCCCTTTCTCAAAAATAAAACAAAAAAAAGTGCTTAAATTTTTTTGCTTCATGTGTATATAGAATGAAATCAATTTACTACCCATTTTTAAAAATGAAATAGAGTTTGGTGCAAGAGCTAAAGATAACCATATATGGATAAGGTATAGCAGATGTTGGCTACCTATGTTTTTTGACCCCTGCCAAGAATACTATGATTCCTATCAAGGAATTCAGAGGCCAGTTAATGAGTATGGTTCACAAAGGCAGTTGTGTTACACAGTAGAATATCAATAGCAAAACCTGTGTATAACTTTGGCCTCCTCAAAACTTAACTACTAATAGCTTACAATTGACAGCCTTACTTAATAACATAAAAAGTAGCTTACATGTATTTTGTATATATATTATATATTCTGTTCTTATAATAAAGTAAGCTAGAGAAAATAAAATGTTATTAAGAAAATCACAAAAAGGTGAAAATACATTTGTAGTATTTATTTAAAAAATGGACGCACTCAATTCAAACACATATTGTTCAAAGGTCAACTATATATGCCAAATGCCTGACTTTTAGTAGACTTTTTATTACTGATATCTGCCATTATTATTATTAATATTATTGTTGTCATTGTTGTTATCTCAGGAAGTGTAATATAGGAAATCATATCATGAATTTTATCAGTGTAGTCATTCAAAATATATAATTTATGGGCTGAGAGAGGGTTTATCCCACAACACAAGAAATTTCTTTTCGTAAAAATATTAAGTATTGGCCCTGGCCGGTTGGCTCAGTGGTAGAGCGTCGGCCTGGCGTGCGGAAGTCCTGGGTTCGATTCCCAGCCAGGGCACACAGGAGAAGTGCCCATCTGCTTCTCCACCCCTTCCCCTCTCCTTCCTCTCTGTCTCTCTCTTCCCCTCCCGCAGCCGAGGCTCCATTGGAGCAAAGATGGCCCGGGCGCTGGGGGTGGCTCCATGGCCTCTGCCTCAGGCACTAGAGTGGCTCTGGTCACAACAGAGGGACGCCCAGGATGGGCAGAGCATCGCCCCCTGGTGGGTGTACCGGGTAGATCCCGGTAGGGCGCATGGGGGAGTCTGACTGCCTCCCCATTTCCAGCTTCGGAAAAATACAAAAAAAAAAAAAAAGTATTATAATATTTCTGTTTTTCTCTACTCATAGTGATTAAGCCTGAAAGAAAGAACTGTATTTCACTTGGGTATAATGAAATGTAAATTTTGACTTAACAGTACCTACTTCATTCCTAAAAAAAATAAAACAAAACCTCTCAATTTTCTGTTGCAAAAATCATACAATTAATTTTACCCTCAGATGAACAACACTTGGTCTGTGGCATATTCTGTGCTGGGCTAAATTTTTTACTCATTCTCAATTTCTCCAAGACATAAGAATTTTCCTTTAAATACTATATGATATTTTCCATTCTAATAAATTTTATTACTAGTGTAAAAAATTACTAATGAACAGTATACACATTGAAAGTAAAAGCAGCATTAATGAGTTTTTTTTAATTTTTCATGTATGTATTCAGGCTTAACAAGTCATAATCACATGTACAGGTTTGTTATGCAGTTTTATTAGCTTAATATATCCTATATCTAACATATAGGACCATAGCAAAGAAATAAAATCAATCATCTGGTAAGTTTTCATCATCACAACAATATTCAATAAGATGAACTTAGAATCAAATATTCATAATTTCAGTATCCTGACTTTTAAAATACAGTAATCACTCATGCAGTTTAGAAATAAAATTCTCTGGTTAATTTGGAATTTGATTAACTATTTAGGTGCAAATGGATTAATTATTTAAAATAAAATACATTTTATACTAAAACTATATTAAACATAAATGATGCTTTCCAGTATGAAATTTGGATTGCTCTAAAGAGTTTTTGAATTATTCAATGTATACAACATTAACAGAATGAAGAGATAAAAACCACAAGATTAAGCATTTGACAAAATTCAATACCTTTTCATAATAAAAAATAAAGCACTCAACAAACTAGGAATAGAAAAAAAAAACCTGCCTGACCTGTAGTGGTGCAGTGGATAAAGCGTCGACCTGGAAATGCTGAGGTCGCCTGTTCGAAACCCTGGGCTTGCCTGGTCAAGGCACATATGGGAGTTGATGCTTCCAGCACCTCCCCCCTTCTCTCTCTCTGTCTCTCTCTCCTCTCTCTCCCTCTCTGTCTCTCTCTCCTCTCTAAAAATGAATAAATAAAATTAAAAAAATTAAAAAAAGAAAAAAAAAATACCTCAACATAACAAAATCCATATGTTAAAAACCTATAGCTAATATTACATTCAATGGTAGAAGACTGAAAGCTTTTCTTCAAGATCAGAAACAAGACAAAAATGCCCACTTTTTCCATTTATATTCAACATAATACTTTAAGTATTTTAAGTTCTAGCCAGAGCAATTAGACATTAAAAAGAAATAAAAGACACCCAAAGCAGAAAGAAAGTCACAGATGACATAATCTTATACTTAGAAAACCTAAACAATTTTATTAAAAAAGTTCTAACCAATATATATAGCAAAGGTACAAAATACAAAATCAACTTACAAAAAAATAAGTTGTCTTTCTATATAATAAAAATAAACAATCTAGAAAGGAAATCTAGAAAACAATTACATCAAAACAATACTATTAAAAAAGGGTACTTAGGAAGTGAAAGGTTTGTCCGCTAAAAACTAGAAATCATTCTTGAAAGAAATTAAACAAGATACAAGTATATTAAAAGACATCCCATGCACATCAGAGTAATGACTTTGTGAAAGATACTCCTGATCTCTCCCCTTGAAATTTCAACAAATTAAACAACTACAATGCATTGGGCTTGCAGGCATGCCTTAAAGATACCATTGGGTTTGCAGGCATGCCTTAAAGATCCACACACTGAGCGTACTAAAGGTGGGACAGACAAAAAAGGAGGGTGCAAGTATAAAACACATTAGAGGTTGGCTCTGGGAAGAAGACAAAGCCAGAGTGGGTTTTTATTTTTCTCTCTCTGCCAGAGAAAGAAAGCTCAGGCTGTTTGAATTTTGTCTAAGTGGTATGGAGAGGGGAACCTGGAGTGACAGGGTCTCCTTCTGCCAGAAGAAGTGGTGAGATAGAGGGGCAGGGGGGAGATAAACCAAAGTGGTAAGAGCATGAGGTCATGGCCAGTGTTTCCATGGTCTGCCTGTCGCCCACACTAGGAAGACAAAGAAAGCTAAAGTATAGCCCCTAGCCTCCTGGATCCTGCCTCCTTCACCTCATGATATGGAGAGAGGCAGAGAAAAAAAACCCACAGCCAGCTTTCCAGAGCCATTCTCTCTCCTGAAGAACAGAGGTACTCTGGTACTCCATGTCCAGACCCCAGATCTACTGAAAGGTGAGGAGGAGTGCCCAGAAGCCTGACATCACCATTGCTAGAGCCATAAAGCTAGAAAGCCAAAGCTGTAAAGCCCTCACAACACGCCCCACTCACCAATGTGACTGTGTCCCTGCCTACATCAGCGGTAGTCAACCTGGTCCCTACCGACCACTAGTGGGCATTCCAGCTTTCATGGTGGGCTGTAGCAGAGCAACCAAAGTATAAATAAAAAGATTTAACTATATTATATTCTGCCAAACGTAGCAAAAATCAGACATAAAGTACTTGGTAAGTAATTATTATTATATGCTTTAACTTGCTGTAACTTTGTTTTCTAAATTTTATAAAGTTACTTCCCTACTTTATAAATTACAATTACTGTGGAACCAGTGAGTGGTTAGAAAATTTTACTACTAACAGAGATACAAAAGTGGGTGGTAGGTATAAAAGGGTTGACTACCCCTGGCCTACATCATTGTGACCACAACATCTCAGCAAAGGATAACCCAGAAACTTCAGAGCTAAAACTTGTAATAGAGCAACACCTACTGGAATAAACCTCTCAAAACCAAAGTGTATTGTTCATTTTTTTTTTTTTTACATCACGATCAAATGGGGTTCATTTCAGGAACACAAGGATGGTTCAACATACAAGAATTGATAAACATCATACACCACATCCACATTAACAAAACAAAGAACAAAAATCATATGATCCTATCAATAGGTGCAGAAAAAATATTTGATAAGATACAAAATCCCTTTAAATTTAAAACACTCAATAAAATCGGAATAGAAGGAAAGTACCTCAACATAATAAAGGCCATATATGACAACCTATCAGCTAATATCATACTTATTGGTGAAAAAGTGAAGTCCTTTCCTCTAAAAACAGGAAAAAGACAATGCAGCCCACTCTCTCCACTTTCATTCCATATAGTTTTGAAAGTTTTAGCCAGAGCTATCAGGCAAAAGAAAGAAATAATAGGCATCTATATTGGAAAAGTAGAAGTAAAGATATCGCTTATTGCAGATGACATGATCCTATTTATAGAAAACCTCAAAGACTCCACCGAAAAACTATTAGAAATAATAAAGCAAGACAGTAATGTCGCAGAATACTAAATATACAAAAGTCTACTGCTTTTCTATATGCCAACAATAAAACTTCAGAAAATGAACTAAAAAATAAAATTCCTTTTACAGTTGCTACCAAAAAAAAAAAAAATCTAGGAATAAACTTAAGAAAGATGTGGTTTTAATTTGCATTTCTCTAATGATTAGTGGTGTTGAACATTTTCTTTTATCTGTCTATTGGGCATCTATATGTCCTCTTTGGAAAAGTGTTATTCATTTCTTTTGCCCATTTTTTTTATCGTATTGTTTGTTTTCCTGGTGTTGAGTTTTACATGTTCTTTATAAATTTTGGTTATTAACCCCTTATCAGATATATTGTCGAATATGGTTTCCCATTGTGTGGTTTGTTTTTTTATTCTGATCATATTGTCTTTAGCTGTGCAAAAGCTTTTTAGTTTGATATAGCCACATTTGTTTATTCTGTCTTTTATTTCTCTTTCCCATGGAGATAAATCAGCAAATATATTGCTGTGAGAGATGTTGGTGAGCTTACTGCCTATATTTTCTTCTAAGATGCTTATGGTTTCACAGCTTACATTTAAGTCTTTTATCCATTTTGAGTTTATTTTTGTGAATGGTGTAAGTTGGTGGTTTAGTTTCATTTTTTTGGAGGTAGCTGTTCAATTTTCCCAACACCCTTTGTTAAAGAGGCTGCCTTTACTCCATTGTATGCTCTTACCTCCTTTGTCAAATATCAAATGTCCATATAGGTGTGGGTTTATTCCTGGGTTCTCTGTTCTGTTCCATTGATCTATATGCCTGTTCTTATGCCAGTACCAAGCTGTTTTGAGTACAATGGCCTTGTAGTATAACTTGATATCAGGAAGTGTGATACTTCCCAGTTTATTCTTCTTTTTCAAGATTGCTGAGGCTATTCGTGTTCTTTTTTGGTTCCATACAAATTTTTGGAATATGTGTTCTATATCTTTGAAGGATGTCATTGTTATTTTAATTGGTATTGCATTGAATTTATAAATTGCTTTGGGTAATATAGACATTTTAATAATGTTTATTCTTCCTAACCATAAACATGGTATATACTTCCACTTGTTTGTATCTTCCTTGATTTCTTTTATCAATGTTTTATAATTTTCCGAGTATAAGTCTTTAACCTCCTTGGTTAAAAAAACCACAATGAGATACCACCTCACACCAACCAGAATAGCGCTCATTAACAAAACAACACACGATAGGTGCTGGTGAGGATGTGGAGAAAGGGGAACCCTCCTGTACTGCTGGTGGGAATGCAGACTGGTGCAGCCACTGTGGAAAACAGTATGGAGATTCCTCAAAAAATTAAAAATGAATCTGCCTTTTGACCCAGCCATCCCACTTTTAGGAATATATCCCAAGAACACCTTATTATCGATTAAAAAAAAAGATATGCACAGCCATGTTTATGGCAGCATTGTTTACAATAGTGAAGATGTGGAAACAGCCCAAGTGTCCATCAGTGGATGAGTGGATTAAAAAGCTGTGGTACATATATACAATGGAATATTATGGAGCCATGAAAAAATAAGGAAATATTACCTTTTGCAACAACATGGATGGACTTGGAAACTATTATGTTAAGTGAAATAAGCGAGGCAGAGAAAATAATATCATATGATCTCACTCATTTGAGGAGTCCAAGGAACAAGGAGAACTGAGGAACGGAGCTAAGACAGAGGAGGGATCAAAGGGACCAGAGGAAAAGAGGACAGAGGGAAAGGGGATGATAGGATGGGATAAACCTGAAGGGACATGGGGAGGGTGCTGTTGGGAGGGGATCAAAGAAGATGTTGAAGGGAATAAGGGGAGGGAGGATGCATTCAGGGCAATACTAGAATCTATGTAAACACAATTAATTAAATAAAAAAGAAAATAAACAAAAGAAAAAAGAAAGGATGTGTGAAGGACCTATATACTGAAAACTATAAAACATTATTGAAAGAAATAGAAAAAGACAAAATGAAATAGAAAAATATTATATGTTCATGGTTTGGAAGAATCAACATAGTTAAAATGGCCATATTACCTAAAGCTATATACAAATTTAATGCAATCCCCATAAAAATCTCAATGTCTTTTTAAAAAAAAATAGAACAAAAAATTACCAAGTTTGTATGAAACCATAAAGAAACCCAAATAGCCAAAGCAATCTTGAGGAAAAAGAATGAAAGTAGAGGCATCACACTACCTGATTTCAAATTATACTATAGAGCCACAATAAACAAGACAATATAGTATTGGCAGAAAAACAGCCACACAGACCAATGGAACAAAATCGAAAGCTCAAGGATAAAACCACACATATATGGACAAATCGTCTTCAACAATGCAGCCAAAAACACACAATGGGAAAAAAAAAAGCCTCTTTAATAAATTGTGCTGGGAAAATTGGAAAGCCACATGCAAAATAATGAAACTTGACTACAGTTTGCCCCTCCCTCTACTCAAAAATTAACTTGAAATAAATCAAAGACCTAAATATAAGATAGGAAACAATAAATTACATAGAAGAAAACAGGTACTAAACTTATGAACCTCAGCCATAAAAAAACAATTTACGAATTTGACCCCAAAGTCAAGGGAAAGAAAGGCAAAAATAAATGAATGAGATTATATCAAACTAAAAAGCTTCTGAACAGCAAAAGAAACTGACAATAAAACAAATAGGCAGCCAATTAAATGGGAAATGGTATTTACAAACAGCAGTTTCAAAAAAGTGTTAATATTCAAAATATGCAAAGAACTCACAAATCTCAGCCATAAACAAGCAAACAATCCAATTAAAAACTGGGGAGAAGAGGCCCTGGCCGGTTGGCTCAGTGGTGGAGCGTCGGGCTGGCGTGCAGAAGTCAGGAGTTCGATTCCTGGCCAGGGCACACAGGAGAGGCACTCATCTGCTTCTCCACCCCTCCCCCTCTCCTTCCTCTCTGTCTCTCTCTTCCCTTTCCACAGCCGAGGCTCCATTGGAGCAAATATGGCCCGGGCGCTGGGGATGGCTCCTTGGCCTCTGCCCCAGGCGCTAGTGTGGCTCTGGTCCCAAAAGAGTGATGCCCTGGAGGGGCAGAGCATCGCCCCCTAGTGGGCAGAGTGTTGCCCCCTGGTGGGCGTGCCGGGTGGATCCCAGTCAGGCGCATGCGGGAGTCTGTCTGACTGTCTCTCCCCATTTCCAGCTTCAGAAAAATACAAAAAAAAAACAAAAAAAAAAAAACTGGGGAGAAGACCCGAACAGACACTTCTCCCAAAAGGATATACAAATGGCCAACAACTTTATGAAAAGATGCTCATCTTCACTAGCTATTCAAGAAATGCAAATCAAAACTACAGTGAGATACCACCTCACACCTGTCAGATTGGTTGTTATCAATAAGACAGGTAATAAGTGTTGGAGAGGCTGTGTAAAAAAAGGAATCTTCATTCACTGCTAGTGGGAATACAAATTAGTACAACCATTATGGAAGAAAGTACAGTGGTTTCTCAAAAAAATTAAGAATAGAACTACCATATGACCCAGCAACCCCTCTACTGGGTATCTACCCAAAAAACTCGTAAACATTGGTACACAAAAACACATGCACTCTCATGTTCATCACAGCATTACTCACAGTGGCCAAAACATGAAAACAGCGAAGGGTCTCTCAATATAATATTGGATAGAGAAGATGTGGAATGGAATACTACTCATCCATACAAAATGACAATATAATGACATTTACAACAACATGGATGGACCTTGAGACCATTATACTGAGTGAAATAAGTAAATTAAGAAAAAGCTAAGAACTGTATGATTTGACACATGGGTAGGATATTAAGCTGAGATTCTTGGACATAGATAAAAGTGAAATGGTAATGGGAAAGGTATAGTGAAGGAGAAGGAGGAAGGCCCTAGGGGAAAGGTGTAAAGAGGGGCAAATATAAGGTGATGGAAAATGATTTGATTTTGGAGGATGGGTATACAACATAATCAACAGTTTAAATGCTATAGAAATGTTCACCTGAAACTATGTTCTCTAATTGATCAATATTACCATGTTACATTTAATTTTTTGAATAAAATTAAATTTAAAAAAATACATCTCATTTTATGAATCAAAATTTCAATAGCTTTTTTACAGAAAAGAACATGTGTCCAAATATTCATATGGTATCTTAAGGGGCCCTAAATGACCAAAACAATCTTGAAGAAGAAAAAAGCTGTAGACCTTTTATTCTCTGATTTTTAAAACTACAACAAAGCTATAGTAATCAGAAGTCAAACACATAGACCAATAGAATAGAATAGGTGGTCAAATTATCAAATAGTATTGGCACCCTGTAGAAAAACCATTTGACCATATATGTGACCATCAAAATTAAAAAGTTTTGTTATAAGCAGAGTAATAGGGCAGCCCACACCATGGGAGAAAATATTTGCACATCATGTATCTGACAAGGAATTAATGTCCAGATGATATAAAGAATGCCTACAACTCAACAATAATAATCTAAGAGAATAATATGGGCAAAGGACTTGAACAGACATTTTCTGAAATATACAAACAGCCAGAAAGCACAGGAAAGATGCTCAACATCACTAATCACACAGAAAGGCAAATCATACCACAATGAGCTATCACTTCACAACCATTGTACTGGCTATTATAAAACCAAAACAAAAATCCCAGGAAATAACAGATATGTCGAGGTTGTGGAGAAATTGTAAACTTTCTACATTGCTGATGGGAATATGAAATGGTGCCAGGAGCTGTGGAAAACAATATGGCGTTTTTTTCAAAGAATTAGACATTTAATTACTCTATGACTGTAAAAGACAGTCTTTCTGATCAAACTTTAATGAGGCTTATCTGAGCCCTCTTTGACTAAACCTTGCCCTGGTCCCTGTCCTCAATTGGCCTAGTCCAGTTATAGAAAGAATCTTTGCCAAGTCAGGTTAAAGGGAATCACTCACCCTTGAGAAGAGATCAAGTTCCTAATCTCTCACACTTGATAATTGATCACCTACCTTTGCCTCCAGAATTCTTTTAAGTCAGTTTAGCATGAATTTCTCTACCCTCCATGTCTCCTCTTAGTAATTTCTCATCAACTAAGCCCTTCAGTTTGCTGACTGGCTAAAATTTCTAGCTCTTCTTGACCAGTCTCTCTCCCCTGTTGTGATAGTTTTGACACCCATTGCAATGGTCCTGAGTAAAATCTTCCTTACTGGTTAAAAGTGTCAAAATAAATATTTCTTTAACATGATCCAGAAATTAACTTCACGTGTATATCCAAATAACCAAGTATAGGGACTCAACAGGTATTTTGACACCCATGTTCATAGCAGCATTATTCACTATAATCAAAAGGTGAAAGCAACCCAACTGGCCATTGATGGATCAATGGATAATCATGATATAGTATATACATACAAACAATAAAATATTATTTAACTTTATAAAGAAAGGAAATTATGACAGATGCTGCAACATAAATAAGCCTTGAGGACATTCTGCTATGTGAAATAAGCCAGTTACAGAAGGAAAAATACTGTATAATTCCACTTATATGAAGTACCAAGAATAATCAAATCCATAGAGACAAAAAGTAGAATGGTAGTTTTTAAGGGCTGGGAGCAAGAAAGAATGGGAAGTTACTGTTTGGTATGTAATACCACTGAACTGGACACTTAAAATATGATTAATGGTAAATGTTAAAAAAAATATATTTGCCACAATAAAAAAATGTATGACTGAATATCTCAAGTGGAAAACTAATTCTCAACACATTAGGCTTTTTTTTTTTCAGTTAGTAGTATTATAAGACAGTTCCAGCTTATTTTATATATTCATCATTCAGTTGATGCCATGATATAATTTTTTTTACAGAGACAGAGACAGTCAGAGAGAGAGAGATAGATAGGGACAGACAGACAGGAATGGAGAGAGATGAGAAGCATCAATCATTAGTTTTTTGTTCCGACATCTTAGTTGTTCATTGATTGCTTTCTCATATGTGCCTTGACCGCGGGCCTTCAGCAGACCGAGTAACCCCTTGCTCAAGCCAGCAACCTTGGGTCCAAGCTGGTGAGCTTTTGCTCAAACCAGATGAGCCTGGGCTCAAGCTGGTGACCTTGGGGTCTTGAACCTGAGTACTCTGCATCCCAGTCTGACCCTCTGTTTACTGCGCCACTGCCTGGTCAAGCAGCCATGATATAAATTTTTAAAAAATAAACATAGTCGTGGTCAAAATTTTTCTTTCTTTTGTTGTTGTTGTTATTATTATTATTATTTAGACAATTAAATTTAACAAAGTGACATTGGCCAATCAGAATACATAGATTTAGAGAAAACATCTCCACATCATTTGGACAGTTGATTATGCTGTATACCCATCACTCAAAGTCAAATCATCTTCTGTCACCCTATATTTTGTTTCTCTTTAAGCCCCCCCCCACCTATGCCATCTCCTTCCCCTCCCCTGTTAACCACTGCACTTTTATCTATGTCCATAAATCTCAATTTTGTGTCCACTTATGTATGGAATCAACAGTTCTTAGCTTTTTCTGATTTACTTATTTTACTCATTATAATGTTGTCAAGGTCCATCCATGTTGTTGTAAATGATACTATGCCATCATTTCTTATGGCTGAGTAGTATTCCATTGTATATATGTACCACATCTTCTTTATCCAATCCTCTATTGAAGGGCATTTTAGCTGTTTCCATGTCTTGGCCACTGTGAACAATGCTATAATGAACATGGCGGTGCATGTGTCTTTACGTACCAATGTAAAAATTCCCTTTCAGGCATTGCCTTGTGTTGATTAATTTTTTTTTTTAGTTTGGGTCTTTGTGTATCACTTCCAAACATTTCAGAGGTAAGTGATCTGGGATTATATTTTTACCTTGTATTTTAATATTATAGCGTTTGAATATTTGAACTTTTCTTAAATAAATATAAAAGCTACTCTTTTTTTATAAAAATAATTTCAAAGAGTACTTGATCCCAGGAGTAATTGCTATGACTATATTAATAGATCTGGATTTGACCTGAGATTACAATGAATCCATTTAGAGGGCTGGAAACAAACTCAAGAGGAAAACTGATTTGTCTGTTCTACAAAGGGCCCATTTATTCCAGGAAGATAGTCCTTTATTATTTATTCACTTATCTAAGTCTCAGTAGAATCTATTCTAATTTTTTATCATTTTTATTTTTAATAACAATTGACATACATTAGTATATTTCTATTATTTAATAATGCTGTTCTTTGTTCAAATTGACCATGCTTAGCAATATGTTCTTTATAAAATCCATTCCCTCTCATTCTTTCTACTTAAGAAATAATATGGTCTGTTCTTATAATGTGTGTTTCTGTAAAATAAATGTGCTCATATCTGTTAAGGGATTTGAATTATTTTAAAGAGGAAGACAGGTTTATTCAGTCTGATTTTCCCTAGTATATAAATGTTTTGAAGTAAGTAGGACCAAACTTCCTCTCAAAGAGCATCATTATCAATAGATAAAGAACTAAGAGGGGAGAGGAGAACTTAAATTCTGAGATATTATTCTTTGATGGCTGATTTGTTGCCCATTTTTGAGAATATTTCACTGTGGCTCAATATTATTTTTTCAAGAATAGTACAAAGAACTCTTATGTATCCTTCAAGTAGTTACCAAATGACAACATTTATCATCTTGGCTTTATCACTATCTTTCTCTCCATTTTTACAAATAAGTTGCAGACAGGATTAATGACCCTATACCTCTAAATATTTTGTAGTATATTTCTTAAAAATGAAGTCAGTCTTTTACATGACTACAGCACTGTTAAAGTCAGGTAATCAACATTGAAACAATAATATTATCTTACTCAAATTGTCTGATAATGTTCTTTATAGCAGAAGAAAAAATACATTGCATTTATTTGTCATGTTGTTATAAGCTTCTTGAGTCTAGAATTATTATACACTCTTCTTTTGCACATTTGCTTTTCTGATTTTAACACATTACAAGAGTACAAGCATATTCTTTGCTAAAATGTCATTAAATATAAATTCATCTGATGTTTCCTTATGACTATGTTCAGATTATGCATTTTTTGCCAGAAAGTTCCAATGATAGTTGATATCTCTATCAAAGTTGCAAAATATATTAACACTGGGGCCAGCATTTTAATTTGAATGACTCAAAGCCTATGTTTTTGTTTTGTTTTGTTTTGTTTTTTAAGAGAAAGAGAGACAGAGCCGGACAGACAGGAAGAGAGAGGGATAAGAAGAATCAACTCCTAGTTGAAGCACCTTAGTTGTTTATTGATTGCTTTCTTATATGTGCCTTCACCCAGGGGGCTCCAGCTGAGCCAGTGACCCCTTACTCAAGCCAGCGACCTTGGGGTTTTGACCTGGGTTCTCAGTATATCAGGTGGATGCTCTATGCACTGTGCCACTGCCTGGTCAGGCCCAAAGCTTATGTTCTTAACCTCCATTCATAACATTATGAATAATTATGTAATTTTTTATATAGTAGCTTTAACAAAGGCCCATAATTTCTATAATTATCACTGAAGACATATTCCAGCCTTTGCCACATAACAGAAATAAAAGCAGGGAAATCAAATGGAAACATAATATAGATTTATTATAGAAAATACATGTTTATTTTCTATTATGTGGAAAATGCAATACAAATATTTGGATTAATAGATTTTATCAGTTTATTTTGTGTGTCAGTATATCAATCTTATGTTTCCTTATTTTACTTGTTTTTTTTAAATGTCTTCTTGTTTTCTTGCCCTAAACATTTTTTGTACAATATAAAAGTGTCAGTTTGATTCTACATTATTTTAATTTACATGGGTATATTTCTAAAGAACATAATTTAAACACTATAATCAAACTTCCTGACATTGGAGAAATTCAATTTCTAAAAGCTTAGTACAAGGGTGATAATTTTATGTTATATCCAACTTTTAATTTTTCAAAACCCAACCAAATTTCAGTAGATTGGAAAAATAGTTTCACAAGTCAATATTAATAAATAAGCCTCCATATTTTCAAAACTCTATACATGTTGGGTTATAAATATTTTTTAATTAATTTATTGATTTTGAAGAGAGGAAGGAATTGAGAGAAAGACAGAAACATGAATCTCTTCCTGTATGTGCCCTGACCGGGATCAAACCCACCTCCTTTGCATATCAACACAGTGATCTGACTGAGCTATCCAGCCAGGGTCTGGGGCTAATTTTTCTAATATCTATTACAATGTGAATTGAAACTTCAAGCAATAATTGATCAACACAGTGAATTGTTACAAATGTTTTGGTCATGAGTATCTTTAAAATCAGTTCTGCAAATTGAAACTTAAATTTATCCTGGATACCCTTTATTTAAAAATTTCAGTTTGTATACTTTTTCAAAATCACAATTGGCTTGATTTTGACTAGGAAAAGTAAAAAGTTCTTGAAATAAGCATAGCTTCTTAGTATACGTTGGTATTGCATGTAAAAATAAATGCATACAAAATTATTTAAATTTATTATCTTAATAGTATAAGAATTGTACCATATCTTGATATCACCATCCACTCTCAACACTGAAGTCCTGGGAAATTCATGGTCCATTGAGAAGAATTAAGGACTATTTGATTTAGTGTTTTCAAAAGTTTGGATTTAGCTCATTAGTAGGTCACAACAAGTGAAACTTTTTTTAGTGTGTGTGTGAAGATGTCTAAGTGTATTACTCATTTGTATACTGTGTGGAAAGAAAAACAGTTTATTAAATTGTGATATCATCAATGAAAGCCACTGGTTTAATCAGTATTCAATTCCAAGTTATTTTTCATTGTTCTTTTCTACAAGTTAACTATTGTGATATATTTTGTTCTTCATTAATATTCTCCTGCTCATACTACATGTTTCTAGGGCCTTTTTTACAGTCTCTACTTACCCTCCTCCCATGATACACACAGATAAACTCTTCACCTCAGAAGAGTACCTCCCTTTATACCCTCAGCTTTCTCATAAAATTGAAGCAGTTTCAGCCAGCGTGCCAAGGTGTCCTTTATTTCAGCTACTAGAGTATTTCTTCCTTCCATTGGTAATGATCTTATGTCCCTTCCCACCTGATGTAGTTTGCCTAAACAAAATCTCAATTTGTGTAATTTATTCATTATTATGTACTGAGTGTCTAACTACGGGCCACATGCGGCCCCCTGAGGCCATTTATCCGGCCCCTGCTACACTTCTGGAAGGGCACCTCTTTCATTGGTAGTCAGTGAGAGGAGCATAGTTCCCATTGAAATATTGGTCAGTTTGTTGATTTAAATTTACTTGTTCTTTATTTTAAATATTGTATTTGTTCCCGTTTTGTTTTTTTACTTTAAAATAAGATATGTGCAGTGTGCATAGGAATTTGTTCCTAGTTTTTTTTATAGTCCGGCCCTCCAACAGTCTGAGGGACAGTGAACTAGCCCCCTGTGTAAAAAGTTTGGGGACCCCTGGTCTAACCCATAGTATGCACTCTGTAAGTAAACAGATATTATGAAACTACTAACAAGAATGATCCTATCTTTCATGATAAAATGGACATCTTTAAAGATCCCTCTCAAGCAAATTGTTTAATCTCATTCACAAATGTCTAAAATCATCCTCCCCTGAGACTATATAATTAAGGGGTAAGGGAGTTAGAGGAATCTCTTTTTGAATGAGATTATAATAGATCTGGCTACAAATTAAATCTAACCAGTAAAAATGGTTTGGTTGGTTCACATTTTTAAATAAAAAATATAGGACATTAGAAATGTCCTATATTTAGACATTAGAAATTCTTGCTTAATACCTCAGCTTATCTTGAAAGATCATAAGATCTAGCAACACCAGGACCACAGCTCACTGGAGTTGGGATGGCTGATTCACTTGATTGGGTCGTGTGTGTCAACCTTTTCTTTTTGTTTGTCTTCCTTTCTAGATTGTGAGTTCACCAGAATCCTCATGTAATTTTTTTTTTGTCAAGACTCAGTAGATACATATGAGATGGGTACATTAATTATACATGTGCCACATTGCTTAAGGTTATTTATGCAGATGGCTTAAATAACTATAAGGTCCTGTGTTCTCTTCCTCCACTGCGTCTAGAGTTTGTTCTACAGAAATTTTATCTAATTTTACGTTTCAGTTCTCATCTCCACCATAAAGCTAAATTTGCAAGCCAGGCCTGTTTCCTGGACTCTAATCAGAAATCTCTAACTGTCTCTCAACAATTCAGTCTGTGTCAAGAACTTACTCTGTTATCTAGCCAAAACATACTTTCCAACTGACTGTTCAATATTGTTAATTCTACCATTATCCTAACATGCATATAACCTTGAAGCCTCAGAAATTTAAGATTCTTTTTTCACCCTTACCAGCCCCATTCAATGAGTTATGAAGTCTAGTTTATTCATTCTTTAAAATATTAAATGTCTCCATAATTTCTTTCTCCTGCTTCTATTCAAGGTCAAGTTTTATCTGAGGGATGAATACTTAATTGCTCTATCTGCCTCAAGCCTTTCAATATAGATTCACTCTTTTTCTTATTATTATTAAATTTAATGCAGTGACATTGATAAATCAGGGTACATATGTTGAGAGAAAACATATCCAGATTACTTTGACATTTGATTGTGCTGTATACCCCTCCCCCAAAGTCAAATTGTCTTTTGTCACCTTCTATCTGGTTTTCTTTGTGCCCCTCCCCTCCCCCAACCCCTCTCTCCTTCCTCGCTCCATCCCCCTCCCCCACCCCCACCTCCATTGCCATCACATTCTTGTTCATGTCTCTGAGTCTCATTTTTATGTCCCATCTATGTACGGGTTCATATAGTTCTTAGTTTTTTTTCTGATCTACTTATTTCACTCTGTATAATGTTATCAAGTTTCATCCATGTTATTGTAAATGATCCGATGTCATTATTTCTTATGGCTGAGTAGTATTCCACAGTATATATGTACCAAAGCTTTTAAATCCACTCGTCCTCTGACGGACATTTGGGATGTTTCCAGATCTTCGCTATTGTGAACAATGCTGCTACAAACATGGGGGTGCATTTCTCTTTTTGGAGCCGTTCTATGGTGTTCCTGGGGCATATTCCTAAAAGTGGGATAGCTGGGTCAAAAGAGTTCGATTTTTAGTTCTTTGAGGAATCTCCATACTGTTTTCCACAGTGGCTGCACCAGTCTGCATTCCCACCAGCAGTGCAGGAGGGTTCCCTTTTCTCCACATCCTTGCCAGCACTTATTCTGTGTTGTTTTGTTGATGAGTGCCATTCTGGCTGGTGTGAGGTGATATCTCATTGTGGTTTTAATTTGCATTTCTCTAATGATTAGTGATGTTGAGCATTTTTTCATATGCCTATTGGCCATCTGTATGTCCTCTTTGGAGAAGTGTCTATTCATCTCTTTTGCCCATTTTTGGATTGGATTGTTTGTCTTCCAGGTGTTGAGATTTACAAGTTCTTTATAAATTTTGGTTATTAACCCCTTATCAGACATATTGTCAAATATGTTCTCCCATTGTGTAGTTTGTCTTTTTATTCTGTTCTTATTGTCTTTAGCTGTGCAAAAGCTTTTTAGTTTGATATAGTCCATTTGTTTATCCTGTCTTTTATTTCACTTCCCCGTGGAGATAAATCAGCAAATATCTTGCTCCCAGAGATGTCGGAGAGCTTACTGCCTATGTTTTCTTCTAAGATGCTTATGGTTTCACAGCCTACATTTAAGTCTTTTATCCATTTTGAATTTATTTTTGTGAGTGGTGTAAGCTGGTGATCTAGTTTCATTTTTTTGCAGGTAGCTGTCCAATTTTCCCAACACCATTTGTTAAAGAGGCTGTCTTTACTCCATTGTATTTCCTTACCTCCTTTGTCAAATATCAGTTGTCTGTAGAGCGGTGGGTTTATTTCTGGGTTCTCTGTTCTGTTCCATTGATCTATACGCGCCTGTTCTTATGCCAGTACCAGGTTGTTTTGAGTACAATGGCCTTGTAGTATAACTTGATATCAGGAAGTGTGATACCTTCCACCTTATTCTTCTTTTTTAAGATTGCTGAGGCTATTCGTGTTCTTTTTTGGTTCCATATAAATTTGGAATATGTGGTCTATATCTTTGAAGTATGTCATTGGTATTTTAATTGGTATTGCATTGAATTTATAGATTGCTTTGGGTAATATAGACATTTTAATGATGTTTATTCTTCCTAACCATGAGCACGGTATGTGCTTCCACTTGTTTGTATCTTCCTTGATTTCTTTTATCAATGCTTTGTAATTTTCCAAGTACAAGTCTTTAGTCTCCTTAGTTAAGTTTACTCCTAGATACTTTATTTTTTGGTTGTAATTGTGAAGGGGATTGTTTCCTTAATTTCTCTTTCTGACTGTTCATTATTGGCGTATAAAAATGCCTCTGATTTCTGAGTATTGATTTTATATCCTGCCACTTTGCTGAATTCTTTTATCAGGTCTAGTAGCTTTTTGACTGAGACTTTAGGGTTTTCTATATACAGTATCATATCATCTGCAAATAATGAGTTTTACTTCTTCTTTCCAACTTGAATGCCTTTTATTTCTCCTTCTTGTCTGATTGCTGTGTCTGAGACTTCCAGGACTATGTTAAATAAGAGTGGTAAAAGGGGGCACCCCTGCCTTGTTCCTGATCTTAAGGGTATTGCTTTTAATTTTTGCCCATTGAGTGTGATGTTGGCTGTGGGTTTCTCATAGATGGCTTTTATCATGTTGAGGTATGTTCCCTGTATTCCCACTTTGTGAGAGTTTTGATCATGAATGGGTGCTGGATTTTATCAAATGCTTTTTCTGCATCTATTAAAATTATCATATGGTTTTTCTCCTTCTTTTTGTTTATGTGATGAATCACATTGTTTGATTTATGAATATTGTACCAGCCTTGCCTCCCAAGAATAAATCCCACTTGATCATGGTGTATGATTTTTTCCATATATTGTTGGATCCAGTTTGCTAATATTTTGTTGAAGATTTTAACATCTATATTCATCAGAGATATTGGCCTATAATTTTCTTTCTTTGTGTTGTCTTTGCCTGGTTTTGAAATCAGAATTATGCTCGCCTCATAAAAGGAGCTTGGAAGTCTTCCTTCCTCTTGAATTTTTTGAAATAGTGTGAGAAGGATAGGAGTTAGTTCTTCTTTGAATATTTGGTAGAATTCAGTTATGAAGCCATCAGGCCCCGTACTTTTCTTTGTTGGGAGTTTTTTGATAACTGTTTTGATCTCATTTGGTGTAATCGGTCTGTTTAGGTTTTCTGATTCTTCCAGATTGATTTTTGGAAGATTGCATGTTTCAAGGAATTTCTCCATTTCATCTAGGTTGTCCAGTTTTTTGGCATACAGTTATTCATAGTATTTTCTTACAATATTTTGTATTTCTGTTGTGTCAGTTGTTATTTCCCCACTCTCATTTCTAATTTTATTTATTTGAGTCCTCTCTCTCTTATTCTTGGTGAGTCTAGTTAAAGGTTCATCAATCTTGTTTACCTTTTCAAAGAACAGCTCCTAGTTTCATTGATCCTCTGTATTGTTTCTTTAGCCTCTATGTCATTTATTTCTGCTCTGATCTTTATTATTTCCTTCCTTCTACTAGCTCTGGGCTTTACTTGCTGTTCTTTTTCTAGTTCTTTTAGATGCAGGGTTAAGTTGTTTATTTGAGCTTTTTCTAGCTTCTTAAAGTATGCCTGTAGTGCTATGAACTTCCCTCTCAGTACTGCTTTTGCTGTGACCCATAAATTTTGAGTTGTTATATGCTCATTGTCATTCATTTCTAGGATTTTTTTTATTTCTTCTTTGATCTCATTTTTTATCCATTCGTTATTTAACAACCTGCTATTTAGTTTCCATGTCTTTGAGAATTTTTGAGCTTTTTTGTTGTGGTTCATTTCTAGTTTCATGCCGTTGTGATCGGAGAAAGTGCTTTATATGATTTCAATCTTCTTAAATTTGTTGAGAGCACTTTTGTGCCCTAACATGTGGTCTATACTAGAGAATGTACCATGAGCACTTGAAAAGAATGTATATTCTGCTGCTTTAGGGTGAAAGGTTCTGAAGATATCTACTAAATCGAGTTGATCTAGTGTGTCCAATAAGTCTGCTGTTTCTTTGTTAATTTTCTTTCTTGAGGATCTATCTAGTGATGTTAGTGGGGTATTGAAATCCCCTACTATTAGAGTATTGCTGTTGATGTCACCCTTTAAATCCATCAAAGTCTGCTTTATATATTTAGGTGCTTCTATATTAGGTGCATAGATATTTATAATAGTTATATTTTGCTGTTGGATTACTCCCTTTATCACTATGTAGTGGCCTTCTTTATCTCTTACTATATCCTTTGTTTTAAAGTCCAATTTGTCTGATATAAGTATTGCTACCCCAGCTTTTTTTTTCATTTCCATTTGCATGAAAGTCCAATTTATCTGATATAAGTATTGCTACCCCAGCTTTTTTTTCATTTCCATTTGCATGAAATGTTTTTTTTCCCATCGTTTTACCTTCAATCTATGTGTATCTTTTGTTCTAAGGTGTGTCTCTTGTAGACTGCATATGTACAGGTCCTGTTTTCTTATCCATGCAGCTACCCTATGTCTTTTGATTGGATCATTTAATCCATTTACGTTTATGGTTATTATTGATATGTAGTTGTTTATTGCCATTTTATTCTTTAAAGCTGTATTCCTTTTTTTCTATATTCTTTTCCCACTTTGGTCTGTTTACAACAGGCCCCTTAACATTGTCTGAAGTATTGGCTTGGTTATAATGAATGCCTTGAGTTGTTTTTTGTCTGGGAAGTTTTTTATTTCTCCTTCAATTTTAAACGATAACCTTGCTGGGTAAAGTAGTCTTGGTTGTAGGTTCTTGTTCTGCATTAGTTTGAATATTTCTTGCCATTCCCTTCTGGCCTCAAGTGTTTCTGTTGAGAAGTCTGATGTCATCCTTATGGGGGCTCCTTTGTAGGTGATAGCTTTTTTTTCTCTAGCAGCTTTTAATATTTTCTCTTTATCGTTTAGCTTTGGTATTTTAATTATGATGTGTCTTGGTGTAGGTTTCTTTGGGTTTTTCTTTAATGGAGTCCTCTGTGCTTCTTGAACTTGTGAGAGTTTCTCCTGCATTAATTTAGGGAAGTTTTCAGCTATGATATGATTGAACAAAGTCTCTATCCCTTGTTCTTTCTCTTCTTCTTCAGGAATTCCTATGATGTGGATGTTATTTCTCTTCATGTTGTCACAGAGCTCTCTAAGGGTTTCCTCAGATTTTTTGAGTCTCTTTTCTTTTTTCTTCTCTGCTTTCATGACTTCATTCCAGTTGTCCTCCAACTTGCTGATTTGATCCTCAGCTCTATCTATCCTGTTTTTAATTCCTTTCATTGTGGTCTTTATTTCTGATATTGTATTGTCATCTCTGACTGATTCTTTTTTATACTTGCTATTTCTTTATTTAGATGTTCATAATGACCATCCATTGTTGTTCTAAGATCCCTAAGCATCCTTACAATCATTATTTTGAACTCTGCATCTGGAAGTTTGATTGTTTCCATATCACTCAGTTCATCTCCTGAAGGTGTCTCTTGTGGTTTCATTTGGATTGCACTTTTTTGTCTTCTCATTGTCTGTGTTTGGGTGTTTTATTTGTAGAGTTGGTTGAATCTAGGCTTTGTGTTGTCTGCCTCCAGTTTTCAGTTGTGTTATTTCTAGGTCTTCTTGGGTTGGTATCAGCTGTTATTTGTAATCCACTTTCGGATTTGGGCAGTTTTGAAGTCTTGATTTGTTTGTTTTCTTAACAGGTGATAGCCTTGTTTACTGATCTCAGCAGGAGGCTTCCTTGAAACTGTATCCAGGAATGCGATGGGTGTAACCTGAGACTCTGAAGGCCTCTTCCGCCAACTAATCTCTCTGGGGGCAGGGTGTTTTCTCAGTTTCAGTAGGGGGAGTTGTATCTCAGATCTCCATGGAGACCTGAGTTACTGCCCCTCCTCCCCACTTCTTGTTTTCAGCTGTGTCTTATTGAGCTGATTGGAGCTGGAGAGATGTCCAGAGATCTCTGATCCAGAAGCAATTCAGTACTGTTTTGTGGAAGGTTCAGTCCCTCCTCCAGCTATGGCCACCTCCAGCATGGATGAGTCAGCTTTTTTAGGTCATCTCCTGCATTCCTTAGCTCCTCACAGTCTGTCCCTCTCTCTCTCCTTTCCACTTGGGAGATAAGCTGGTCTGTTCAACACACCTCACTCCCTGGTTGCCAGACAAGTGGCTGTGAGCAGTATTATCTGCTTTTTTCCCTGGAGTGAGATCCCCTCTGGGCTCTTACCCTCACCCTCCCTCTGTTCCTGTAAGCAGGGGAGATTCAGGCACTCTCTACCAGGTTTGTTGTGGCTTCTTCTTTGCTTCTTGATTTTTGAGAGCTGTTCTTGTAGTCCAGAGTTGTTTTTCACACTGATTTTTCCTAAATTGATTTGTATTCCATTTTGGTGGTGAGAGCTGGGCATCTGTGCATCCGCCTACTCCACTGCCATCTTCTAATCTCCTAGATTCACTCTTAATATCAACAAATATCTAGCAAATGTTCACCACTGTCTTAGAAGTTAGGAAGTACATCAGTGAACAAAAGTGACAGAGTAACTACCTGCATGAAATTTGTAGCAAATGAGGGAGAAAGCAAACAAGCAAATAATTATATAATTATATAATGTCAGAGAGTAATAAATTATATGAAAAAAAACAGAGTAAGGGCATAGGAAATGATGAATCAGAGAGCTACATTTAAAAAATAGTTGTAATTCTTTTAGCATTTATATTCATATAAAATTAAAGAAAATTTATTGCATATAGTTTCTTAGATTAAACTTGCTGATACATTCCATATCATAGCATTTCTCTATTTAAACACATTCAACAATTATTCATCTATAAAACAAGTGGGATATAGTCCAAAGTACACAGCTCAGTGTTGCTTCATCTGGCCCCAAGTATTCTTTTGTCTTTAGTCTATAAACACAAAACTCTAGAAATATGATTAACTTTTTAGCCTTATGTTTTTCAACTTTATTGGCCTACGACCATTTGACATCTCTCTGAAGCATCTCACCCTTTCAGATCCAAAAGCTTTTCTCTTTTCTCCCTGCTCCGGGTCATCCAGTGTGACACAAATTCTCCCACCTTGTAATTAACTGTCTCCTTGTGGTTTTGTTTTATCTTCCCATGTGTAGGGCAAACTATTGAAAGACAACTGTCTTATATTATTTTGCATTCTTTTCAATACTTCATGAAACAGTTGGCAAAGAAATATGTTTGTAAAATAGGTGTTGACCAACCAATTACCTGAGCTAATTACAGTTAACCTCTGTGGCTTTATCTGTGTACATGCCCACATCATTGGCTCTTTTCTTTTGGTGACATTAAGCCTGTACCTGAAACAGACTCATTCCTTGAATTGTCCACTTGAATATGTCTTTTATTTTCACCTTGAAAGCAGTATGACACTGTAACCCAAACAGATCTTAATGTCACTTGTGTTTAAGATGAAATACTTTATCAGGAGACTAGCATTCCACACTTGCCACAAGGGGGAGCAGCAGCTCCTTTCAGGAACCAGAATGCCACCAGTTCATTTTCTTAGTTGTCACCCCAATATTTTGTTCTCCTTTATATTTATTTATATGAAGTTTTCTATATGTGTTGTTTTGCATGTATTTACCAAAACTAAAGAAAAATTCCTTCTTCACCTTAAAAAGAAAATTTCATTTTAGTTTTCTTGATTCTATTCCTCTAGCCACTAATAGTTTATTTTCTACTCAGATGTTTAATTTTCTATTTTTAAAGAAGTCTGGATATCTACTGTAGCACTAGTACTTTTAGAAAATACCTATTGTTGCAAATAACAATTCAAAGGGAAAGAAGAAAATATTGTTCAATCAGTATCTGACATGGATAGCAGATAACATATATTTTTGTCCTTTAGTTTACCTAAAGTATTGAATGAAGATAGATATTTAATACTTGTCAATTATGAAAAGTTTTATACTAAAATTGTATATTCCAATACTGTATACATATAAAATTATATGTATATATATAAATATAAAATAGATCTAGCAGAAATATTAGAAATAATCTAGACCAAAATTTTGAGTTTACAGATCAAGACATCAAATCACAGAGAAGTCAAATGATAATCTGATCTAGTTCAAGGGCTCACACAGGTCCAATGCTTTTTCCAGTGAGATTCTGTTGTACCTCTTGTGATCATAATGTAAAACCTGGAACTAAAATAATATTTTCACAAATCTGACAATATTATTCTCAAGATTATAAAAACAATGTTGCTTTGGGTTCTGAGTACTATGAAACACCTATGTCCACATATAGTAGTGTTACCTTACAGTTGTTAAAGTTATTCAAGTAGACTTATCTGTGCTGAGTTGGAGGATCAGATAAGTGAAGAAAGTAAGTTACATCATAGTAATAACATCAACAACAATAATATGCATTATAACTTCTATTTCTATAAAGACAACCACATGTATAAATTTATGGATAAAGTTCTCTAGGTGTATGCAGTTGAAACTATTAACCCTGATACTGCGGGAAGGGAGAGAGAATGGAGCGGGTAATATGCTTCTCAAGAAGGCTTTCACTTTATTCTGCATTTTTTCCTTAATGTGAGTTTTTGCAATGAACATGCATGCTTTTTAGACTGATGAAAATTTAAAAGGTAAAAATTTAAATTATAGGAGGAAACCCCACATTAATTTTAGAAAAAATATTATTTTTATGAAAAGCCCTTGAACTTAATTTAAAAAAAAAAACACAAAGACAACCATTATTTCCCACTGAAAATATAGCCTGTCAATGATTAACCAGCATAATAATAAGAGCTCAAAATTCAGTCCTAATGCTATCTCTGTATTAAATCATGGCTAACAAAGAATGGACTTGTTTTACAGGAATGATTAAAAACTTTTCATGAGCTACTTCTTAATACATCAACTATATTAAATCTACTATTCACCACAGTGAATATCCTGAAGAGATAAAAGACATCTAGGTTTTAATACTGCTCAATATTCAGGCTCAGAAGTTTTTTATCCTCCACTAATACTTGGCCCATGACAATGACCAACCCCTAGGAAACTACTTCTAGACAGCCCTCTATAGACTTCTCCTTGTGTCTCCTTATGTATACTAATCCCTTGTCAGCTTTGCTTATTAAAATATAATTATATTAATGAAATTCTTTTCTTTAAATGTAGCTTCATAATTTCTCCTCTCCTGAAATTAGAACATAGCAAAGTAATTTTAAAATCTTTATAAGTTTTTTATCCTTTATATAATTTTGGTATTTTTCTTAAAGGGAAACATTGATCAGTCCCTTCCCCAACTCCTCACATTTCCATAAAGAAACTTTCTGACTAGAAGAGTATTGGACGAATGCTTCTAGCCTCTCTCTCTACCTGGCCATTTCTCCCTTAGATGAAGGAGTAGCTTATTTCATTGGTAAAGTTGATGAGAATCTGGCATTTGTCAGTGTCAGGTCTCTCTAGCACAGGGGTAGTCAACCTTTTTATACCTACTACCCACTTTTGTATCTCTGTTAGTAGTAAAATTTTCTAACTGCCCACTGGTTCCACAGTAATGGTAATTTATAAAGTCGGAAAGTAACTTTACTTTATAAAATTTATAAAGCAGAGTTACAGCACGTTAAAGCATATAATAATAATTACTTACCAAGTACTTTATGTCAGATTTTCACTAAGTTTGGCAGAATAAATCTTTATAAAACTTACTATAGTTAAATCTATCTTTTCATTTATATTTTGGTTGCTCCTCTACCACCCACCATGAAAGCTGGAATGCTCACTAGTGGGCAGTAGGGACCAGGTTGACTACCACTGCTCTAGCAGATGAGATGACCGATGTTGAAGTCATTGTCTGTGAATGGTCTTGCCCCTTGCCCATTGTTCTTTTCCTCTGGGAATGTTTTTTCCCCAAGTGGAATATGCTTCTGTCCTTCAGCTCTTCAGTGTCCATTTGGTAGCTGCCTGTCAGGTGTTTCTCCCCCTTAGGTTGGAAAGATCAAATCCCAGTAAGAAGAGGCCCTACAATGTACTCAAATCCAGTATTTTCAGAATAATCCTGATTCTGGATTTTGATTTTCATCTATCTCCTTGGGTTTTTAAAAACCATACGGGAAGATGTGGGTGTGTGATTAGCATTCTTCTCTGAGCTCCAGAACTATATATCCAAAGTATCTAATGTATTGGGCATCTCAAAGTGAATTCAAACTTGACACGCCCAATAATCTCATAATCTTCTCTCTTGGATAAAAATAATCAAAACACTAGTTCTCTTTTGAACATCCTCTGCCTCAGCAAATGCATTACCTTCTCTCTAACTGTACTACCCCAAATCCAGAAATCTTCCTGACTTCTCTCTTATTTCACATGCCCACTTCATCACACTTCTTTTCATCTTTACCACCATCACCTATTCTAAACCATCTTTTTCTGCCACTGCCCCATAGTTAGTTTACCCACATGTTCTCAGGACTCTGTTCAATGAGTTCTCCATGTTTTAACCAGAAAACATTGTTTCCATACCATTGATGGCATTCTATTCTCTTCCAACAAACACAAAACTCCTAACAGTCTATAACAGAAGTCGGTCAACCTTTTTCCCCTTTAAGAGGGTAGATGATAAATATTCCAGGTGTTGTGGGCCATACAGTTTCTGTTGCAACTTTCCAACACTGCTATTATA
Source organism: Saccopteryx bilineata (assembly GCF_036850765.1). Taxonomy (NCBI): domain Eukaryota; kingdom Metazoa; phylum Chordata; class Mammalia; order Chiroptera; family Emballonuridae; genus Saccopteryx; species Saccopteryx bilineata. Next base: position 55,155,959 of record NC_089491.1, read on the forward strand.
TAAAAAAGCAGCCATGGGCAACATGTAAACTAATAGTCCAGTAAAAGTTCATATGTAAACATAACCAATGCCTGTGTTTGACTCATAGGCTCTCATTTGCTAATCTCTGTTCTACAGTATTCTGTATACAGAAACTTATTTACCTCTCTACTCTCAGAGACAGAATATTCCCACTGCTACTTCCCTTCCAATAACACTTACTTTATGCTTTTATACTTGCAATATTCTTTCCCACCATAAGGCATTTGCAATGTCTTTCTCTATGTCCGACTGTTCACCTGGTTAGTTAGCTCTTTAAAAAAATTATCAATTTTAGAGTGAAGTAAGAGAGAAAAGTTGGGGGGCAGTGTGGGGAAGTAAGCAGCATCAACTTGTAGTTGCTTCTTGTATGTGCCTTGACCAGGCAAGCCCTAGGGCTTCTAACCAGTGATCTCAGCATTCCAGGTCGATGTTTTAGCCTCTGCACCACCACAGGTCAGGCTTGGTTAGCTCTTAATCATTCTTCAAATCTTGGCCCAAAGCCACATACTTATTCAAGGAAGCCATCTGTGTCCTCCCCACCTTAGAATAGTCTCAACCTTACAGACCTTTCCTCCAGAACACCAGTCACAGTGGCAATTCTTATCTTGCAACTATATATCTGAGTAATGTTAGATTCCTCCACCTCGTAGCACCAAATTATGGTAAGGCAAGAGCAGTGTCTTTCTTTATTGTTGCATCCCCATAACCCAGTTTCCTGCATATAACTGGCACTCAGTGCATTTTTGTTGACTAACTGAATAAATAAATGAATGCCTACGTGAATTATTTCCACTCTTACCACCACCAGCCTTCAATATCACATTTTGACCAGTGCCTATTTTCTTGTCACCTCTTCATACATCGCCTTCCCCCATATCAATCTCTTTTTTCTCTATGCATTTGGAGGAATTTCTATTGCTTCTAACTTAGCTCTCTGTCCTTTGCACTTGTCTGTCTTTTCTGGTAAGTGTTCTTTTCAGCTTTCCTTTGGCCCCCAATGCTCGTGTCAGAGATTTGTCAAATTTCTCCAGTTAAAATCCTTCTGCAACACATTGGTGGTAGAAAAAAAGAGTTGCTTTCACTGACTTGTTGCATTGAGGGAGACCATGCACTTTGGGAAACCATAAGCGCATCTCAGTAGAAGGGTGTGAAAAAGAATTTAGACAATTTGAATATGTTTGGTTATTCAGAAAAATTTAAAGAACCAGGGCTTTTGCTCTGGATTAGTTGCTGCTGTCAGGAAGTGAGAATAATTCATTCATTAAGCATCTTAACAATTATTCCCTAGGATGTAAAGAAAATGGAGGACAGTTAAACCTGTAATTGGTAAAGTAAAAATGTAGTGGTTATTTACATTAGCCAGATTAGGGTAATTTCTTTTAATCATTTTGACAACGTTCTTGTTCTTATTTGTTAAGATATGGTTACAGAATGTTCTTGTTTTTGCCTTGATCCAAAAAAAGTTACAGAGCCTTGTCTGGTTTTGTAATTGTTTGAACTTGTTTGTGTCCAATATGAGACTACAGGGGCCCTGCTGAGAGGGTGGGCCAGTTCCTAGCAGCACCAGAACCCCCTGGTAGTGCCAGGTAGAGCCTGGCTTTCAGGAGCTGCTGTTCTTTTTCTCAGAGTGGGCCTCTCAGGGAAGAGTGGCCACACATGAAGGGTGTCCACACACACAAAGGCTCTCTGTGACCAATTCTGTGGCTGGCAGTCTGTGCCCAGGCAGGCCGACCTTGGCCAGCATGTAATAGAATTTCAAGAGAGAATACTTTTATTTATCATTTTTTTTCATTTTGTCCTAGTTGAAAAGACACATTAACTTATGAAGTCAGATAATAAAATTACCCACTTGTTGAAAAATGCATGGCATTCTTTGGCCTGTGCTCACTATTAAAATCATAGATAAGAATTTAAAAGCACAAGAGCCTTCCATAATGTCCCTCAAATATATCCTTTAAAGAGAAAAACTCTTGAGTAATTTTACCAGGATCATCTCTATGTTATCAACTGAAAAGACAAACAACAGAATTTTGGAAAAGAGTCAATCTATCAGCATTAATTATTGGTTGTAGCCAATGCCCCTGGGTGTGACATGTAAGAAGGACTTACGAGAAGAAGCCCCATGAAAGGTGTGGACTCCTCTGTGATAAGGAAGGCTCTGTATCCTGCAGGCAGAGTTTGAGGTTTCATGTTAATATCAGATGGTGTGGTGATACAGGGCTGCCTAAGCTTGCCTTGGCAAATAGGAGCATAAAGCATCTTGTTCACCTAACTCCCTATGGAATCCGTGAAGTACAAGTTAGGAAGGTTCCTGGAAGCCTCTGTTCTATACATATTTCTGAGAGAAGAGTTGTGATCCTATCTGAGGCTACGCTAAGGCAGTGATTGGTCACCAGGCTAAAGGTGACCAGAGCAAAATGCTGAGCCATTCATTGGACCTACAATTTCTTTTTGGGGGGTAAATGGTGTTGAATTTGAAGTAACTTAGTAAATTTCAAGTATCACATCCACATAATAAATTTGTATCAATGGCATTATCATTTATAATTTAATTAATGAACTTATTTAATGAACTATAGATGTGTTAATATTTGCAAGTGTGTAATTATCTGAAAGAGAGGGCATTGGAAATATTCTTCTCAACAAAAAATATGCAAAAAAACCCAACCTAGAAATAAAAAGATTTAAAACTAGACCTGAAGAATATACAGGATTTTGAACTTTCACACAACTTTTAATCGTTTTACCTAACAAATTTCTTATCTCACTCCCCAAAACATTTACTACTTTTCTTTAGTTCTGTAATTTTCCTTTTCTTCACAAATATGCTGACCTTGAATTTCCCAGAGAAAATAGGATCATTGGTGAGGACCCCTTTTATGTGTCATTAATGCTTCTGCTGTGCCATAGACCCTATCTCTCCATCTTCTTGGAGAAAATTTTTAATAAACCCCCCCCACACACACACACACTTCTTCAACACTCTCTTGTCTCTAACTCTTTTATTTCAACATACAACAGGCAAGTCTATCCTACTGAAAAGAAATGCTTTGTAAGATATTTATTCCTTACTAGCTATTCTCTATTTAGGCAGTGAGACCTAGAGATATCTTGCTTCCTAAACAATTTAATTTTTTTTTAAAGAGAGGAAGGTGGAGAGAGAGAGAGAGAGAGAGAGAAACACCAAGCTGCTCCTGCCTGTGCCCTGACTGGGGTATTCAAACCAGCAACCTTCATGTTCCAGGAAAATACTCCAACCAACTGAGCTATCCAGCCAGAGCTTAATTTTTATTAATTTTTAGAGAGCCAGTGAGAGTAAGGGAGAGAAAGGGGAGAGGGAAGGGAAGCATTCATTTATTGTTCCACTCAGTCAGGCATTCATTAGGTGCCTCCCATGTGAGCCCTGACCTGGGATCGAACCTGCAATCTTGTTGTTTCGGGATGATGCTCTTAACTGACTAAACTAATTGGCTAGGGCCAAATTAATTTCTTGAAAGAGTTACCTAAGTTCACTGCTTCTCCCATCTAAATATTCATTCATTCATCATCCCATTGGAAATTTTCATCTCTTCTGTTTCTACAGAGGAAAATGCTTTCTCCCAGATCACTCACTTTTTGAGATCCCAATTCAGGTATGGGTTACAAGTTGCATAGCAAATTCTCCACAATACTAATGTGGTTTAAAACAATAATAATTTACTATTTCTCTTGTTTTCTGTTTGTCAGAAAGTTGGTTAGGGCACAATGAAGACAACTTATCTCTGCTCCACAATGTCTAGAATACTCAAAGGCTGCAGGCCAAAATCATCTGAAATCCTCAAGCACATGTTCAGAGGCTGATGATGGCTGAAATTGACACTGTAGCTGTGTGTCTCAACTGAAACTCTTACATGTGACATCTCCATGTAATCTGGGCTTCTACACAAGGTAGTAACTAGGTTCCAAAGGGAAGCATCCTGAGAGAGAGAGAGAGAGAGAGAGAGAGAGCGCCAAGTACAAGTTTTATATGACTTATAGACTGGTAAGTCACATAGCATCATTTTTGCCATAGTCCATTGTTTTGTTGGTCACAGGTCCCCTCTCAGACTCACTTATATCACCTTATTTCCTGCATGTATCATGTCCTATACCATTGGACATGGGAAAACTTCACAATTTCAAACTTTGGAAAGCCCAGTATACAATTTTTTTCATAGACATATTGTAAAACCCTTTTGAAAAGATTAGAATTGTATCTTAATGTGATGTTAATTACTAGTGTGTACCTGTCACAAACATAGTTCTAAACATATTTGTGTCTCCTTCTAGTTAATGTTCTGGAGTAACAAGTTATATATGGTTACCACTTATGTATGAATGTCTTTCTTTTTATTCAGTTTTAGAAGGAGCACCTAGTATTCCCCAAATCGGAAATCTGGTAAACTCATTTGTGTTGACTCTCTATAATATTAATAATGGTAGATTTTTATTGTATCCCTTTTCATGCCCCGTGTGAATTTATTAAGTATGTTCATCTATTTCCAGTTTGAAAGTATTAAATATTTTGAACCTTTTAGTAGTTCTTCTCTGGACCTCCCAATGTTCTTTTTGTTAAAGAGTCCCTAGGACTGCATTAAATATTCTAAGAATTTTGTTTATTAGTAATATGGATATTGGCTGCAATTTCTATTTAAACCAAATGTATGTTGTCTTATGCTTCTTTCTTCAAAAAATCATTAAATAGTTTTAAAGAATCTAATATTTAGCATTTCAATAAATAAATGGTTCATTACTTAAGAGAATAATGGATGATTTAAAGAGAAAGTAAAATTCCATGAAAATATCATGTTTACAAAAAACAAACAAACAACAACTCTGAAACAAGGAAATTATTTAGTATAATTTGAGATTTTGAGGTACTAAATCTAATTGCCAGGTTGCAAAATGTATCGATACTTTGATGTTTGAGACAAAGGTGATTTCCAATATAGAAAAATCATGTTGCCATGTATTCTATAGAAAAATCATGTTGCCATGAATGCCATACATTCAAGCACAATGTATGGACCAGGGTTTTCTATAATTTTAAAAGAAATAAAAGTCTGAAAAGAGGAAAGATAAAAGAAAGTGACATAGGCCCTGGCCGGTTGGCTCAGTGGTATAGCGTCGGCCCAGCATGTAGAAGTCCTGGGTTCAATTCCCAGCCAGGGCACACAGGAGAAGCACTCATGTACTTCTCTACCCTTCCCCCTCTCCTTTATCTCTATCTCTCTCTTCCCGTCCTGCAGTCAAAGCTTCATTGGAGCAAAGTTGGCCCAGGCACTGAGGATGGCTCCATGGCCTCTGCCTCAGGTGCTAGAATGGCTCCAGTTGCAATGGAGCAATGGCCCCAGATGGGCCGAGCATTGCTCCCTGGTGGGCATGCTGGGTGGATCCTGATCGGGCACATGCGAGAATCTGTCTGTCTGCCTCCCCCACTTCTCATTTCACAAAAATAGTTCCCCAAAGAAAAGAAAAAAAAGAAAAAGAAACTTAAATGGTGGTAAAAGTTTTAACACAATTTATACAATTAAAATGATGCAATAGTGAAAATATATTCATGTTAGATGATCCAGTGTCCAATAACATCTGTTTTTCTCCCACTCTCTCCCTACTTTTGACTCCAAATCCAGCCACACTGAGAGTAAAAAACATCACCATGTATGAGCCCAGAGATAGAGCAACATCTTAAATCAGTGTTTTTCAACTGCCAGTTTGCAGACGGGTCCACCAGAAATTGTGTGCTGGACCACAAAAGAGTTAACCACCCTGAGGTTGTATGAAGATTATAGACTCAATGATCTTAGTCAAATTTACTTTTGCTCAGGGTGATTTCTGTCTTAGCAATCCCCCAAATTATTCTCCAATTTTCACAAGTCCTCAAGTGTAAAAAAGGTTGAAAACCACCATCTTAAATCTCCATGATGAGTCAGAAATATTCATGAAAAGGATGAATGAACACTGGGAAGCTGAGAGGTTCTACGAATGTGATGGAAACAAATAAAAGCGGCTCAGTTATTTTGTGTTTCTAAGTGGCAAAAATTTGCTTCTTTGGGGCCTAACTCATTTTCTAAAACAGACACTTAGATTTTGAACATCTATTATTGTCTATGTCTAGAAGGTAAGTAGCATTAGGCAATATTTGACTTCTTGTTTTTATTTTACTTCAGAAATCAAGAGTCTCTGAATTTAGGGAATAAAATTAACTTTAACTTAATGTCTACACAAATCAGTTAAAAAGGCAACAAACTACAGTGGAAATAGCTAATAGTTAGAAATCAGGAATCTTAGGTTCTTGACTATGCCTGCTACAAAATATTCAGTGTAAACATCATTAAGTGTTTGAGCTCAAGAATACTTTGATTTCCTAAATGGTATGAAGTTTTTACTTTTCCAAAGTAAGAACACAATCACAAATTGCCAGGCCAGCAATTATCATCTACTGTCATCTTACTCAAAACAGTTAAAAAAGTACATGCATTTGAGGGGGAAATATGAATTAATGCAGAGGTGTGAATATCATTACTCATTCTTGGCTTCTCATTCTCGCCAGTCTTATGTCAGAGGAGAGGGCGTTCTTCTGGGTCATTTTTCTCCATTTGGAAATCAAGGCTGAAATTTCTTTAGCTAAGGAGGATTGGGGGTGGGGAACCCCAGCTAACAATTCAGAGTCATTTCCTTAAAATTCCAGAACTTCCACTTGACCAGATTCATTACATAGAAAATAACAAATCCCTATGTTCAACAAACTCTATTGCAAAGCAGTTGTTTTTAGGAGAAAGTAAACAAACAAACAAAAGAAATTACAGGTGGGATTGATGTTTGGACAGACAGGAAAAGCAATAGTCTGAATTTAAATAGTACATATCCAGGAACAAGAACACAGGCACAGTTTCTTATGCCCTTTTTGCTCTTCAGTCCGATACCATGATGCGGATACAACTTCTGCTTCCCAGTTAGTAGACTCTAGACATGGGCTTCCGTCCTCTGAAAAAGGGCATGGGCTCCTTGTCTCTGCATATTGAAGCAATTCTCTCATTTCATTATGAGTACCTTCATAGGATGAAACAGGATACATTTTAGCTCTGTGACTATATCTGATTTGGAGACTAGTGAGTTTAGGTATAAGGGTTTGCATTTCAAAAAAAAAAAAGACAAAACAGCTTGAAGACAATTTTATTCGATTGGGGACTTTTTGCGACCCCTACAAACTCTTCTTAAAATAGCTGATGCTGATTCACTTGCTTTTGGGACAAACTTATTGTGACCAAATTTTTTATGATGTTTGATTGAGATATTTTAGATTAGCAATGTTGCTTGGCAACGCAACAGCCCCTCCCTGCCCTTTTTCACTATCCCTTATCTAAATTCAAATTTTACACTTTCAAAAAGAGCACAGATGGTTTTAAGATTTAACATTTAATATTTGCAAAGAGAAAAACCCCACTCAATTCCAATTTATTTCTCTTAGCACAAAAAATTCTAAGTCTCTTGTGCTAAGCAATCCATTTATATCTATTTAAAATGTCCTTGCCATTTCCTTCAGTCTCCATCCCAGCTGTTCTTCTCACTACCCACACTCAAAAACATCTCTCCCTATATGCAGTTTTGAATGTTCAGTAATTCAATTAATGCCTCACCTTAACACCATAACATAATTGACTAAAGAGAAAGAGAAAAGAGAGAGAAGAAAAAGAGGAAAGAAAGAAAGAGAGAGAGAGAGAGGGAAGGAAGGAAGGAAGGAAGGAAGGAAGGAAGGAAGGAAGGAAGGAAGGAAGGAAGGAAGGAAGGAAGGAAGGAAGGAAGACAAGGGGGACTTTGCATTTGACCCTGCCACTCAAGAAATGGCTTTAATATATGTGGCAAACCTTATTTTGAAAGGGACTTATATACAGAGTTATATAAGTTAATGCGTCATTAAGATTCAAATGTGGGCCTGACCTGTGGAGGTGCAGTGGATAAAGTGTTGACCCTGGAATGCTGAGGTTGCTGGGGTTCCCAGGGCTTGCATGGTCAAGGCACATATGAAAATTGAAGCTTCCTGCTCCTTCCCCTTTCTCTCTTTCCTCTCCTCTCCAAAATGAATAAATTGAAAAATATCCAAAAAGAAAGAAAGATTTAAATGCAATAATGTGAACATTTTTCCAAAATATAACATATCAACAAATTTTTTAAAGAATTTAAAAGAAAGATATTTATCCCAGTATTAACTTATTAATACAAGTTATTTAAAGCATCCAAAATGAGGGAATGGTTTATAACAGGGGTCGGGAACCTATGGCTCGCAAGCCACAAGTGGCTCTTTTGATGGCTGCATCTGGCTCACAAACAAATCTTTAATAAAAAAATAATAATGTTCAAAATATAAAACATTCTCATGTATTACAATCCATTCATTTCCTACCACTCATGTTCATGGTTGCAAGTGGCTGGAGCCAATCACAGCTATCCTCCGGGACAACACCAAATTTTTTTTGGATAATGCATAACGTACATGGGTCGTTGTATGGCTCTCATGGAATTACATTTTAAAATATGTGGCATTCATGGCTCTCTCAGCCAAAAAGCTTCCCGACCCCTGGTTTATAATGTATTAGAATATACACTAGAGATATACTAATATCTTATGTGGACAACAACACTGATGTTATGGATTATTTAATGACAAGATGCTAACAGTAGATTAGATTGTTAAGTATAAAAGCAGATTTCAAAAATTGCATGTAGAACACGATCCCATTTCTTGCAAATATCAAGGCATGTATGTATGTGTGTAATTAGGAGAGTAGATGTACTAAAATTTTTCTTTAAGTGGTCAGATTATGGGGGACTTTGATTATTTTTCAAAATTTTCTTCAATTAATACGTACTATTTTTATTATAAAGAAAATAAGCCAATTCAAGTTGTTTTTATACATGTTGTTCAGTAGACAAATTCGGTTATCAATTTCATACTGTGCTGATTACTAGCCTACTGTGTATCATCTCCATCCTTTAATGTTCTGCCAAGTTGCTGGAATGCAAATACTTTCTCTTTCCCAGCTGGATTCCTGTTAGATTCTACAAATAAGGGTGCTAGAAGAAACTGAAAGGCAAAAACAGGGAAGGAACATGCTCTCTCTCTATCTGCTTGTTTCTGTGGGTGTCATCATCCCAGCCAAGGGTTGTCACACTGTGGGCCAACAGCAGTTTGTTTCGCTCACTAGCAGTCTTGGTACCAGCATAAAGTGGGCAGTGTCCTCTCCCAGCTACTACCCCCATTTACAGAATCATCCTTAAAACCACGGAGTCTGAGGGAGGACCAGAACAAGAGAAGGCTCTGCAACAAGTCCAGGCTGCAGGGCAAGGTGTTGTCCCACTTGCGGACCCACAGCTGCAGAGCCTACAATCATCATGCTTGTGACTAATGAGGCACTGCAGGGGGTCTCCACAGGCCCCCAGCGGGAGGATCACAGTGCAGACCTTTCGGGTTTGTTCAGATGTGTATAGATGCAGAGTAGTCAAAGGGTGGACTATACCAGTGTATTAAGCCATTTCTCTCAATTCCAAACTTCATTTTGTACTCAGCTGAGATTCTGAGATTTACATTTCCCCTTTGCTAGGTAGGTTGTGCCTTTCTAGTTCTGCCTGCGGAAGAACAGAAGGCAGGAGGGAGGAAGAACAGACTCCATCCTGTCTATTGCTTTTGCTTCACATCTCTTCATCAATAGCTTTTTTCCCTGGCAACAAAAGAAACAGCTCCTTAACAGATAGCAGTGGATGACAAGCTGAGAGACCTCTCCCAGCTCAGGTTGGGGGCTCTTTCCGGGCTCTAATCACCCACTCCCACCCCTTCTGTGTTCTACCAGATCTGGAGGTGTAGCTGCCTCCCATTGTTAATTTTCTGCTCGATGTTCTTTTTCTACTGTTTCAGTCATTCCCCATACTCAATTCTTTTTGTTAAAATAATTAATGTGGTTTCTGATTTCCTGATTGGACTCTGCTAATAATATACTGCTCACAAAAATTAGGGGATAATACTTATCAGGTACTGTGTTTACTTACTCCTCACAACAAATCCTTCAAGAATATAGGAGAATCCATGCCGTGGCCGGCTGGCTCAGTGGTAGAGCGTTGGCCTGGCGTGAGGGGAACCCGGGTTCGATTCCCGGCCAGGGCACATAGGAGAAGCGTCCATTTGCTTCTCCACCCCCCCCCTTCCTCTCTGTCTCTCTCTTCCCCTCCCACAGCCAAGGCTCCATTGGAGCAAAGATGGCCCGGGCGCTGGGGATGGCTCCTTGGCCTCTGCCCCAGGCGCTAGAGTGGCTTTGGTCGCGGCAGAGCATCGCCCCCTGGTAGGCAGAGTGTCGCCCCCTAATGGGCGTGCCGGGTGGATCCCGGTCGGGCGCGTGTGGGAGTCTGTCTGACTGTCTCTCCCCATTTCCAGCTTCAGAAAAATACAAAAAAAAAAAAAGAATATAGGAGAATCCAATGTATTAGGACTAAGGAAATGACATTTAAGCTTTATGTTTCTCAATTTCCCAATGATCATAAAGGAAGTGAGTGTCAAAACTTGGATTTAACCCAGATCAGATTGACTCCAATGTCCATCAATGGATGAATTGAGAAATTAAAGGTGTTATATCTATACATAGAATATTATTTAGCAATAAGCAGAACAAAGTACTTATACATGTTACATCATGCACAAACTTTAAAATCATTATGTGAGGGTAGTCAGACAGCATATTGTACGACTTTATTTGTATAAAATGTACACAATAAGGTGAGCTGTATAGAGACAGAACATAGAGTATTGACTGCCAGGGACTGGGGGGAAAAGGAATGGGGAATGACTCTAATGATAGTTTTTGTTTTTTGAAGTGATAAAATTCTTCTAATATTAGAAGTGGTGATGGTGGCTCAAAACTGTGAACATACTAAAAACCACTGAATTATACACTTTAAAAGGGTAAATTTTATGGTATGCAAATTTTACCTCAAATCTATTCCAAAAGTTATAATTAAAACCAAATAATAAAACATGGATATGAATATCTTCATTAATTTTTACTCCAGGAAAATGGTTATTTTATCTTTGTTATGCAGCCTAAAATAAATACAAAGAATTTTTTTTTTGCATTTCATGAGTAAATCATTATTGTGTGTGTGTGTGTGTGTGTGTGTGTGTGTGTGTGTGTTTTCCCAGAAAGGCTTTTACTTAAAGGGAGCACTTTAACTTTTCATGATATTACTATTGTTGCTCTCTAAGATCTTACAAATTATTTGTGATTCTGGAATAAAATTGAAAGGGAAAGCATTTCAAAGAAGAGGAAGTATGTGTTGCTAATATGAAAAATATGCTCAATTTTATTAAGCGAATGTGAATGAGTTTAACAATGGACTATCACTTCACACCCTCAGGCTGGCAAACATTGGAGAGGTAATGAGTGAGAAAGAGATTTTTTTATACATTACTGGTAGAAACATAAATAGTTCCAGTCTTTAAGAAAGCACTGTGGTACTACATATTACAATTAATAATCCACATATTCATTTATTCAGTAATCCCATTCCTTATAACTAGCCCATAAAAATAAAAGTATCAATGCATAAGTATTTAATGACAAAGATATGTTTGAAATTTTCAGAAACAAAATGAATGCCTGCCAATTGGGAAATAACTTAATTGTAATAGTTTCATAGAGTATTATTTAGCCATTTAAAGGAATAAATTATATCTGTATATATTAATATTTCCCTGGAAATATGGTAAAAATATACAGCTCAGGGACAAAAAGTAAGGTGCAGAGAAATACATACAGCATTTCACTTATGTAAAACAAAGTGGCAAAAAAAATGTTTCATATGTGTTTTTTGTAGTGGTTTGTATGTGTATACAATTCTATATACACAGTAAAAGGTATAGAAAGGCATACACTATTTAGGTAATTTTGGGCTACATAGTTGGCGCATAGGGAAGGTGAGAAGGAAAGTGTAGAATGTATATATTTATATATATTTGTGTATACACTTGTATATAAATAGCATAAAGATGAATACTGCCTGACTAGGCGGTGGCACAGTGGATAAAGCATTGGACTGGGATGCGGAGGACCCAGTTTCGAAACCCCGAGGTCACCGGCTTGAGCATGGCTTCATCTGGTTTGAGCACAGCTCACCAGCTTGAACCCAAGGTTGCTGGCTTGAGCAAGGGGTCACTCGGTCTGCTGTAGCCCCCCACCCCCAGTCAAGGCACATATGAGAAAGCAATCAATGAACAACTAAGGTGCCACAACGAAGAATTGGTGCTTCTTATCTCTCTCCCTTCCTGTCTGTCTGTCCCTATCTGTCCCTCTCTCTCTCTCTCTCTCTGTCTCTGTCTCATACACAAAGATGAATACTAAATTTAGCCAAAATGTTACAAATAGATATATGAAGGTAGCAGGATTTCAGAATTTTTTTTATCCTTCCTTATAATTTGATGTATTCTGTAAAATTTTACAGAGCTTGTGCCTTACTTATATATTCAGAACAATTGATTAGACTCTTTTTAATGAAGAAGATAGATAATAAACCACATTTTGTTACTGTTTTGTTTTGAAGGCATTGAACTTAGAATACATTTGTTCATTTGTGGGTTCAGAAATAATCATTTTTTTGGAGAATGGCTGAGATTGAAGATGGCTAAGTTAAACTGGAAAGTAGTTTCCAGCTAATGAAGATTATAAATCCCTCATGAGTAAGGGCCGTGTGTAACTGCCACATAATAGACAAGGGTTTCCGAATCTCTAAGCTCCCTCAAGCTGAAGGTGTGGCATCGTTATAATGGAACTGTATGATCCAGTATGTGGTCTTTGCTTTAACATTAATGTGTAATGTTATCTCCTTCCCATTTCTGGAACTGGGGTTTTTGATCTGTAAAGTGGTCTGGACTAGATTAGATGTTCTCTAGCCTGATGGTTAACAGACTCACCTAGGGTAAGAGCCACAGCAAACCCAGTGAATCAGAATACCTAAAGCTTGAGCTTAGACTTCTGTGTTTTGAAAAATTCCTCATGTCTGGGAAGGTTGAAAATCACAGGGAAAACCATGTCACATCAAGTCATAATTATTTTAAATCTCTTCTCTGCTGCTTCTTTTTTCCTGCTGACCTACACTCACGACACGTGCTATAGGGAGGGGAGAGGGTTTTCCGTTCAGTGTAATGTGGCGTTAAGTGTGCTGAGGCTCAGTAGGTGCCACCCAGTACGAAAGAAACTTTTGCCAGCTGTCATTTCCTGATCTTAGTGGTGAAAATTAAGTCTTTCCTTGAGAAGGAATTAATTCAATTTTTTGGGTAGCTGTCATATTCATTAATCTGTTCTTAACAATAAGAGATTTCAAAGTAAAAAAAAAATTTAGAAAACAAAAGGGGTGAAAATGCATATTTTGCTACAAAAATTACATTCTGAAGTTTACTATAAGTCATATTAAACCACATTTATTAAAGATCTGAAGGATTTAGTGTATTGTTTGTCTCAAAAAATGAAGACGATCTTCTCCCAACTGCTTCTTATGTTCTAAACACCATAGAAAGATAAAAATTCATTATATATTTTAGATAGAATACTTTCTACTCTTCAATTTAATGTAAAATGTTTACATAATATCTTTTTTGTTACTTTCTATGTCTCATAGAGCTGAAAATATAATGTGACCAATTGAATATTTATTGCGAGTGATGAATCATTACAGAATTTACCTTTTCATATATTTATACTTTGATGACTAGTTTCAATGTGTGAAAAGTAAGAGATGTGTTGACTATTAAAAAAATGAATTGCTATCATTCTATATTGCCAAAATAAATAGTGTGATATGTGAGAGGTCTTAATTCTATTCGTTTTTTATTTTTAAAATATTTTTAATTAAGAACTATTATGCCCCAAATATTTTGTGAGATGCTGAAAATTCAAGGCTGAATATTTTCCTAGATCTTTGATTCAGTTGGAGCACTGGCCACTTAAACAAAGAACTGTGATAAAATGGCCATAATAGAAACATATAAAAGGCATAAAAAACTTTTTCTTTCATTTATAAGTTTCCATTTTTATTTACCATTAATATAATAAAGAACAGTAATATATTTCAATGCTTTTGATATGTTTGTATGCTTTTAGTCACCAAATAAAATGTATTTAGATGTAACTGTTAATTCCGTTTTTTTAAGAAAAAGTAATTATAAAAACAGCAAAACTTAAATAAATTGCCTGCTAATTTATAAGTATCACTGTTTTTAATGGTGAGTAATGTATATTATCATAGGTATATATTTAATATGACCAAAGAATCAGATATATTATATTTAATAATATATTTATAATATATAATATATAATTACATTTTTTATTGGAAACTCTTTTTTTAAAAATGCTCTGGAATTTTTTGTTTTTTTCTATTCTTATTCTTCCTTTTTTGGGGTCATAATTATATTGTTAGAGCAACTGAGATATTAAATATTTTTAAAATAATAACAATAACAAAGGGGAATGAAAGTCAGAAACACAACATTAACAAATTACATATTTAACCAAGTCTGGGAGCTCAAGCTAGACAGCATTTGGTAAATACTCTTTGGAGACAGTAATGCTCAAAGGTCGTGTTTGCTGTTGTGCTTGAAGTTTGCTTTGCATGGGATCTAAGACACCAGATGACCAGTAATCTCACTTGCCCTTTCTTTTTCTACTCTCCGCGGGCTCTGTGTACACCTCCTCTTCCTGCAACCTTGCCTTCCCCTGGTCATCTCCCAGCACACTGGGACATCTAAAGATGTCTAGGATGGTTAGGATTCAGCAGGTCACACCTTAGCCTGTCAGGACCTGGCGCCTCCTATGCCCAGCATTAGTTCACCGCTTCATTTCCCCTCCAAAGGGCCTAGTGACAAGTCTGCCCTGTTAGACACAAATCTCAGCGAGCCCAGGGCAGCCAGTAGTTTCCCATTTGGTTACCTGTCATATCTCCTTAGTAGTGGCAGCCTGAAGCACCCACAGTTCTCAACCTCCACACGGGCCGAATCAGGGAGGGTAAGCTGTAAGATAGATAACTCCACTCAAGGGCTTTTAGATTGAATCTGCACAAAAGGTCAGCATTTACAAATGGCATATGGCTAGACACGGATTCATAACAAATATTTTAAAGTTTTGGTTTAGTGTCATTTAATTCACCAATCATTCCTTAAACTTATAAAAGCTGAGGAAAACAGTATTTGCTACTTAAATTGAAAAAATTTAATTTGTGGCATATTACCAGTTTCGGTCTTCCCAACAACCTTTCAGAAAAATGAGCAAATATTTCTTCCACTCCATTTATTTATTTATTTATTATTGTTATTTTTTTTAGAATCTACCCTGTAACTTGTACTGCTCTTGCAGTGGCTGGAAAAACTTAAAATATTGTCCTTAAGGTCCATGGACTACCTGTGTTATGGGAAAGACATAAAATTAGGCAGATAGTACATATAGTAAATGCAATGATAGAGATAAACAAGGGAGAATATATCCAATAAGGTGAGCTAAGAGATTCATGAAGATTTAAGAATTTGCCAGGGGTAGGACATACATTGACGTATTTGCCCTTATTTTATACTTTCATAAAACCCCATGAGGTTCTCAGTTATATTACTGCCTCTCCTCTTAAGTTTCATTCCAGATTTAATAGAAAATAGGCAAAATCAATTAGCAAATAATGGGCAGTAAGAGGACAAATCAAACTCATTCTGTCTGATGCATATTTAGGGATTTTTTCCATGAAGAATATTATTTCCTTAAGAGGAGTCCATTTTGTTTTGAAGAAAATATTGATAGCAGATAGTAGAGAAGTAAATTATAAAGTGAGATAACTTTGATGTAATTCTTAGCCAGAGAACAGAAAATAAGTTTAAGAATTTTGTCTAAAAAACTACAATGTCCTAACTCCTTCAAAATAAGCAGACAAAAATTTCCATTTATATTATAAACTAGACTTATTATGTGGTAAGTATTCTGTGATTTTTGTGAAGCACAGCTACCATTCAAATTTTGCTAAATAAAAATAAGAGTTCAGTTTACAGTTAAATTCTACATTGAAGAAGTCTTTTCTTTGTTTTTATTTTTGTTTCTTTCAGAAATCTTCAGAGAATCTAAAAGCATACTTATCCCCAGCCAAAGAGAATGTTTTAAAATCATTTTATTGAATAATTAGAGGAAGTAAAACAGTTAAAGAATATAATTCATTCCTCTTGTAGACTTTCCTGGAAAAACAGCAGGAAGAACATTAAAAAATATCACTTAGAAAAATCTCACAATGGAAAACCACGAGACTAGAAAGGCCAGCCCTGCCAGGATTTGCTGTGTGATTCTAAATACTTCACTTTGCCAAGGTAAGCTCTCTGCTTTCTTTTGTATAACAGAGATAATGGTTTCAATGGATTAATTAAATGATATATGGGAAATAATTTGAAACGAAATGTTATACAAAAGGTACTAAAAAGAAGAACGCTTGTATTTATTATGACAAATTATAATACAGGATGGGGAAAATAGGTTTACAGTTGTTCATATGAAAAATCATACAGTAATTAATAAATAAGAATACAAGAATAACTCTGTTCCATGAACTCCAACTCTAAATATACTTTTGCCTAGCCCTTTATTTTGTGTGTATTAGTAAATAAGAATAGTTGTTATTCAAGGGAAAGCTATCTTAGGAAAAGCCTGAGCCAGATTCTTTTTTTTTTCTTTTAATTTTTTCTATTCGTTTGAGAGAGAGAGGGGAAGCGAGAAAGAGAGGTGAGGGAAAAGGAGAGAGAGGCATCACTGCTTGTTTCATTTAGTTGTTCCATTTTGTTGTGCACTCATTGACTGTTAGGTTGTCTACAACTTATTTTAAATACAACATAGATAATATACGATATATGGGCGGATAAATTACCTATAATCTACAAGCTACATTTTATTATTAGCATTAGAAGTATTGTAATTGGAGTAATTAGATGGCATTTGAAAGACCCTACATGGTATTGCACGACTTCCAACAACAATGACTTCTAACATTGGCATCTCCATCTGCAATAGAACAGAAGAACCATTTCAAATAGTTTTTCCCCATTGTAAAATATGAGAACCTGATGAGCCAGCCCCCCTACTCCAATATCCTTCAAAGCAGTGCCCTAGTCCTGGGATACTTGTTCTTTCCATGTCCTATGGGCAAAATAGAGGATTTGCCTAATTTCAACTAGATATTCAAGGCAGTTGTCACAGGGGTCCCCAGAAGGATAAAGAGCAAGAATTTTACCTGATTTAACAGTGGGTTGTTTGAATGTTTTTGTACTTCCTTGGTAATAAATCTGTTGATGCTGGTTTGTATCTATGGCTTGCTTTTGGTGTAACATAGCACTCGGTATTTTGGAGGGGGAACCTCGAGCTCACGCTACCTCCGTGGGGAAGAGGAGAGAAGGGCAGGGATAAGAAGCCAACCAACATGAGCCTAATACTTGGGAATGGACAAACTGGCTGAGCTTATTGCAGCAGAACTCTTTTTTTATGTATTATTTGGAATATCAATCTAATTTTATTTTTTTATAAATGTACCAATAATTTACTAAATACTGCAGACTTGCTGAGGAGATTATTACTTGGTGAATCACAATATGTATTCCCATTCCAAAGACTTCAAAGAATTTATTTCTTGAAAACATTGATTCCTTTGAGAAGCTGATGTGATTCCATCTTTTTTTAATAATGAGTCATGCATTCTCCTTTATCTCTCCTTTCACTTTGCTTTGCAGAAAATTCTAAATTTAAGTTTGGTATTATTTCATTATACATCTTCTGGTCTGATCCAAACAGCCTTCATTTTATTTTTCTTTCTTTATGTGGTTTTGACTTTTTAAAATTTAATCAAATTGCTTTATCTTTTATTATCATGAATTTTTATATTGTTTTTTGCTATCTTAAGTCTTTTATGTAACAATAATTAGAATTATAAATTTGGGCTTATTAATAACTATCATATTATGTATTTCAAACAAGATAACAGCTATAAGAAAAACTTGCATCATTAAAAAAGATTACCTTTTCTTTACAGTCTATTTTTAGTGTAAACAATTGAGAATTCAGAGACAGTGAACATTAGAAACAATATAAAAGTAACATTTTTAATGAGATGTAAATCATTGAAAAATAGAAAGTATCTACATTTCAATAAGGAATTTCATTAATGCACATCTATAATAAATTGTTTCCTCAAACAATATAAACAATATTAAAGTTCTCACTATATATCTTTCAAAATGTCTTTAACAATGTCATAATACTCAGTCTTTGTAAAGTTTCTAAACTTTCAAAAATATGCAGAGCAAAATTTTAAGTCAATAAAGTATTTTTCTATATATTTTCACTGTTTCCACACTTCCCATTCCTAAGCTAATAATACATGCAAAATCAAGTGCAAGAAAAGGCTTAATACCATTTTGAAATTTGGGCTATTACACTTTAGGTACTGAAATCCTTCCTTGCAGACAGTCAGGAACATGCATTCAAACTGGTTAAAAGTCATTGATTGGCTACTGCTAACTTCTAACATCTATAGCTATGGCCCAATTTGCTCCTTTACCATCTAATTCATTGTTCCCAACATCTTTTAGGTTTAAAAACAGGATTAATTTCTTAATCTTCCTGTTGTAGTACTTATCATCCCTCTCATTAGTCTAATTTGAGTTAATTAGAATCAGTGGTTAGTTCTGAATCTGTGTTGTAGTAGAACAATTGAAAAGAGGGGCACAGACGCAATTATGTTGTTTAATTGTCTGGGGGAGACAAAATGTCAGTGGGGCTTCCCTTATTAGGTTAATATCAACCTTACTCCAAAATATTCCAATGGTACAAGATGCAATGGAAGTCATTGAACACTCCAAATTCCATCCCTGTTGCCCTTGCCCTCCCTTCTACAATCCAATTAATTCAAAGGTGATGGAAGAAGAAAAATGCTTTGTATGTCAAAATGACAATGTAGATTACGTGACTCACAGAATAAGTAGTCTGCATGATAGTATGGGGAGAATTCATGATTTTTTATTTTTATTTTTTAGGTGAGAGGAGGGAAGTGAGTCAGACTTCTGCATGTGCCCCTACCAAAATCCACCTGGCAATCCCATTTGGGCCAATGCTCATGTACCAAGCTATTTTTAGTGCCTGAGGCTGACATTCAGACCAATAAGTTATCTTCGGTGCCCAGGGCTACACTCAAACCAATTGAGCCACTGATTATGGGGAGAGGAAGAGATAGGGAAGGGGTATAGGGAAGGGGAAGAAGCAGATGGTTGCTTCTCCTGTGTGCCCTAACCAGGAATTGAAGCCGCGATGCCCATATGCGGGCCCATGCTCTATCCACACAGCCAGTGGCCAGGCCCATGTTTTTACTTCTAAAATAAATTCCCTCTTTGTAATGTTTCCTTAAAACTTCCCTCAAATTAATGTAGATAAAATGTGTGCCTGAATAATATTATTTGATGACTACAATGACTTCATAAGCATGAGAATAAAATAAATATAAAATATTATGGATACATTAGCCCTAAATCCTCTATAATCTGGCAGTTGTGGTGTGGTTTGATACTAAAAAAGGAACTTTGTTTTTGAGTATAGGTAGAGATGCCTACTTTTGTTATAAAGGTAAAGCATTGAATTATTCAAAATCTATGTGGTTTATTATGCTAAGTGAAACAAGCCAGTTAGAGAAAGACAAATACCATATGATTTCACTTATCTTTGAAAGCTAAAGAACAATAGTAAATGAGCAAACGAAATTAAAACAGACTTACAGATACAGAACAGACTGAGTGTCGCCAAAGGGAAGGCAGGTGGGGGGGGGGGGTTTGGTGAAAAAGGTGACGGGCTAAGAAGTACAAATTTATAGTTACAAATAGTCATGGGATGTTACATACAGCATAGGAATATAGTCAATAATAGCCAGCTGAGTACTGGAAATATTGGGGTAACACTTTGTAAAGCATATGCTTGTCTAACCACTATGCTGTCCACCTGACACCAATACAAAACAATATTGAATGTAAACTGTAATTGAAAAATGACATTTCTGCCTGACCTGTGGTGGCGCAGTAGATAAAGCGTCGACCTGGAAATGCTGAGGTCGCCGGTTCGAAACCCTGGGCTTGCTTGGTCAAGGCACATATGGGAGTTGATGCTTCCAGCTCCTCCCCCCTTCTCTCTCTCTTTGTCTCTCTCTTCTCTCTATCCCTCTCTGTCTCTCTCTCTCCTCTCTAAAAATGAATAAATAAAATAAAAAAAAATTTAAAAAAAAAATAAAAAAAGAAAAATGACATTTAGCCTGACCTGTAGTAGTGCAGTGGATAAAGCATCGACCTGGAATGCTGAGGTTGCTGGTTCAGGAACCCAGGCTTGCCCTGTCAAGGCACCTACAGGAAAGTTGATGCTTTCTGCTCCCCCCACCCTGCATCTTTTTCGCTCTCACCCTCTCTCTCCCACTCTCTCTCTCCTCTCTCTAAAAAACAAATATGCTATTTATTAAATCATTAAAAGAGAGGCATAATATTTCATATAATTAAATATTATACTATTTACTGTATTCAAGGGAACTATAAGCCAATTCAATGGTTAAAATTAGTAACAATAACTGTAATCCATATGAATGAGTTATTACTGTTTCACGAATAGGAAAATTTTAAAACAACAATATTTATTGTGTATGTAGAAAAGATCTTAAAACGCTCTCCTTAGGAAAATTCTAGTTGAAAATCACTAGGAGCCATTAAAACATGAATAAATGTAAAACAAATAAAAAACAGATTTTAAGGTACCAAGATCAGGTGGTAAGAAACAAAATAAATGTCAGCTACTTAAGAAATCTACATTGAATGAGAAACAACTAATACTCTTCCAAAAGGGATATTAAGGAATTATATTAAAGATACTCTCCTTAGAGCCCTGTAGATTTATAAAAGCACTAGCTAAATTGTTTTTTTCTCATGTTTAAATAAAATACATAGCACAAAAACAGTGTTCATTATTAACCAAGAATTGATTTTAATTGACTATAATGAAAAATTGTTTCTCAAAGGCACTCTAATTTTCAGGAATATTTTCAAGTGAGAACTTTTTTCATAGGCTCACTGAGATGAGTTGTACAGAACTAATAATTATAACAAATAAATCAGATTTTTGGTGGGGGGGCACCACATGCCATTAAGTTTTTGGCTTTTTTTAAAACATAAATTGAGTAACAAAACATGATTATTTTTTTTATTAGAAAGCACAATTCTAGTTGAATTTTAGGAACCAAAAGTATGGTTGCATTATTTTCTTGTATTATGATCTGTTCTTAACCAATAGATGTCACATTCATTTTTTAGTTGCAGTGTTTATGTCTGTGGAACTACCTCAAGAGATGAAGTTGTAATTTTATTTGCAAGGGGGAAATGTGGTAATTCTGTGTTGTATACCAATCCAAAGAGGAAATTCAATTCTGTAGGAGATGACCCTGCACCAATATAAATAGCAGTTAACTGCAGAGCAAGGGTTACCTGGAGACAAGAGATCTTGGGGTATATTAGCCATAACAGGAGACTGGCCTGGGTTACTTGAATGCAAGTACGCAGGATTCTTGGAGGAATGCCTCCAAGAACCAGATGTCCTTTATGATTGATAAGCTCTGGGACTCTGACTCTTCTTGTGTCCTTGTTTATGAAAGAAACAATAGATGTGCAGGGTTGGGGATAAAACGGATGGGAAAAAAGGCTTGTGTAACTTTCTAGTTTTATCTGCTGAACTGTGGCTTTTAGAACTCAATAAATATGCAGTGGTGCAATTTCTCGGGGCTGATTCCGCCTAAGAGTTTCAGCCCTCTGCCCAGTTATTTGAATCTAGTGTGTCTTTTGCCTCGCGAGTCCAAACCGTAAAGAAATTCATAACACAATTCCTCTTGGTTCTTTGTTTCTTGTTTGTTTTGTTTTTTTGATTGTGATACCTGCTGATCTGCTGATCCTGCTTTACTTATCTACTAGTATTACTATGAAAATACTGATAGAATATATGTGAAAGTTGGAAGAATAAAAAAACCTTTGGCAAATGTAAGATGATAGTATTCCTTCTGCATATCATTTAAGAAGATCAATGCACTGTATATGATTTGAGCAGAAAACAATTTTCTGAGAATGCATTTTATAATATTGCACTATTGCATCTTGATGCAAACATGCAGAGCAAGCTGGCTTATGCTGTCTTTGTACCACTTAGAAAGGAGCCCCATCTCCAGACAAATGCAGGCCCTTGTCAGGACCATGGCTTTATGGGTGAAGTAAAACTCAGGTCTTTCACTTAATAGCCCTTGTGTTGTCAACAACCTTTATAATTGTGCACAGTGACCCAGCAAATATCCTTTAATTTGAAATTTTAGGTTTGCATTAAAAAAATAGCTTATTTTATGCTGTAAACACTTACTAACAATGGAAATGGCCTCACAAGTAAAGGGAAATTTATGCCCTATGTGGTTAGATTAGTTGTGGTTATACAAAATGGATATGCTCAAAAACACATGTTGTAATAACTGGCCACAGACTTCATAAATTGCAAAAATTAAGTTTTAATTGCCATTTACAATGTAGGTTAGTGCTGTTCCATTGAAAACATAATGTGAGCTATGTATGTAATTTGATTCTTTTCTAGTAGCCACATTAAAAATATTAAAAGAGGTGATTTTTATAATTTTACTAAAGTAATTTATCTTACCCATTATATTTTAAATGTTATTAATTCAACATATAAAACATAAAGTCATTACTTTTTCTGTTTTTTCTTTTAATTTTTATACTGGCTTTGAAATCCAGTGTATATCTTACACAAAACAAATCTCAAGTGTGAGGTTTTAATTTTCATAATGAATATTTCATCTGTATTTCAATTTCATAAGATTTATAGTTGATAAATTTGCTCCAAGTATATTTAATATTTTTGACACTAAAATTTAAAACTCAGTTCTTCAGTCCCAGTAGCCGGGGTTTACGTGGTTACTGCATGGCCAGCATGCTAATAGTGCAGAGCTACTCTAAAATTTTCAAGTATGTGCTAATTAATCACCAGGTATGCTTTTGGATATTTTAAAGGTGTGGCACTTGAAAATATAATCAACTTAAAAAACAATATTCGGCCCTGGCCGGTTGGCTCAGTGGTGGAGCGTCGGCCTGGCGTGCAGAAGTCCGGGGTTCGATTCCCGGCCAGGGCACACAGGAGAAGCGCCATCTGCTTCTCCACCCCTCCCCCTCTCCTTCCTCTCTGTCTCTCTCTTCCCCTTCCGCAGTGGAGGCTCCATTGGAGCAAAGATGGCCCGGGCGCTGGGGATGGCTCCTTGGCCTCTGCCCCAGGCGCTAGAGTGGCTCTGGTCGCAACAGAGTGACGTCCCGGAGGGGCAGAGTGTCGCCTCCTGGTGGGTGTGCCAGGTGGATCCCGGTCGGGCGCATGCGGGAGTCTGACTGTCTCTTCCCGTTTTCAGCTTCGGAAAAATACAAAAAAAAAAAAAAAAAGTAAAAAAAAAACAAACAATATTCAAATGAAGCAAATTATTAGTCAAATTCAGAAAAGGTAATAGTTTTATAAATAGAAAAGCTTATATGAAAGTCTTTGTAGAGTAATACATGTCTGTTTTGTTGAAATATTAGTTTCCTCTCCTTGCTTAAGTTACTGTTGATGTGTTGTCTTTTTTCATAAAATAACTTTTATATCTTCAATAGCAATTAATAATTTTCTGTTTAAAAGTGAAAGGCTTAAGTTTAATTGACAATTAAAAATATAAAGTATGGTCTCACATGTATCTTCTAATTTGATTGGGTTTTGTATATTTTTACTTTCAAGTAAAGAAGAAAATTCATTTCACTGTTAATAAGAGTGGCCTTTTAATATAGAGGAAGGATGAGGAGAAAACAAGTTTCATATTACTTTTTTAAGTTGCAACTTGGAAAATGAAATTATAACAAAATTCTGAGTATTCACATCCAACTATTTACTTTCCCAGTTCCTGGAATAAAGCATGAATTACAAAGCTCTATCAAGCATTAAAAAAGAACCCTCCATTTTTAATTGCAAGTTTTATTGCACTATTTTTTATATTCTTTTCATATGTTCTGGAGAATGTTCGCTTTTTAGAGATAAGCTTTATTATGTTGGGGAGGAGGAACGAAGCAAACTTTTTCTAGGTTCACAAATTGTTCTCCCTCCCATTGAATATTACAGAATGCTCATGTGACTTTCTTCAGAGAAAGCAGATGTCTTGTTACATTCCTGTTCCTAAGGTCCTCTAAATAGAGAAGCATTGTAATATTAATTTCAGCAATGTAATTCATGCCTCTATAAATATGCTGAACTATCTAGTAATTCCAGGAAGAGGCAATGAATTGCAGCAACAAAGAAGTGTTCTATTCAGAGAATAAAGCATGTAGCTTCATCTCTTTAAAGGAAAATAGCTTTTACAAGACCAATCCCATCACCAAAAGTTTGTTAATACACCTGACAATTTTCATGCTGACATTTTATTGTGTATAATTCTGCTTATCAGTAATAAATCAGTTAAGCCCTAAAAAACATTCTGTTGTGCATATTTTTATTTTAATGGCAATAGTTACAATGGGATCTGCATTTCAGAATAGAAAAAGAAAGCTTCATCTTGATATCCTTTCCAAATTTATGAGCTAACTAAATCTTTTTTATTTCAATGTTCTTACTGAAAAATGTTTTTCATCAATGTATAATTCCACACTTAGCCATATAAATGTGAGTATTCATTCAGATGTATCACAAAGAATATGTCTACTTATGTTTAAAGTTATTTTTTTTTCTTTTCATTGAGTTATTGGGGAGACAGTGGTTAACAAATTATACAGGGTTCAGGTACACAATTCTATAACACATTATTAGGACCCTGTACTGTGTGTTCACCACCGCAAGTCAAATCTCCCTCCATCACCATTTATCCTTCCACTTCCCTCCCACCCCTCTCCTCCTGGCAATCACCACACTGTTGTGTGTGTTCGTGAGTTGTTCTCTTTGTATTCCTTTTTTACTCAAATTCCTCCAAAAGTATTCTAGTTAAAGCATAATAATTCTTCATAACTATTTTAAAATACAACCACTCTTGTCTTTTTCTGAACACAAATTGAGAGTTGCCACTTTGTAAGAGAAGATCTTCATATACTGACCAGCAGGATAACTGAGGATCAGCTTTGCCCCTTTGCAACTGTGTACAGTGTTGGAAACTTTTAGCCTCAGAAGATAGTATAAACAAGGGCAAAGTTGGAGAGTTAAAGAATATATTGGACTTTTCTGGCACAATCTTTACTCTTTTTAAGAATACTCTGGTTGTTTTTGTTCTTTGCCTGAAAATTCTAGGCTCATCTTGTTGATGGACTAAAGAAAATGAGGATGTTGGAGCTGGATCCAAATGTGTTTTTCCTCCTCCCTCCTTTTCTGTTTCCATTCTATGAATGCACACTACTCACACAGTATTATCTAAAGACCATAACACATTGTGCCGTGATGCATTCCATTGAAGCAGATTGGGAGGTGTGTGTGTTGCAGTGGTTCTTGATGCCTGTTCCATACCAGAAGCTTTAGCAATACCTGGGAACTTGTAGGAAATGCAAATTCTTGGGACCCATCCTGACCTATTAATTAGAAACTCTGGGATTCTGGAGCAGTGGTTTGTGGTTTAACAAGTCCACCAGGTGATTCTGAGTTTGATAATCATTGGTGTAATGAAAGGTAGCACAGAATTTCTGAAAGTCACAGAGTTAAAGGTAGAACCAGCTTTAAAAGCATGTGCCCTGCCTACATACCAGCTCAGATCCACTTGCCCAAGACTCTACATAAAAGTGAATTTCATCCTCCACTTGCATCTGTATTTAGGTTTATTTGTATAATTCTTAAAACAGAACCTTCCCCAGACATTACTTAATTGAAGAAAATAATTTGCATGGATTTTGGTATTTTTCTAACTAAAATGATAATAAGTAATAAATATTTTTATTATTTGTATTTTAAAATAACTTTTCTATTTTTTAATTAAAGTTGACGTACCATATATTAGTTTCAAAAATAAAACACATTGACTGGACATTTTCATCACTTACAAAGTGATCACTTCATTTATTAACTATTACTTGACTTTAAGATTATATCGAAAATATTTGCTTTCTGATTAGACTCAATTGTTTCTGTTTCTAGTAAAATTCTCCTACCAATGGGAAAATATGAATGTTTAAAAGTACAGTTGACCTTTGAACAACACAGGTTTACCTGCACAGGTCCACTTTCACATGTATTTTTTTTTCAATGAATATACAGTCTGCCCTCTGTATTTGTGAATGCTGATGGCCAACTGTATGCATCTCTGCACCGTTTTATACAAGGGACTTGAGCATCTATAGATTTTGGTATTTGCAGAGGGTCCTAGAACCAATACCCTATGGATACTGATGAATTTTGAATAGTCAAATGTTACATGCAAATTTCTGATTGTGTGGGGCATTGGCACCCCTAACTCCCTTATTGTTCATGAGTCAACTTTACTCAGCAAAATCTCTGTGAAATGTGCTTCAGTGCTTCTGTCTGAGAAGAAAACATTCTCTTGTAGAACACTGATATATTAAACCATTCTTACTTCTCTTCAACTTGGTATCAGAAAATTCATCTAAAGCATACCAGTAAATGTTATCCAGTTCTCTCCACACTTTAAGACATGCTAATGTCTTAGTAGTGTGTTGTTTTATAAATGTGTAAGCTTGTAAACACATAAATAAACTTTGGGTGTCATCATAATTGTTTTATTGTTTTCACCAAGGACTACTTTGCATCCCTTTACTCATAGCTAGCTTCTTTCTCAATTCACTTCTCGGAACATCTATGTATTTTCATTACAGATATTTTAAAATGTTAAATTAGTGGCCCACCTTATCCTTCATAATATTTAGGAATCTAACAAACTCCATAATTTGGGAGGAAAATATGACCCATCTTTCAAAGTTAACATTTCACAAATGATCACCGTATGATGATTTGGCATGAGTATAAAGCTGTTGAAAAGGGCTGGCCCTGGAACCTTTCGCTGTAATGCAGTTTTAGGTACTCTGTATAGTAGTACTTTGCTAAAGTCACAAACTGTGGAAAGAAGACAAGTTATCAAGGGTGATTATGTTTAACAGTCTTGATGTCCTTGTATATCAGGTATCCTCTCAATGTTTCTAGAGAAACCTTCTGTTAAGTACAATAAAATGATCACTTTGGGGACTAGCACCACCAGACAAAATCCAGGTAAAATACATTTATACAAGGCAGCCAAGTATATGACTTAGTGCACTTATGATGGGATTCCTTTTGGTCTGTGAATCGATTGGCACAGCGAGAGGGATTATGTAAATAATCAAGGGTATGAAATGCAACGCAGAGGGTGTAACTCTATCCCAGGCTGGAAAGCAAGAGACAGCATGTACCTGGCAGCACACTGGACTGAACTAGGTGTCTAAAAATAGAAGCAGATACTTTTCATAGTCATGTTCTTAAGGGGGCCTATGCTACATAGTTATATTAAACAGTCTTCTCACTCTCTCAATGCTACTGTGGAGATTCTAAGTTTTTCTGGAGTTTACTGTCCACAACTCTTTTAGAATAAACTTTAGGCTTCTAAATTTAGTGTGCTCCATCTTCATAACAAAAATTTTTTTTAAATCTGTTGTATTCCAAACACACAAACAGAATTTTTTTTTGGCGTCATCTCTTAGGATCACGATAAATATTTATTCATGTAATTAATAATTATTTATTGACTGCACCTACTTTAGACCATGTTCTGTACTAGTTTCTGGTAATACAAGGCTAAGCAAGACACACTGCTATTATCACTGAGTGGATGTGACAATTCCATAGACACCCTAGTGTGGTTGGAAGGCATTAAGTGCTGTAAGAGCCCAAATAGTTTATAAGGGTCTGGGAAAGTTTCTTAGAATAAAGTCACAGTAAGGGTAAGACATGAAGTAGTAATTAACCAAGTGAAGACAGAGAAAAGATGAGAAAGAGAAAGGAGGAAGGGAGGGAGGGAAGAAGGAAGGAAGGAAGGAAGGAAGGAAGGAAGGAAGGAAGGAAGGAAGGAAGGAAGGAAGGAAGGAAGGAAGGGAGAAGTAACAAGGAAGGATGGGCAAGCTTTATACTATAGCATTTTAATATTCTAATTTTCAGAAGCAAGAGAGCAAGTTCTGTTCAGGGAAGTAAAGTAATATGTAAAGCTCAGCATTTTAAGATATGAAGTGAGAGGTAAGGCTGGGAAATACACAAGGTCCTGCACTGTGTAGCACAGGGGTAGTCAACCTTTTTATACCTACCGCCCACTTTTGTATCTCTGTTAGTAGTAAAATTTTTTAACCGCCCACTGGTTCCACAGTTATGGTGATTTATAAAGTAGAGAAGTAACTTTACTTTATAAAAGTTATAAAGCAGAGTTACAGCAAGTTAAAGCATATAATAATAATTACTTACCAAGTACTTTATGTTGGATTTTTGTTAAGTTTGGCAGAATAAATCTTTATAAAACAACTTACTATAATTAAATCTATCTTTTTATTTATACTTTGGTTGCTTCGCTACCGCCCACCATGAAAGCTGGAACGCCCACTAGTGGGCGGTAGGGACCAGGTTGACTACCACTGGTGTAGCACAGTTAACACTAGATACAAAAGGGAGCCATTGACCAGATTTCAGCAGTGAGGCAGCGCCCAGATTTATGTTTCAGGAAGATTTGTCTGGCACTGTGGGGAAAGGATTAGAAGAGCCAAGAATGGCAAGATACTTCAGAATGAACTACCTTGTGGCAGCCCTTTCTGTCTGTATTTCTAGTTTCCTTTCTCATAAAGAAATGCTTCATATGCTCATTCATTCAAATGTGATGTAGATATTTTTTCAAAAAAAAAATACCACAGAAACACAACTTAGAGAACTGTCTCATAATTATACGACAGCAAATTACTAAAGTCATAAGATCTAATCCCTGCCTTCAAAACAATCAATGTCTTAAAGCTGAGAGCATTTACCTAATCATCATTTCTCTAGGATGCTGCAATCTCTGAGTGATCTATTCCACTATTTTATTGCCATTATAAATTACTCCGCATCAGAGTGCCTGAAACAGTGTAGATGCTCAATAAATACCTGAAAAAGTATTATTTGAAATAATCTCCTCTTGTATCATGTAGTATAATATGGGTATAGAAAATCAGTAGAATCTTTTTTCTAACAAATTTTCTGTACATAAATTAACTTTAGATTTTTGTTTGAAGCTAAAATAGCTTTCCTTTGGAAACTCAGACATATTAATAATAACCTTTCTCCAAGCATTCAATTGGGGTGGGGATTGGGAAAAACAATAGAGGATTCCAGGGAGGGAGTCTTGTAAAAAAATAACCTTTATCTTAACTATGAACTTTAGAATCAAACTAATTTAACCTCAATCATTATATAATGGCAAAGCACTTTGGACATGGCCTATCTCAATGTTATAGAGGAGAAAATGTTTCACCATTGAATATTTCTTTCTTTCTATCATGTATTATTGCATTTATGAAATCAGTCTTCCTTTATACATGCTTCAAATGCAGTGTTATTAATGTGATGCCTAATTACAAAATATCTATCAACAGCTTTACTTCCCACATATCAGACATATAAAAATCAAGAGGCTGTCTGAGTCTTGGCTTTGAAACCAAGAATGCTGCAGGGAAAGTTGAAAGTTGTCTAACTCCAATTGTTTTTAGCAATACATGCTGATGACTAACAATATTATCAGCAACCTGGGGCAGAAATGAAGATCTATTTGTCTATTCACATATTTAATAGAGAAAACTTCAGTTATTCCTTAAATGCTTGCATACAAATTATTTTTTTTCAAGAAGCAAAAACTCATGTTAATGTTTAATTTGTTCTCTTTAGATATTTTATTTAGGTCAGATTGTTATCATCCATGGCAAATAAGAGCTTAATGAGCAGCTTGGGAGTATAAAGTGCATGTGGAATCAGGCACGACAAAGATTGAAGGGCAGGCTCATCTAGTCTAAGCATTGTTTCCCAGTTAGGAGCACAGAGGATGTAAGATCCCAAGAGCCTTCTCCCATCCAGGCTCAAAGTGCTTTTTGGGGGAGGGCCTAGAAATAAGATCCTCAACTCCCAAGTCAAAGGAGGGCTCTCTTCATTTGATCCAGCATCTCAAATTTTCCAAATTGGAGAGATTAATAGATTGTAAACTATTGAAAAGGAAAAAAAAGTGGCAAGAAATATCGTTATATTTTGATCACCTTATATAGAGTCATTGATCTCTATGAGAATTATTTTTGTTTACTACCCTGCTTTCTGCTTCTCACTGCCAGTAGTTAACTAATATTTCACAAGTGCATGTAAATGCTGTGTTCCCTAGTAGGCACATTTATTCAAATTAACCCTTTTTTAGAAAGTGCATTACAGTAAGAAAATGAAAAGGGCTTGTGACTCTGAACTTGGGATTCTTTGAAGAAAATGAGAATTTTCTTCATGAAGTGTTTTTACTGTAAGACTGCTGGGCCTAATGGATCATAATGCAACCATGACCATGACAGTCAGATTTAGGATGATACCAGGAGAGAACACCCTGCTGATGACAGAGTCCTGATATTCTTACTCAAAAGATTTTTTTGGCCCTGGCCACTTGGCTCAGAGGTAGGGCATCGGCTTGGCATGTGGAAGTCCTGGGTTCGATTCCTGACAAGGAAACACAGGGGAAGCATCTGTCTGCTTCTCTACCATTTCCTCTCTCCTTCCTCTCTATCTCTCTCTTCCCCTCCTGCAGCCAAGGCTCCATTGGAGCGAAAGTTGGCCTGGGCACTGAGGATGGCTCCATGGCGTGGGGGGTGGGTGGGGGGGCTGAGCATCGCCCCCTGGTGGCATGTGGGTGGATTTCAGTTGGGCCCATGTGGGAGTCTGTCTGTCTGCCTCCCTGCCCCTGCTTCTCACTTCGGAAAAATACAAAAATAAATAAATAAATAAAGTTTGTTCTTTGAGTGAGGTGGCTTCTCTTTTAAAAATCTACTATTAAATTTTGTAGGGATAATTACATTGAACAACTTTCATTTTTTTTAAAGCAAATATTTAAAGTAATGAATGATGTGATATATTTTGCCATATTTAATGTATGATATACCATATAATTTATAATTAAAAATATTTTCAAATAATATTGACCCTTACTACATACGGTACACTCTAATAGTGCATTTTATTTTTTAAAATGCTGCTCTCAACACACTAAATTGATATCATTGTGTTTTAGTTTGATGGTTAATTTGATGATTTGATTTACATTTGAAAAAATACTATTTTAAATCACAGTAAAAATGATTCTTTTAAAAATCTATGTTAAAATAATTTATAAATTTTATTAATAATTTTGTGCTTTATCTTAAAAGTATCAAAGAGCTGGCCCTGGCCAGTTGGCTCAGCGGTAGAGCGTCAGCCTGGTGTGCGGGGGACCTGGGTTCGATTCCCGGCCAGGGCACATAGGAGAAGCACCCATTTGCTTCTCCACCCCCACCCCCTCCTTCCTCTCTGTCTCTCTCTTCCCCTCCAGCAGCCGAAGCTCTATTGGAGCAAAGATGGCCCGGGCGCTGGGGATGGCTCCTTGGCCTCTGCCCCAGGTGCTAGAGTGGCTCTGGTCACGGCAGAGCGACGACCTGGAGGGGCAGAGCATCGCCCCCTGGTGGGCAGAGCATCGCCCCTGGTGGGCGTGCCGGGTGGATCCCGGTTGGGCGCATGCGGGAGTCTGTCTGACTGTCTCTCCCCGTTTCCAGCTTCAGAAAAAAGAAAAAAAAAAAAAAAGAAAAAAAAAGTATCAAAGAGCTGCTGAACAGTTTTAAGCAAAGAAATGAAGCAATCCTTTTGGTATTTTGGTATTTTATTTTATTTTGTACTCAATTAACATTTTAATTAAGGGTATAAAAATAATGAAGTAACACATGACATTTTAATTCATTTTCTCAACTATAAATAATTTGATGGAAATTATTGTTAAATCTGATTTAAACACATCTTTGTGAAGAAGCAATACCTTCAAACTACCCATGATCAGACATGTTCCCCACCTCTTTTCTAGCTTGATTGCACTATTATTGACTAAAATATGGTGTAAGTTTAAGATGAAGATTCTATATTATCCTTAAATATCTGCATAAGTGTATTTTATCTATCAGCAAGTAACGCTGGCAAAAGGTGAAACAGGTTTACAAGATACTGAGGGACATGAGATAAAGATCTGAGCAGTAAAATAGAACAGAAGTAGGGTTATTCAAAGCACACTTCCCCCCAAACTCTAGCACACACAATAACTTTGTCTGTGAGTAGCAGGCTTCCGTGGAAGATCAAAGAACTAACACTTGAGATAATATATATATTATAGTCATTAAAAAGCCAAAAATGTAGATCAGAATCTTCTTTAACATTAAGTTAGGATATGAAGCAGAAGAAAATGGGCAAAATATCTTTCTAGTGAAATAGAAAAAAAAAGCAGTAATCTATTGTTCAAAGTGAACCCTTAAAATATGAGCACTCAAATATTGTATCTACTTTGAATACCTATAGACTGTCTCATCTCCCAATAAAATGCTGATTATTTGTCCCCCATTTCTGAAAATTATAAAACCACTATAGAAAATTTAAAGTGCTAAAGAAAAACAAGGAATGCTTAAAAAAGGCCCAATAATCCTGGTAATTATCACTGCAGGGGGATTGGGTTCAATGGCAAACCATTCTTGGGTTCTCACTTGGCCCAAATAATGGGTATTTAGTATTTTTATAGAGTTTGTACTACCTAATGAATATTTTTTAAAGAATTTATTTATTTATTTTAGGGAGCAGAGAGAGAGAAGGGGAGAGGAGCAGGAAGCATCAACTCTCATATATGCCTTGACCAGGGAAGGCCTGGGTTTCGAACTAGCAACCTCAGTGTTGTAAGTCGACATTTTATCCACTGTACCACCACAGGTCAGGGTTAATGAATACTTTTTTACTACTCCAAGCTTGCAAAACAAAACAGTAAAACAAAATGATCTTTAATGCACTTTCTAGCCTTAAGATGTAAACACATTCAAACCTTTTGGAAGGATACACTCACTTGGTTAAAATATATATATATATATATATATTAAAAAGAAAGATTTTTTTCTGTAGAGAACACACTTGCAATGTGACATTTCTGATAGATGGTACTACAAGTTAATTCTCATGGAGCTCTGAATGTCTCTATTTTGATGGATAATTAAATATGTTAACTAAAAGACCCAAATAGTTTCTGACCTCATATAAAATGTTTGACAAAAACTGTACCTTTAATCTAAAGAAAATGTAATTTTACCTGGATTTAATCTACTTTGTAGCATTTTCCTTTAATTTCTTGCACAATGAGTCAGCAATATCTGGTGCTAGTCAAGAATATAAACTAATATTTATACTTGCTGTTATATAATCCACAAACATCAAGTCTAAAGCTTTATCTTCTCCCATGGCATTCTCATAATCTTGTGCCTCATTATAATTCCAAAGGTCCTTATGTATGATCTTTTGCAATAGTGCATACACTGTGTGTATACAGCTGAGGTCTGGTTTATATTTGGTTGCTGTGGTAGTAACCACAAGAGCATTTTTGCAGTAGGTGTTGCTGTTTGCAGCAAAATTCTAATTTAAACCTGACTTAGACACCAGAACCTAATAAACGTAAGCAATTTCTATGTGAATACATTGTTTTGTGAATACTATCTCCTAGACTTCTCTGACTTCGGTGCCCTGTTCTTAGTGGAGATAATCACCTCTTTGGTAAGGACTTGAAGGGGCCAGTGAGGACTTTGAGAAAGAAGGCACACGGTAAACAGTTTCAGGATATACTTAATCATAATAGGTGAAGTCTTGATAAAACGGTCATGTCCTGTTCTTCAATAATTATTTTGTGGATATTCATGTGATGGAAACATTATGAAAGAGATTAGAAATAAATTTCAAACATATTTTATGAGAATATAATAGCCTAGTTTATAAAAAATGTGTGAGTCTTAAAGCAACCATTCATCCCTAAGTAGGTAAAAATATAGAGTATTGGATGAGAGCCAGGGGATCCAAGTCCCAGAAGGAAATACTTTTAATATACTGCATTATTCAGGCCTATAATCTCTTGAATTGTTATATAACATTTCACTCTACCATTTGAAAGTGCTTCCAAACCACACAATGCGTTCAGCTTCCAAACCACAGAATGTCTTCAGCATTGCAAATAAGTTACTCTGCCAACATACTTTTGCCACCCTGTTGAACCATATTATTAGATCAGTTCCCTTAGAACAAATTATTCTTAAGGATTTAGATTCACTTGGTTGGAAACACTATGTTTTCAATAACCTTTTAACACACAAATCTGGGACTATTTCATATATGCATTCAGTCAATTAACATGTGCTTGTTCAGGAATTTGCTATGAGCTACAGGACAAGGTGTAGTGCAGAAAGTAAAGATGACTAAGAAATGGTTCTTATCCTCAAGATGCTCAGTCTAGGAAACAGACACTTTATGACAATTATGAAACAAACAGATTAAGATTATAAACAAGACCAGTACCAGCCGCTATACTAATAGAGGAGTTAGCAACTGGCTGGTAGAGCCTAGAAAGGCTTGCAAAGGTAAAATTAAAACTGGGAATTTGAAGGTAACATTTAAACTGTTCAGAAGAAAGGGATTAAGACTTTCGTGGCAGAAAATACAACTTTATAAATTATAGAAATTTAAAAGGTTAATGTACATTAAGAATGTTAAGGTGATGATTTAGACGTTTTATAACTTGAATTATGTTGGAAAGTGAATGGAAATAACAGGAAGGTAGAATGAGTCCTTAGTCTGTTGTACCTATTGCCTGGAGGACTGAACTACATCCCATGAGAAATTGGGAGTCATTGACAGTTTTTCTTTTTCTTTTTTTATTTTAGAAAGAAACTAAAGACATGATTATAACTTTATTTTTAAAAGATAATTCTAATTGTCACATAAAGTAAAATTCTATTCATCTTCAGTTGGCTCCACCACTCTTTGTTTAGAATATTGCCCCTTCCTTGCTTCCTGTGGTCCTAAGGATTGGCAAACAAGAATCTCTACCTCTCCACCATGTGGTTGGGCATTTGGGACAAGTTTGCTTATCAAACTGGTCCAAAAGTAGACGCTGACAGAAAGAGAGTTTACTATGGACCTTTGTGGATGGGATGAGTGGATGACATGCTTACAAAGAGAGTTGAGTATCATGTTTTTGCTTTTTACTTGTTTCTTTGGGATTGCTGGCTAAAAGACTTAGGCAAGCTTCTGACTCCTTGACCATCTTTGTCACTTTGTGAACAGAATCTTTCCCAAGGAAACCAGTGGTGAAAAAAGCAGAGCTGAGAGGTAGAGAGAGAAACATAATCCTGATGGCAGCATTTAAACCTATATATCTAGCTATGTTTGAAGCCAACTTCCTTCTTCGATTCTTTGATTATTTTTTTATTTTATTAACAGAGTTTGAGTTGGGTTTCTGTATTTGTAGTTGAAATGTTCTCTCTAATGTAAGGGGCAAAGAACAGATAATAGTGGAAGCAGAGAGATGCACTGGAAAGAAGTAAAATAATCTAGATGAGTGATAATAAGGGCCTGAGCTAAGACAGTAGAACTAAGGAAGAGAGAATATCTTAATGTATGAATCCTGAATGAACAAAAGACTTATTAGATGTGTGAGAGGGAGAAGAGAAGAAGAATGTAGAGTGACAAATGTTATCTATAAAATAATCTCCACTATAACATCTAGGCAAGTGAAAGGGTACATGTTCTTAATAAAAATGAATAAATGAAGAAATAGAATATGTTTTAGCTCTCCTTGGGATTCTGTCCAAGAAAATATATATGGTTTATTGCACCTTGGTGAATATATAATGTAAAAACAAACAAACAAGCAGAACACCAGAGTGTGTCTGTATCTCCTCTCTGGTAGTGTAGGAGTCAGGTTCCAAGCTTGGTATAATTAGCTAACATAGCACTTTATGTTCCTTCATTGAAAAGCTGGGCACTGTCAGATGTGACATGCAGCTAAGCGGAGTGCCCACAAAAAGATGAGAATGATTCACTGTGCTCTGCTTCTGTGCCTAGCACTGCTTTGAATGGGATAGAAACTTAACCCATCATCTTTGAAGCTGGTCTTTGCAGGTTTCTCCAAGCAGAGCAGTAATTTAATCTTCAATTCCCAGAGGTATAAGTGATAGTAGCTTCAGAGAGCTGATGCCACAACTGTGCCAGAATACAGCTAAAAAAGGACACCACTGCCTCTATTCAAGAGTTCAAGATTAATCTTGTGTGATTTTTCCAATATGGTGAAATAAAATTTAAAAAAGAGGCTGAGCAGAGGTTTAAAATAGATGTTCATTCTTTTTAAAAAGCCAAGTTATGCAGTACCTAGTATATATGCATAACCGAAAGAGCCCATTTAACTCTGCATGTGAAACACCAAAACTTCAATATAACAGAATGAATAAGAGAGCCACTCATGAAGAAACATACACAATAAACAGATTTAAGAAAACTTGTTTAGCTTCATGGGCAATTAAATCAATGTTTATTAAAATTAATCCAAAGTATTATTTTATTATTAATAACTGGAGGCAAGAAATTAAAATGTTACAGTGAAATCATTAGTTTGGAACTGAATATGGCAATATTAATTTGTGGTATTTAAAACCATTAAATAGGGGCCTGACCTGTGGTGGCACAGTGGATAAAGTGTTGACCTAGAAATGCTGAGGTCACCGGTTCAGAGCCCTGGGCTTGCCTGGTCAAGGCACATATGGGAGTTGATGCTTCCAGCTCCTCCCCCCCTTCTCTCTCTCTGTCTCTCCTCTCTATCTCTCTCTCTCTCCCTCCCTCCCTCCCTCTCCTCTCTAAAATGGATAAATAAAAAATTTATAAAACCATTAAATATCCTTACTGCTTACTCAAAATTCCTGTTCCTAGGATTGTATCCTGAAGTTATTACTCAGCAAAAGAAAAGGTATGTGTATTAAATGTGCATTATAGCATTCTCTGTAATATCAAATATATTGGAAAAAGTTTAACTGACTAATAATAGGGAATGCATAAACAAAAATGTTGCAAAATGCATATAGTCATGAACATTATAGTTATAAAACAGTGTGGAAGTATAAAAAATAAGATAACTTTTCATCTAGAGAAGTAATATAAAAATTGTATATATACTATATGAACAAAGGTATACATTTGGACTAAGAGTTGACTCAAAGAAAACAGGAAAAAGTAATGCATGTATTAAACCTTAATGACATTGAAAGAAGGACAGAAAAAAGATGAACTCAATAAATAGTGCTGGATGATACATAGATAAAATTAATTCCAAGTAGATAAAGAAACTCTAATATAAAAACTAAAACTGTCAAACTTTCAGAAGATAATCTAGCAGAAAGTTCTTTTGGCTTTAGGACAAAGACTAACTCCTTAAACAATACATTAAAAGGATTTACTATAAAAAGAAAAGTAGTATAATTGGCCTCATGAAAATAAGAAACTTGTTCAAAAAAGACAATCCAAAAAGAGTAAAAATACAAGCCACAAATTGAGAGAGGAATATTTTTAATGCATATAATGGACAAAGGACTAGTATACGGAGTACAGCAAAAATTGAAAATTGGGTAAAAGTCATAAATACAATATATACTTATAGATGAAGAAATATAAGCACCCATTAAACAGGTGAAGATTCTCAAACTCATTAATAATCAAGCATTGCCCTGGCCAGTTGGCTCAGTGGTAGAGCATCGGCCTGGCGTGCAGAAGTCCCGGGTTCGATTCCCGGCCAGGGCACACAGGAGAAGCGCCCATCTGCTTCTCCACCCCTCCCCCTCTCCTTCCTCTCTGTCTCTCTCTTCCTCTCCCGCAGCGAGGCTCCATTGGAGCAAGGATGGCCCGGGCACTGGGGATAGCTCCTTGGCCTCTGCCCCAGGCGCTAGAGTGGCTCTGGTCGCAGCAGAGCGGCGCCAGGGAGGGGAAGAGCATCGCCCCCTGGTGGGCAGAGCGTCGCCCCCTGGTGGGCCTGCCGGGTGGATCCCGGTCGGGCGCATGCGGGAGTCTGTCTGACTGTCTCTCCCCGTTTCCAGCTTCAGAAAAATACAAAATAAATAAATAAATAATAATCAAGCATTAATAATAATTTTAAATGAAAACCACACAATTATGTCAAACTAAGGTTGTTATATTATAACTGCATGAATTGTACACTGCTCAGCTCTGTGAATGCAAACACTGTTATGCACTTATGAGAAATGGTGGGATTCAAATAATTTAACAACCGGTTCTCTATCCTAATGAACATTTTAGTATAAAAAAAATAATATACTGAAAGGGAGTTTATTATTTCATGCATTTAATACTTAAATAAGAACAATAGAAAAGGTACACAAAACTAGATTGTGTTATAAGAAAGAGTTAAAATATTAATGAAAAAATATTAAATAATATCTGACAAAAAACAATAAAATTGTTATTTAAGATATTTCCATATTGCCTTATATAACCACATACACCTTTTTAGGACTCTAATGTCTTAACTCATATACATGTTTCTTTTTCTTTTTTTCTTCTTCTTTTTCCAAAGCAGGGAGATAGAGAGAAAGACTCCCGCATGCGCTATGACCGGGATCTACCCCCAGAAATCCCCTTATGAGGCAATGCTTTGTCCATTTGGGGCATTGCTCAGTTGCTGGGCAACCAAACTATTTTAGCCCGGAGGCTGCCAGGGAGCCATCCTCAGCATGCAGGGACAACTCACTTGAGTCAATTGAGCTATGGCTGCAGGAAGTGAGAGAGAGGTGGAGAAAGAGGAAGGGAACGAATGGAGAAGCAGATGGTCTCTTCTCCTGTGTGCCCTGAGCAAGAATCGAACCAGGGATTTCTATAAGCCAGGCTGACACTGTGCCACTGAGCAAACCAACCAGGGCCTGCTCATGTACATGTTAAAGCATAGGTAATTAAAACCCTATAGGTAAGATTGGCTTAATTGGATTCAAAGGTATAATGAATTTTATGAATTGAATAAATATATATTACAAGTATAGTTTTGTCAAATTATTTCACCTATGGCTGGAATGAACATTATTGCTATGGGCTTTAGAATATGCTGTTGCATAGATGAATATTTAAAAAGAGTAAAGAATGTAAATTTGTGATTTCCACATTGGGTGGCTGCCCAGGCACCCATCTTAGAGAGAACTCTGATTACAAGCGCCATTTTAACAACTGGTTCACCGAACTAAACAAAAAGCTAGGTACTGGTTCTGCCAAACTGTTGTGAACTGGCTGAATCTCACCAATGCTTGTGAGTGTCCCCTTCCCCAAAGCTGTGGAATGCATTGGCCCTGTTTCACCACCACCAAACTGGCAAAAATTCAAAAGTCTGCCATATCGTTGTGAAACACTGAGAATTTCAGTCACTGCTAACTGAAGTGTAAATTGGTTCAACCACTTGGAGAACATTTGTTCATTATTTAGGATGACTAGTAATAGATCTAGAGGAAGAATTGGAAAGAATGTTGACTAGTGATGGACACAAAAATAAGCGGATATTCAAAATAAAAATGTGAAATGATACCAATCAGCAAAAATTTTTCCAGTTGTCCTTAGAAGCTTAACAACAAAACTGAAGAAATCACATCAATTCAGGATATAAAAACTGTCAGAGTGAATGGGAAAATGCAGATAAAGATGAAGTTGAAATAATTAGCCATGGTATCCATTTTGGTACATGGACAAAGATATAGGCCAGCAAACTGCAAATTCCATCTACTATCTGTCTTTGTAAATAAAGTTTCATTCTAAATATATTTACAGCCATTCATTTGCATATAATTTATTTCTGGTTTTGCTCTACAACAGTGAAGATGAGTAGTTGTGTAGAGACCATATGGTGCTAAGCCTAAAATATTTGCACTCTCACTCTTACAGAAATTTTGCTGACTTTTGGACTATGATATTTGGAAAAGTTAAAAATAAAAAAAACAAACTAGAATGCTTGGTAATATATATATATATCCTGATCTGTAGTGGCACAGGTGATAAAGCGTCACCCTGGAACATAGAGGTTGCCAGTTCAAAACCCCAGGCTTACCTGGTCAAGGCGCATAGGAGAGTTGATGTTTCCTGTTTCTCCCCCCACCTTCTCTCTCTCTCTGTGTCTCTCTCTCTCTCTTTCTCTCCTCTCTAAAGTTGAACCATCACTCAGAAAATCAGAAAGCAATAAACCACTTACAAATTTAAAAATTAAATATAATTATGAATTATTCTATTATATTAAAAGCACTACCTTCTAAACTGCATTTAGTACAAAGCTGAGTGAAAAAGGTAATTTTTTTTCAATGTATAAGATGCTGGAAGGATGAGCAAGGTTATATACAAGAGTTAGATTAAGAGAGAAATCAAGATAAAAATGAACACAATTCTATAGGGATCAGATTCATTATAACTAAAGATAACTAATAACTGGCAGTTGTTTTTATTTTGGTTAACGTAATTCTTTAAAAGTTTGATTTTGAATAATGAATAGGATTCTAATAGTTGAAAACACTGGAATGTAGAATACTAGGCAGATGAAATAGTATCATCAGCTATTGGATATTTCAATGGTAGAAATCCAGAATGCAATAGGATTTAGTATGGATTTACTAAGCAAAATGCTTTTCCTAAGCCAGATGCCTAAAGGGACTCTGAAGTACCAAGATTTTCCATCCTTGTCTTTATATTTTCATAAAATTATTTTATTTACCTTATTTTATGAATAAACTCAACTTTGGGGGGCAGACTCCACCTGTCCCTTTCTGTATGTTAAGAATAGGGTAAAAGGATTTGTCCATACATGCATCAGTGACAACCCAGACTTGCAGGCATATAAAAAACATCTCTATAGGATAAGTCCTCACTCAAATGATAGATAAAATAATAATAGTTACATAATGTCAATTTCCATTAGAGTATGAAATTTGAAAATTTTAATTCTATGAAACAGAATGGAATCTCTGTACATGTATGTTGCTTGAAAACCAAATAAATTATTTTTTGGCATTAGTTGTATGGTTATTGAAATTCTGCCATTTGAGGATTAAATTAGAAAGCTAACTTCACATTTGGATAAAAAGTTCTCACAGAAAATCAACTAGTTAATGTGCAATGAACTTTCCAAAGCTGTTTTAGGACTTTGAACTATTAAAGTTCATTTCCTTTCTTCTTCTCCTTCTTTTATTTAATTTGTAAGAATGTATTTGAGCCAAACTGAGGACAAATGACACAGAGCAATATCTCAAATGCCCTAGATAATAAGTTTTGTGGGTTTTTATCAAGTTTTAATTAATTTATTTATTTTTAAAATCTCTTAATTTTTTTTCAGTTACAGTTGACATACATCATATTAGTCTCATGTGTACACTCCAGTGATTTAATCATTACATAACTAAGTAATCATCCTGTTAAATCTTTCACCCTTCTGAAACCATAAATAATTAATATTATATTATTGACTATATTCCCTATGCTGTACTTTCAACCCCAAAACTATTCTGTAACAATTAATTTTTACATCTTAATACTTTTACCTTTTTTATTTATCCTCTCAACACCCCTTTTATTTGACAACTGTCAAAATATTCTCTGTATCTATAAGTCTTTTTCTTTTCTGCTCATTTGTTTATTTTTTAGATTCAATTGTTGATAGATATATATTTGTTTTTATTTTATTGTTCATATTTTTAAATATTTTTTTCTTTTCTTAGAGAAGGTCTTTTAACATTTCATATAATACTGGTTTAGTGTTGATAAACTTCTTTAGCTTTTTCTTGTCTAGAAATCCTTTATCTGTCCTTCAAATTTAAATGATAGCTTTGTTGGGTAGAGTAACCTTGGTTGTAGGTCTTTGCTTTTCATTCTTTCCAGTTCCTCTGGCCTGCAAATTTTCTCTTGAGAAATCAGTAGACAATCTAATGGGAGCTC
Source organism: Saccopteryx bilineata (assembly GCF_036850765.1). Taxonomy (NCBI): domain Eukaryota; kingdom Metazoa; phylum Chordata; class Mammalia; order Chiroptera; family Emballonuridae; genus Saccopteryx; species Saccopteryx bilineata. Next base: position 55,198,129 of record NC_089491.1, read on the forward strand.
CCTTGTAGGTAACTAACTGCCTTTCTCTTGATATTTTTATGATTCTCTTGTTGTCTTTAACCTTTGGTAGTTTAATTATGATGTATTTTGGTGTGGGCCTCTTTGGGTTCATCTTGTTTAGGACTCTATGCACTTCCTGGACTTGTATGTTTATTACCTTCACCAAGGTTGGGAAGATTTCTGCCATTATTTTTTTAAATAGGTCTTCAATTTCTTGCTCTCTCTTTTCTTCTAGCACCATCATGATGCAAATATTGGTATGCTTGAAGTTGTCCCAGAGGTTCTTTACATTGCCCCTATTTTTTTAAATTCTTTTTTGTTATTATGATTGTTTTCTGTTTCTTTATATTCCAAATCACTGATTTGATTCTTGGTTTTATCTGCTTTAATGTTGATTCCCTGTAAATTATTCTTCATTTCAGTTAGTGTATCCCTCATTTCTGACTGGTCCTTTTTTATGCTCTTGAGGTTCTAACTTTAATAAGCATCCTTATAACCATTTTCTTGAACTCTGCTTTAGTAGTTTGTTTATCTCCATTTTGTTTAGCTCTTTTTCTGAAGGTTTGTTCTGTTCTTTCATTTGGGGCATGTTTCTTTGTCTCCTGACTTTGGTAGCCTCTCTGTGTTTGTTTCTATGTATTAGGTAGAGCTGCTACATCTCCCAGGCTTGGCAGAGTGGCCTAATGTAGTATGTGTTATATGGTGTCTGGTATCATATCCTTCTCAATCACCCAAGCTTGCACTTGAGATGCACCTCCCATATGGGCTGTGTACAACTTTCTCTTATAGTTGATAGCTGTTGGCAACAACATGGATTTACTCCAGCCCAATTAGCTGAAAAGAATGGCTATGACCACCAACCTCCAATCACAATGAAGGATCTGCTGTGCATGGTCCCACCCCACAGAGCATGACTTACCAGGGCTCTGGTGCCTGCTGAGTCCTCCCTTTGAGTATATATTTGTGAACTTGATGGGACTGATTGGGTGGTGCTTTGATGCAGTCTGAAATTGTCCACTGACTGCAGTGGTTCTGCAGCCTCCCAGGAGGTGCAAACCAAAGTCAGCCTCTGCTTATATTCTTCCAGGGGCCACCTAACATGATCTACAAAGTGATCTGCAGATGGCTGCTACTTGTGTTGGGCTTGGAGGTGCCCAGGTAAGACCAAACTATAAAACAAGGCCAGCTGCTGCTAGTGCCAGGGCTTAGGCCACTTAGCAAGCAATGAGGTCAGATTCTGCTTGTTTGAAAGATTTTATAAATATCTGAAACATGAGCCAAAGCAGGCCATTCATAAGGAAAAGTCACTGGAAACATCTTGGGTGGACCCACAATTTGGGTGGGGTGAGGTCTCGGAGAATCAAGAGGGTGGACAAACAGTGTGAGCCAAGTTGGTGGAGACTCAGATATGGTAATTGCCTGCCATCTCTGTAAGAATATGGATCATCAAAGGAACAATGGTCTCTGCCAGCACTTCTGTCTGGGAGAAAGCTGCCCCCCCCCCCCCAGCTGTCATTCTGATGCCAGACACTTCAGTTCCTCTCTGTATGTTTCTGGTGCCTTTCAAGCTAACACCTCAGTGCTGGAGCTCAGAATAAACGAGTTGGAGTAAGTCCACGCATGGGCCCTTTAAGAAGAACTGCCTGGGATTCTAGCAGGCTAACAGCCTTTCTTCTCCCTCAGCCTCAATTCTTGATGATTTTTACAGTCAGAAGTTATAAAGCCTTCTGTTTCTGGCACTGGAACCTTAGGCTGGAAAGCCTGGTGTGGGTCTGGGGTTCCTCATTTTTCAGTAGAGGACCTCTGCAGCTGAAATATCTCTCCCAATTTTTATCCACCACTCATGGGTATGGGACCAACGTATTCTGTGTCTCTGCCCCTTCTACCAGTCTAAGTGTGTCTTCTTCTTTAAATCCTTAGTTGTAGGACTTCTATTCAGCCAGATTTTAAATGGTTCTATATTTTACTTATTTAGATGTGACTGTGGAAGAGGCTAGTACCTCACTTACCTACACTGCCATTTTACCAGAAGTTAAAGTCCATTTTCTTAAAGAAACAATTTGGATTTCCTACAGATATTGTAATGAGATTATACAGGGTGGAGTAAAGTAGGTTTACAGTTGAAATACAAGAGTTTATTCTTGTATTACTATTTATTATTTTCCATATGAACAACTGTAAACCTACTTTTGTTCCACCTTTTATGTGTTAATGAAATTCATAGCTTACTTATTTAAGAAGTAAGTTCTATACTGGAACATGAGAAAAATAAATGTGCTATTGCTTTTTTATCTAGAAAAGTTGTATCTTGGGGGAACCATCTCTCAGTAGTTAGAAGGAGACTTTGAAATCTGGGTCCAGGACAAACTATGATATTACTGCCTGAGGGAAACTATTTGTAATGTTCATACACCATTTGTTTTTAAATGGTTAAACTCTACATTCTAAATTGCTGTTTCTTGCTTTAAAACTATAGTAGTCTGGCCTGACCTGTGGTGGTGCAGTGGATAAAGCGTCGACCTGAAATGCTGAGGTCGCCAGTTCAAAACCCTAGGCTTGCCGGGTCAAGGCACATATGGGAGTTGATGCTTCCTGCTCCTCCCCCTTCTTTCTCTCTCTCTCTCTCTCCTCTAAAATGAATAAATAAAAATAATTAAAAAGAAAACTATAGTAGTCTGAATTCAGAGAGAAAGAAATCCCCGATTCTTAGAATGTTTACAATGCTTCTTAAAACTAATCAGGATGATTTACAAAAGATTTTGGAATAATACCTACCTCTGTCTTATTCTTTGAAAGAGGGAAAATGTGAGAGAAATTTTCCTTTATATTATAGAAGATGAACAGAAACAACAAGAAAAATATACAGAATTCCCTTTTTAGAATGTTCTTGAAGTGTTATTTAATACATGCTAATCATTATTTATGTTGTCACATTATCTAAGACTTGAGATTGAAACAATAGGACATGAGAACAAAATATTTTAAATGGCATGAAACTCACATTTCCCCAGTGTAACCATTCCTGGATCAGTCAGAAAGTAATGAAAACTATGTCTCTCAGGCTTTTAGTATCTATGATGTTGCCAAATCTACAACCCTTGTCAAGAAATCATTCATTTTGGGGGTAGTACTTGAGTTTGTCACATGTGGACAGGGACAGGATCTATCTGCTTCCCCATTTATAATTTTGAGTAATTTAGTGAGGCAAAACTTGCATAACATAAAATTAATCATTTTAAAGTAGGCAGTTTTGTGGCATTTAGTCTATTCATAGTATGAGTGCAGCCACTACCCTATCTAATTCCTAAACATTTCTCTTGTTTCAAAGTAAAGTTCCTCATTCATTAATCAGTTTCTCTCTATCCCTGCTCTCACTTGGCCCTGACAACTACCAATCTGCATTATGTGTCATCTGCTCCTCTTACTGGATTCAACCGTTTAGTCAGGATTCTTACCAGGACTTTTGCTGTCCATAGTCATCTTAAAGCACCTCACTGCCACCATTTCCAACTGAAGAAAGCTGATACTAGAGCCAAGGCCACAATGTCCTTTTTGCTGGTCTCTAAGCTGCCAACAGTGACCCTCTGCTGCCTCATTAGTGACCTATCTTCCTGGTTACCTTGTCTCCGGGGCATTTCTGTGGATCCTATACTTCCACTACAGTAGGTGATAATATATCTCTCTTCCCTTTTATATATCTCTATATCATGTAAGTAGCAGAGATAAATCAAGTACTCTTAGAATATCTCCATGTATATGGAAGAATGACTTTTTATTAATTAATGACTTTTTCATTAATCAATTTCAGCTACTGTCTCTATCATGACAATGAAAGATATTACGGTGTTTGGGAGAGGGAATGATGAGTCAAAAGCAAATCTCAATAGTAAATGAAAAGTTATAATCAGATTTAAACCTCATTGCCAACAACCAAAGCATTATTATATATCCAAGTTCACTTGTCTGTTGTATGTTACTTAGAGAGTTATTTCCAGGTATATCTTACTCCCTCTTTTAAAAATACTCCTGATAGGTCAAATACAATCAATCCTTCAGACACATCCAAGCACATCTAAATACTATTGGATTTTAGCTTGAATTTAAACTCAAACTGGGACTCTATATACAAGTACAAAACAATATTTGGGCAAAACCAAATTGATATGATTTTGTAACCTTAACATAAATTGAGCAAGATTTTCTCTAAAAAGGAAAAGCTGAAAGAGAATAGATCCATTGCAAGATGCATATATTATATATACATATATATATATATGCATTTAAGTAATAATTAATTAAAAGTCCTATTAAAGAGTAATAATATTTTCTGATATTGATTACCATTTATAAGAAAAAGCTTCTCAAAAATATGTACAAACTGAAAATGAACAAACCATAAATATTCAACAGTTTTATGAACCAACTAAATTTTGAAAAATGTGACTGTGCTCCTTTTAAAGAAATATTTCCATTTCACTCATTATAGCAGGCTAAATCATGGGGAAATACTTTTTCTGAAACACAACTGAAAATACAAAACAAAAATATGATAAGTAGCTATCAAATGCATACTTGGCCCAGTAGGAAAATAAGAGAAATCTCCAGAAGCCAAAAGAACAAAGAGAAAACTAAAACTGGGGAGGTAAACAAACTGTTCTTGCCCTTGAGAATTTGCAGCCTTGATAGCCAAAGCATTTAATAACCAAGAAAGACAGTAGTCAAGGTTGCATGAAGAAGTAGGAACTGAGATTTCATACTTGGAATGGCTTATACTCACGAAAGAATGTAATAGAAAAAGATGTCCTCTGAATCAGTGGATGGGGAGACCACAGCCTGGTCATAGTTCCTTAGCTGAGGCTGTGAGCATCATTTTTTTTTCTTTTCTTTTCTTGAGATTTCATAAACACTTTGTGTTCTATTACTTAGACATGAGTTTGTAGTCCTTCCCAAATGCTAATGAAAGAAATATCAGAAAGGTAATAAAATGTTATTTATTCCCCTTACAGTACAGAAAAGCGGATGTAATTTTTTTGTCTTAAATTTAGTTCTGATAAAGTAGTAAATTGAGAACATTCACAAAAACAGCTCAATATAATTTTCTTTCCCAGTATGGAGATTTTTATAAATATGAATAATGATGTTCTTTCATAACACATTTGTATTATTAATACAAATGAAACTTTTGAGACATTCTGACTTTGGAGATTGCTGCTGTGTACTGTGAAATGCAACTTCAATGAACTTCTATATGCCCAAGTCATAATCTTTGGATTGACAAGTTATTTTGAGGTTTCATTATTAGTCCAGGAGAACTTTAAGTTTTTTTTATCATTTATACATAAAAATTTAATATATCTGTGATTCTGTTTAATTATTTAGGTAAATAATTATTTGAGACTACCAATCTTGTTTAAAAATCAATACAATACCAAAAAGGACATGATAATTTTAAAAAGAATCAAATAAAGCTTTAAAAAGTAAAAAAAAAAAATTACTGAAATTAAAAACTTAATGGATGTTTTCAACAGCAGGAAAAAAAATGTAGAGTACAAATTTGAGAAAATCCTCTAGGATACAGCACAGAAGAGTTAAGATGTAGCAATTATAAAACAGGCACTCAAAAATTCAGAGGTTAGGATGAGAAGGTTTTCTATGTCTAACTAAAAATAAAAGCTGAGAAATCTCTGAAAACTAATAAGGTCATAAAATTCAGATTTAGGGCTCTGGTCAGGTAGCTCAATGGCTAAAGGGTTGATCCAGCATACCAAGTTAGGGGGTTTGACCTCTGGTGGGGGCACATACAAAAAGCAATCAGTGAGTGCACACAATCAATGTAACAACTAAGTGGAACAATGAGTTGATACTTCTCTCTCTCTCTCTCTACCTTCCCCTCTATCTCTCTCTCCCCCCTCAAATCAATGGGGAAAAAATAAACAGATTTAGTTATCAAAATGAATCCCAAAAATATAATAAAATTTGCCTCTAGACACATCATAGTAAAAAATGAGAATACCACAAAGAAGCAAACAGAGAGAAAAGAGTACTTCTAAATGACTGACTGAAAAAATAAGCTGCCTCCATAGAATTATCATCTAACCTAAATTTTCAACCAAGAAAATTTCAGTGAGAAAGTTTCCTTAATCTCTGCTTCTGTAAACAGCAAAACAAATAATTTGGACTGAAGAACAACTAGAATCTCTGCAAAAATATTTACTTAAACAAATCTCTTCAAGACATAAACTTACTAACCAAATACTGAGGTCAGATGGAGTCTGGGAAGGAAGCCCAGTGTTGGGCAATCTTTATTTCCAGGGCAATTTTTAATTACAGATATATGAACATCTGAGAGGCTCTGCTACACATTTGACAATTTCATGGTCCTTAGCTCAGAGTCTGAAGAGGAGGGAAAGAAGAAAACTCTCTTACTTTTATTTTGGAATACTATGGCCCTTAGTTGTTTTGGAAGACTTGAAGGTGCCAGGAGCCTAATAGCAAATACACATACTCTTTGGAAGAATCTAACATTATTATAGGTCTCCAATAGTTTCTACAATCAACTTTTTAGATCTAGTGCTTAGTACATCATGTCTAGTAGAGTCAGAAGAACAGACAACAAGAACAAAAGTCAGAGGAACAACAGATAAATATATATATTAGTTAATGTAGTGGCATAGGTTATTGGAATTAGCAGGCACAGACTTTAAAATATCTATTAATATATTTAACAGGCAAAATTGAAATTTAGAAGATCTTGAAAAGAAAAAAGAAAAACGAAGGAATAATTTTTAAAGAAAAAATGGCTGTTAGCAAAACTTAATTAGATGAATTATTTAATAGGAAGTGGACAGAGTCAAAGGAAGAATTAGTAAACTGGTTAGGATAGAAGAAAATCTCCATAATGAAACCTTGATAAACAAAATAATGAAAAGTAGAGGAAAGAGAGTAAATGATAAAAGCATATAGTGACAATATCTAATAAAAACATAAAGTCCCAGAAGAATAAGAAAAATTCAACACACTCTCAATTTTAATTCCAGCAGGCTTTTTGTGGAAATTGAGAAACTGATTCTGAACTTTATATGGCAATAGAAAGAATCAAGAATACCCATAATGCCTTTGAAAAAAATGTTATAGGACTAACCCTACCAGTTTTTAAGGTTCATTAGAAAGTGACAGTTATTATAACAGTGTGGTATTGTTATAAAGACAAAGAGATCAATGAAATAGAACTGACTCAAGAGATTAACCTACACATACATGGACAATTGATATTCTACAGGGAAAAACAGGTGATTCAGTAGAAAAAGAATGATGCTGAGACAAACAGTGCTGGAACACGTAAATAGGTTGATAAGTAGCTGTTGACAGCATTTTATTATTTTCTCATTAATTAATATATTATCAACAAGCATATCCCATTTTAATTAAAATATTTTTTATCTGTTTCTCTTTTCTTGTTCAGTCTTGCAAAGGATTCTCTATCTTATTTTTTCAGAGACAACTTTGCTTAATTTCTCTAGTTTTTATTTTAAAAAAAATTAATTCATGCCTGTTCTTCCTTATACTTCCTTATTCCTACATTTAATTAATTAATTAATTTATTTATTTATTTATTTTTAGTGAGAGAGAGAGAGACAGGGACAAAAAGACAGGAAGGGAGAGATGAAAAGCATCACCTTGCAGTTGCAGCATCTTAGTTGTTTATTGATTGCTTCTTCATATGAGGCTTGACCAGGTGGCTCCAGTTGAGCCAGTAACCCCTTGCTCAAGCCTGCAACCTTGGGCTCAAGCCAGCGATGTTGGGCTTCAAAACAGTGACCTATGGGCTCAAGCCAGAGACCATGGGATCATGTCTATGATCCCACACTCAAGCTGGTGAGCACACTCTCAAGCCAACTACTTTAGGGTTTCAAGCCTGGGTCCTCAGCATCCCAGGCCAACTCTCTATCCACTGTGCCACTGCCTGGTTAGGCTCTTTCTTCCTAGTTTTTAAAAAATATATATAACTTTATGAATTTACAAACTTCTTAAAATGAGCAATTAGTTAATTAAATTTAAAGAATTTTTTCAATATACGTTTTCAAGAAAGAAATAATTTCCCTTCAATTATTGTTTATGCTGAGCCTCACAGATTTAATATATGATCATTTTATTATTATATATTTTTAAATTATATATAATTTTTCTATTCCCAATGTAAGTGATCAAATGTAAACCCAATTTAGCTTTAGCTGAGAGGATTTTTTAATATTTGAAACATCTATAAATGTACAGACAACATACAAAGTTAAAAAGAAAGAAAACATATGAAAAGCTAAGATGATATTAGAAATATGAAATTCAACACATTCAAAATAAAATGAAAGCTTTAAATAAGAATAAAAAAATCTTTTTAGAACTAATTCTAAATATAAGCAAACAAAACCCACTATAAGAGTCAATCTAAATTGGTAAATGTTAGAAACATTCTCTTTAAAATCAAGATGTAGAGGAGAATATACACTATTATCACTTAAATTCCATAGTGTGTTGAATGGCCTAGTAAGTGTAATGAGTCAAGAAAAATTAATTACAGGCATACAAATTTCAAAAAATCAGGTACTCAAGAATACACCTAACAAAACCTGTACAAATCTCAAAAGGGAATTGTTCATCTTTATTAACAGATATTAAAGATACTCTAAATATCATGGATAGCAGTTTTTATACAATAAAAATGTCAATTCTTTCCAAATTTTATTAATATCTCAATATGGGTTTTCATGAAACATAAAAGAAATTACAAAATGTACATGGAAGTGTACAAAGCCAAGAAGAAAAAATATTTCTCTAAATAAAACGAGCAGAGAGGATAGTCTTTTTCTACTAATTTAGGACTTTTTACACATCTCTGTAGTATCTGGTAATTAGAACAATGTAATATCGGTAGTTGGATGGGCAAAATGACTAAAGGAATAAAATAGAGAACTCAGAAAGAAACACACATTTGTATGAAATGTTACTCTGTGACAAAGGTTGTATGTCAAATTATTAAAGAAAATCTAGGTGGTTGAATAAATGGAACTTGAGAAAATGGTTATTCACCAATAGAGAAGATTAACAGTACTGCTGCACAATAGTGTGTTGATAAACCAAATCTGTAAAAAACAAACTAAAGCCTGATCAGGCGGTGGCGCAGTAGATAGAGCATCGGACTGGGATGCAGAGGACCCAGGTTCAAGACCCCGAGGTTGCCAGCTTGAGCGCGGGTTCACCTGGTTTGAGCAAAAGCTCACCAGCTTGGACTCAATGTCGCTGGCTCGAGCAAGGGGTTACTCGACCCCGAGGTTGCCAGCTTGAGCATGGGTTCACTTGGTTTGACCAAAAGCTCACCAGCTTGGACTCAAGGTTGCTGGCTCGAGCAAGGGGTTACTCAGTCTGCTGAAGGCCCACGGTCAAGGCACATATGAGAAGGCAATCAATAAACAACTAAGGTGTCGCAACAAAAAACTGATGATTGATGCTTCTCATCTCTCTCCATTCCTGTCTGTCTGTCCCTGTCTATCCCTCTCTCTGACTCTCTCTCTGTCCCTGTAAAACAAACAAACAAACAAACAAACAAAAACTAAAGAGCCCTGGTTTGCCCAGGTTTATAGAACTTGACTTCCTACGATGCGAACACTTCATCTATGGTTGAGATCAAGTAACTAAAGTTATTTGCCTCTCAAAATCCTGAAAAATTAACAAAAAGTGTTCCTGAGCTAATATGAGCCAGTTATAGCACACAACTTTGTTTCATACCATCTACAATATATATATATTTATATAATATAATTATATATAATTATAATTATATATATATTTCCAAATGAAATTCAAAAAGAAATATAATATTTTTAAACATTTTGTAGGAAATGTTGACAGAATATGTTTGATCTTCAATATTGCTATAGTTTTCTTTAAAAAGTTACACAAAGGCCTGATGAGGCAATGGTGCAGTGGATAGAGTGTCGGACTGAGACATAGCAGACTCAGGTTCAAAACCCTGAGGATGCCGGCTTGAACACAGGCTCACCAGCTTGAGCATGGGGTTGCTGGCTTGAGAATGGGATCATAGACATGACTCCATAGTCACTGGCTAGACTCCAAAGAATGCTGGCTTGAAGCCCAAGATCGCTGGTTGAGCAAGGGGTCATTTGTTCTGCTGTAGCACCCCCCATCAAGGAACATATGAGAAAGCATCAGTGAACAACTAAGGTGCCACAATGAAGAATTAATGTTTCTCATCTCTCTCCCTTCCTGTCTGTCTGTCCCTATCTGTCCCTCTCTCTGACTCTGTCTCTGTAAAAAAGAAAGCACTGACTATAAAAGTACTGACTATAAAAATAAAATATTGATAAATTTAATATCATTAAAATTAAGAATATTTTTGAATTAAAAAGATTCTGTGGGCCTGACCTGTGGTGGCGCAGTGGATAAAGCGTCGACCTGGAAATGCTGAGGTCGCCGGTTCGAAACCCTGAGCTTGTCTGGTCAAGGCACATATGGGAGTTGATGCTTCCAGCTCCTCCCCACCTTCTCTCTCTGTCTCTCCTCTCTGTCTCTCCCTCTCCTCTCTAAAATGAATAAATAAATAAATAATTAAAAAATAGTTAAAAAAAAAGATTCTGTAAGTAAAGTAAAATATAGAGATTAAAAACTGAAAGAAAACATTATAGTATAACTAAAGATTGGAATCAAGAGATTTAAAAACATCACAAAACAGTTAAAAATGCATAGACCAACCAATAAAACTGCAACACGTGTGAACAGGGATTTTACAAACACAAAACTAATTAATAAACACATGAGGTATTCAATATAAAAGTGATCAAAGAAGAACAAATCAAGATTGCAATGAGATACCATTTTACATCTTGATTAGTAAAATTAAAAAGCGTGATACCATCAAATTCTGGAGAATATGGATCCATGTGGATATGTAAATTGATACAATCACTTTGTTATTATATCCCAAAGTTTAAGATTCATATTCCTTAATAACTATTAAATTTTTTCTAGTTATAGATCCAAGATAAATATATACAGAAATATTTACTGAAGCACTATTCATAGTAGCAAAGCCCAAAAAAAACCATTTTCGAAAGACTGGATATATAAACTATTATCAGGAAGGTATATTACATAGCAGTCAATATAAAGAAATCAAAGTGACATACAACAATATGAATGACTCTTATCAAGTTAATATTTAAGTAAGAAAAAAGTAAATCAATTTTTATAAAGTTAGAAATAACTAAAATTTATCACATATGCATGTATTTACCGCTTTTAGAATGCTTAGAAATACAGTGGAAGTCAATCAAGATAATAAACCCAGGTTTCATAATTCCCTCATTTTGGTGGGAGAGAGGAGACAAAGAAATGGGATGAAGAAACACAGGTAGGCCTAGCGTGCGGAGGACCCGGGTTCGATTCCCGGCCAGGGCACACAGGAGAAGCGCCCATTTGCTTCTCCACCCCTCCGCCACGCTTTCCTCTCTGTCTCTCTCTTCCCCTTCCGCAGCCAAGGCTCCATTGGAGCAAAGATGGCCCGGGCGCTGGGGATGGCTCCTTGGCCTCTGCTCCAGGCGCTAGAGTGGCTCTGGTCGCAACATGGCGACGCCCTGGAGGGGCAGAGCATCGCCCCCTGGTGGGCAGAGCGTCGCCCCTGGTGGGCGAGCCGGGTGGATCCCGGTCGGGCGCATGCGGGAGTCTGTCTGACTGTCTCTCCCTGTTTCCAGCTTCAGAAAAATGAAAAAAAAAAAAAAAAAAAGAAAGAAACACAGGTATACATGTAGGTTATTTTCAAAGTGCTTCATTTTACATAGTGATTTTTTACATTATTATACAAAACTAATTATAGAAAATATTTTCCCAAAGATGATGCAATTCTAAGGGAATAATATCAAGGTCACAACAAAAAACAGAAGGCACTCTTGGCTGGAATTTTGAGATGATTTAATGAAGAAACGTTTTACAGAAATGTGGGCAAGCCTCAAAGGGTACTGAAGACCCAGAGGTTGCCTAGGCAAGAAGCAGTTACCACTCCTCAAGGCCTGCAGGGTCTAGTGAGTACCGGAGTAGTAGGAGCCAACTCTCTGCGGTGAGAAACACTCAACAGAACATGCAGTCATCAGGAAAGATGCAATTATCAAAACACTGCTAGAATGCTATTTAGATAGAAAAGACGCAAGGGAGGAAGCATCCTGGTCTTTCGCTCTCTTACATTCCAATCTCCTCTCAGCATCTACCTCTTTTTCTTATTGTTGGAACTAAACTACAAGCTGGAGAGCAAGAGAGCCCAGGTCATAAGGCAAAGAGATTAAATGGATAGGGTAGCAAGCAGGATATCTGGTAATATTAACATGAACACAAACATTTCAATAAACATCTACCAACAATGATATATTTATTGGGAGAAGTGAAAACAGACTTTAAAGTGTTCTAAGGTATTCGGATCATCTGAGAAAAGGTGTTAAAGTATCAATTAACTGTAGGCTTCTATAAGTAAAAAAAAAATATGTAATTTCTAGAATAATCATTAATATAATATAAAAGATAGCATATAATTCCCAAGTTAATAAAAGAAATAAAGAATAAATCTTTAAATTAATTAAAATTAATTTATACAACATACAAAATTAAAATTTAGTTTGGTTTAATTTTAAAATTAAAAACTTAACTAGTCTAAAATCAATTTCAAAAAGCAAGAAAAGCTATAAAAAATAGTACCAGTAAAACAAATAAAATATTTAATAGGATGGTAAAATTTTTATACATAAATTCATTAATACATTATATTACATGTCAAAAAAGTAAATAATCCAATTAAAAGACAAAATTTCTTAGGCTGAATAAATAAAATAAAACCTAACTATGTGTTATTTAAAGAAACATGAAACATATACAGAGATTGAAAATAAGAAGATGGAAGAATATTTATTACACAAATCCCAATCCAAAAAAGCTACTGTAGGTATAATTTATTAGACAGAAGACACCTTAAGGCAAAAGGCAGAGAGATCAACAGGATATGTTTATAATAATATGTAAAGCCAGGAGCCATGGCCACCATCAAAGCTGTCTGGCCCGTGTAGGTTAGCATTTAATCCAGACAGATCATAAAGAAACTGTGGAGCCAAAAACTGGTGGTCCATTTCCCTTAATTCTAGACTCACACTGAGCAAGCGAGTTAAAACATACAGCAAGAAAACACTTCCCTTTCCATTCAGGGCTCCCAAAGCCACTGACTTATCTGAATTGTCCTAGAATCAAAGGTTTCCACCTCAGCAGTCTTATTCACCTCTGTTCCCCATCTCCTTCTCCTGTACAAACTGGCTTCTCCTTCAGCATTCCACCATTTTGGCTACCTCCTATCCTCCATGTAGCCGCCCTGCCTTGCTACAAAATGGGCTTTTCTCTCTACAAGGATGCAGTCACTCTCTCCAAAATGGCCTCCTAGATCCTCCTTTTAAACCTCTTGGTGTGAAAGCCTCTCCCCCAACACACATTAGCATAGCCAAGCTCCTTCCCAAACAAGAAGGGCAATTAACTGTGTCACGTGAGAGCATCACCACGTGAGAGCAGTGGCCATCTTTAATGAAGTGAGTAAAAAGTAACTTACCTGCCCAACACAAAAAAAGTTAATTCACTGGGAAAATATAGCAAAGATAAATTCGTAAGCACATAAAAATATAGCTATATTAATGCAAGCTACAATGATTGGGGTCTGTTTATTGTCCACCACTAGAAAAATTTTTAAAAAACACATTGAAATAACCCATTAGCCAAGGAAGAAATCAAAGTGAAAATTGAAAAGTATTTTGAATTGAGTGTAAATGAAAATACTATACCCAAACTTGTAGATGATACTAAAGACTTGCTTGGAAAGAAATTTAGTTTTAAGTAAAAGAAAAAAGACTGAAAATCAAATGATGTAAGTATTGAGAAGTTAGAAAAAGAACAGAACAAACCCTAAAGAAAACAAAATGAAGGAAACACTACGTCTTAAAATAGAAACTAAGAGACTAGATTGTTGTTAATTGAGTGAAAAGTAGCTAAACTAAATAACAAAAACAGGGTCTATGGTGTAGAGCAGTACTCCTGATAATTTGTACTTCTAATACTTTTCCAGGAGATATAGGTTTAGCTTCAACTTGGAACACTCCTACTACTCAGAATTGGTTGGTTTCACCATGAAGAGATGGAGGCAGAATTACTGTACCTGAGAAGCTTTAAATGCATGTCAATACCTGGGCTGAAACTACTCCTTATTGAATCAGAATCTGTTTTGTTCTTAATTCTCTGAGTAATTTCAATAGGCAGGCAAAGCTAAAACTATTTTTCAGATCTTCTCATAGTTATTTAGTAAAAATCTTGCATTTTATGTAAATGTTTCTAATTTTTATAACAAACATGAACCACATAAAACATATATGTAGCTCCCCAGTTTGCTAGCCCAGCTACATGACTAAATGTACCATTGAGCTCAGGTACACAAGCAACTGAAATGCAAAGCCAGGGCCTGGAAGATAAATTTGGATTGTAGGAATAGGTCCAGTTATGTGTGTATAATTTTCAAATGTGAGAACAAATCCAAGCAAGCAAAAGCAAATAATTATCAATGCTGGACGGGCAGCTTGGTTGCTTAGAGCTTCGTCCTGAAGTACAGAGGTAACCAGTTTGATCCTGGGACAGGGCACATACAGGAACAAATTGATGTTCGTCTCTCTCTCTTTCCCTATGTCTGCCTTTTATTCTATAGAAAATCAATAAAGTAAACAACAAATAAGGAGCTATTTCACAAGTGTCATTACCTATTGCATTTAACTTTTGCAACTAAATAAGTATCCATTTATACAGCAACTAAAACTGGAAGACTGCAAGATGTCAAGTGCCTGAGGAGTTTTAGTACTAAGTACAGGTCTCTGAACTTGTGTTTTTAATGATTATTGTAACAAATTACCACAAAATTGGTGGTTTAGAAGCGCTCATTTATTCCCTTATATTTCTTTTTAAAAAATTATTCTTTCAATTACAGTTCATATTCAGTATTATTTTGTATTATTTTCAGGTGTTCAGGATAGTGGTTAGACAATTATATACTTCACAAAGTGTTCCCTCTGATATTTCCAGTAACCTGCCATACATATTTAATTACATTATTAATGACTATATTTCTTATGCTGTACTTTACATGCCCCATGACAATTTTGTAACTACCAATCCGTACAGAGGTCTGAAATCAGTTTCAGTGGCCAGGATCAAAGGGGTTGGCAGGGCCATGCTCCCTCCAGAGGCTCTAGGAGAGAATCTATTTCCTTGTATTTTCCAGCTTCTAGACGTGCATTTCTTCCATTCCTTGGATCCTGGCTCCTTCCACTTGGTCAAAACTAGCATCTTCAGTGGTTACACTTCCTTCGGCTTCTGTAGTCAGATATCCTTTGCTTCTTTCTTTTTTTTTAAGGTTTTATTTATTGACTTTTAATTTTATTTATTTATTCATTTTAGAGAGGGGGGAGAGAGAGAGAGAGAGAAAGGGGGAGGAGCAGGAAGCATCAACTTCCATATGTGCCTTGACAAGTGCAGGGTTTTGAACCGGCAACCTCAGCGTTCCAGGTTGACGCTTTATCCACTGCGCCACCGCTGGTCAGGCTGCTTCTTTCTTATGAGGATACTTATGATTGCATTTAAGGTCCACTTGGATAATCTAGGATAAATTCAAAAAAATTCTAAATTTAATCACAGCTGCAAACTTTCCTTTTCCATGTATAGTAACATTGATAGGTTCCAGGGATATCTCTAGGAGCCATTATTCATCTGGGGAAATTATATAAAATGTAATTGAGGTTATCACATAAGTTGTGGTCATGTGTAAAATCAGGGTGCCAGAAATGGCACTGAAGTCAAAATTCAGCCATTTCACTTTACAAATGCTAAGACTGAGATCAAAGCCAAATTTCAGATTTTGGCCAAATACTGAGTAGAGCACAATTTATTGTCAAGCCTATGCACAGTTTTATAAGCTGCTTTTTTATTAATTTACAATAATCATAAATGTTTACCAGGTTCTTCCTTAAGTATTTGTTTAGTTGTTTGTTTTTGTTTTATTTTTTGCTAAATTGTGATTTATCTAACCATTTGGTATTTTTTGATTTTATAGCATTATATTAAAGATACTTGTTCATAACTTACACACATTTGATTATTTTTTTAAATCAATTTCTTGAAGTAAAATAACTGGATTAAGGGTTTAAACATGTTTGATACATTGATACAACTTATCAAGCGCTATCAAGCTCTGGTCAATACTGTAGAATAAAGGCCATTTCTCTGCCTTTATTCTACAGTATTATGAGTAGGATAAAAGAGTGCCATTCTGCTCATAAAAATATTAAATTATTTTGCACTTATTATTTATGTTTTCTGGGATACACTGGGATAGGGAGTTATCTCTGTGAACTTTCTTTACCTTCAACCACAATTTAACTCCCTTGTCAGGTGAACTTGCGCCTCTGAATTTCCTTTGTAAAAATATTCTGACTGTATGACTTGCTTACATTGCTTATGTCAAGTTCAAAATCAGAAGAAGCATTTGTGACATTAGAAGGATATAGATAATTTAGGGTGGGGAAGAAGGGGCTAGTGATGGAGGGATGTACAAAATGGGTGGTGGGGTACTGAAATTGTTCTATTATTTGACCAGAGTGATGGTTATTCTCTTTTGTTCATTATATGACTGTTTATTGAGATGTACAATTATGATTTTTACAGTTTTCTAAATATGGTATATTTGACTTTTAAAAGTTTTTTTTTATAAATAATAGAAAAAAAAAACATTAATACTGATACTCATGTCTATGGTTCAGCTTACGGCAGTTTTTCCCACTGACAGTCAAATCTCTTTGGTCCAAACCTTGATCATTTACATAAACCTAGCATCTCAATGACATGATTGAAATAAATGTTATTTAAATTGTGGATTTATTAGGAGGAAAAGGGGAGTTATTACTATAAAAACTAAACTGAGTGCTATGCAAACACGCAATCTTGTCAATTTACTATGCATGTTATTGAATAATCTGTGCGTAAAACAATTGTTAGAAAAAATATGGGGAAATTGTAAAAATCTCAGTCATCTATATTCAGACTACCTCAAAGATGTCTTTAGTGTCCTTAATTTCTCTCTACTTTGAGGAATCAAACACACCATTAACACTATGTATGCAAGCTTATTTCAAACTCCAGCAGCAGACACAGTTCCAAGAAATGGCTTTGGCCCATAAAGTTCAGCAAAAATGTATTAAAACTAATCAACTGTTTCTTTTACAGACCTCACTAATTAGCATCCTGATTGTATCAGATAAGAGGGTCATCTCCATTTCTAAATAATGAAAAATGAAGAAATCAATGATTGGACATGTGAGAAGCAGAAGAAATCAGAAGTGAGGAAATATTTCTAATTTGATAAGAATGGCAAATGAACAGAAATTACCCACAGACACATCTCCTCACATACACACATGTTGCCTTCCACCTCCAGCTGTAGCACCAGCTTGGCAACCAAGCACAGATTCTCTCACCACACACGAGATCCATATTTTCCAAATTACTAAAACCTAAGTAGGCCTATGAACAATGTGAAGTCTGCTAAAATAGCAGTGATAAGAAGCAAAGGGTTATATCCCTTGCTGGGTTAACCTACCAGCAGACTCACCCAGGCATGCTGAAAGCAACATTGAAAAGTTGGGGATGGGGGATGTCACTGAGCAAAGGACATTTAGCTTCAACAAATTAATCCTGAAATTTGAAATCATAAAATGTTAAAACATTGTTTTTATTTCACCACCCAATTAAGTTTGTTAACAAATCTGAGTGGTTTTTATTTCAATTACTCATGTGGGTGGCAGAAAGTTAGGCTCCATTATCTTTTCAGCGACTGGGACATGAATGGAGTTCTAGAGAGATTCATTGTAAAATGAGACAGTTTCAGCAATGGTTGAAGTCATGATCTATATGCATTTCTTGGTATAATGACAGTTTTCACAAAGGAGTCAAGAAAAGAACAAACTATGCTTCCACTTCCTAAGAAGGGAAGGGAAGGAAAATTGCACATCCTTTGCCTATTACCCCCAAATTAATGTCCCAGCCCCTCCTCTACTGCATAATACTGGCATCCAATCAAAACACATAACCCTCGGTCCGGTCTTGCAGTGGACCTTCTTGGGCCCTGTGCTGTCACCAAAGCTCTTTTCTTTCTGTAAGAGAGAGAAGCAGTCTGATAAAGCCTTTTATTCATGCAACCATTCCCAGGAATATACTATTCTTCAAGGCAAGTTCTAGGGGGCAGAGCAAAGCTTACTTCAAAAATAAAGATCTCAGGCCCCATGGTTCCTGGGCAGGGAAGATCTGCCCTTCAAGTAAGATTAAGGTTAAAGAGTTCCTGATACTCTAATCACAATGCATTACCCATGAAAGATACTTAGTAAATATTTGTCGAATTAAATGGGCAGGTGTGGTAACCTGTTCCCAAAGCTGCTCCTTTTTACCTGTGTTCAGTTAACGTCTGGTATAAAAGGACCTGTCCTTCTTTAATTATTCAATAAAATATGATCAAGGATGAGCAGATAAGTTGTGAAATGACATGCCAAGTGTGTTATGAGGCTTTGAGCTTTCAGTGACTGGACATCAAATAAACCAGTGTTTGAATCCACAAACAACTGTTACACTGAGAGCAGAAGAAAACAGCAAAACACAGCTGTCTGGGCATGGCTGGAGTGCCAATCTGCAAGTTATGTAACAGCTGTTGTGTAATTGTGCATTTAACTCAAAACACATTTTTAAAAGAGAAAACAATTCAATTTTCCAAAACAGAAAAAATAAGGAAAGAAATTGAAAGCTAGAGATGGAGAGAGAGAAAGAAATAGAAAAAAAATACGGAAATAACACAGATGGTTCTAGCTGGTCCTCATGCATAAGGCACAGGGAGGCAAAGACCTTGGAGATAGTTGCCTTAGAATCTAGGAAGCTGGACTATGAGCCAGACCTGGCCTGCCTCCTGTTTTTGTAAATAAAATTGTATTGGAAGGTACCTAAGGCCATTAAGTGTTTAGTGTCTATAGTTTCTTTCAAGCAGAGTTGAAGTAAGTTACAACTAAAACCATCAGGCTTAGAAAATAAAAAACATTATCTGTCCCTTTGCAGAAAAAGTTGGCTGACTCCTGTCTTAGATGACCAGAAGCCTAAGTTTATGTGCTTGAGCAGGTGACTATTCACTTCGAGAACCAAAACAGCCAATTCTCTGGGAAATGAAATTCTTGTCTTGCACTTAGTAGATCTATGATCATAAGCAAGTCACTTTCTCACTCTGTCTGTAAAACAGGGAACCAAGTAAAGATGGAAAGAGAAAGCCAAACTCCAGCACCTGGTTTGGAGTAACTTTTCAATGAACCTTCATTTCCCACCTAAATCCTAAATTTGGGAGAGCTGACAATTGTCACTGGGGCAAAAAGCTGGTCTTAATTCTTAGTGATCAGAATTAAGAGCATCCAAACTTTTCTATCTGTGCCTGATACAACTTTTGCTAAAGCTTCAATACAATAAAGCATTGTACTGAAAATGGGATCAGTACAGTTAAAATGTGCCCTTTTTGAATGTTCTTGGCTTGAAATACTAATTTAATTTTAAGAGAATTTGAGTTACTTGTGACTTCTGTTC
Organism: Saccopteryx bilineata; assembly: GCF_036850765.1. Taxonomy (NCBI): domain Eukaryota; kingdom Metazoa; phylum Chordata; class Mammalia; order Chiroptera; family Emballonuridae; genus Saccopteryx; species Saccopteryx bilineata. The sequence goes on from NC_089491.1 coordinate 55,217,866, forward strand.
AAATTCACTCTTTGCACAATTGCCTACATCAATGATTAAGAAATACAGCCAACTTCCAAAACCAGAGGTTACTTTCATTTTAAATGAGTTTTCACAGACGCATTGCCATATTGCCACTGTGGTGACTGTGCGTGACAGACAGTGCGCTCTGAGTTCCCTAAAAATCCTGCTGACCTTTCTGTTCCCGTCCATAAAATAAAGATAATTTAGAGCTTCTGAAATGACAGTAGGTCTACTTACCTGGCCCTTAAGTATGATTTTTGTAAAGCTGACTTGGGGTAGAGTCTAGACAGAGGGTTTTTCCCTGCCTTACCCCCAAACAGTATCCTTTCTTCCTGCTGGCATTGACCTGAAGATACCTGGCCAGGGTCCTCTCCTGACCAATTTATACTGAGAACAAGTGCCTGATTAAACTCTCAATTTTCAAATTCTCTGATTTCAAATCTGTCAGGAAATGGAAAGTTTCACAGGAGCATAAAGAGCATGAGAAGACAAAAAAATAAATAAATAATAATAATATTAACTGGCCTTAGTGGCCAGAACAGCTGTGCTGCGAACCCTATCACCGGTTTCAACTTTGTAAATTAATTCTTCTGCAAATAGTGCCCTGTCTCCAGATGCGGCTTCCATGCTGGAGCACTGGCTTCTTAAGGATTTAACTTTAAAGTCAAGGGCTTCCTGCACTAGGTGTTACAAATAAGTAGTGTCATTTTCTTTTTGCTCCGAGTTTGTTCATCCAATCACATTCCAGTATGCAAATAAACCTTAGCCCTTGCAGATAAAAAGGAACAAATAAAGCCAAGTGCTCTATCAGAGAACTAAATCGCTGAGCCTGTCACCTGTATTTCAGGAGCTGAACCAGAAATGTCGTCCTCAGGCATGCCAGACTTACCTGTCCCACTCACCAATGTGAAGTTTCAATATACGAAGGTTAGTACAATTTATATTTGCTGCTCTGCCTCAGATTTATAAAAACTACATTTATTTAAAGCATGAAAACATCAATTGAAGTAAACTTGTGTAAAGAGCCTTTTGCAAATGCAAAAATGAAAGGCTTGCAAAATGCAGTTCTGAGTTTAATGTCTTGATCAAATAATAAATTCTAAATCACATCAGAAAACTTTCCATAAATTTATTTCTTAAAAATATTTCTAAGTGAAAGGCATTCTCTTCTGTGTGGAAAGTTCTTGAGTCAAGATTCAGTGGACTTTACTAAGCAGTTCTGTTAACTTCGGCGTAGCCCAGAATGTTGTATGATAAGAGAGCAAATACTCGCTAGAGAAACTGGAAAGAGTCAAACAAGTGGGAAATGATTTTCTTTTCTTAAAGGAGAAACAGCATGCTAAAGTAACATGATCTTTCTATATGTTTAATGAATGTCAAAATCGAAGGACCTAAGTCTGAGTATTGAATAAAACTCCTGTTTCAAAAAATGGACTTGCATTATTTAGCATATTTTGGAAAAGAAAGCATTTTTTTTGTATTTCTTCAGCAAAGTTTGTTGCCCTTGGAGCAGACATATAATTGTTAACTGATAAATATATGGAGAAACAAGAGCAGGAGTCAGATCCAGACTTAAAAAATCCACAGCTAGGGAGAATGAGGAAATGGATCTTGTTTGGGTCCTTTGAGAAACTATGTCTGTTTCACATGTTACATGCCAGCTTTCCTTTCCGAGCCTAGAACTCCCAAACAAATGAAAGAAACAAGCAAACCAAATACCAGTCTAACCAAAATTACTTAAAGTTAGCTATATGTTTTGATGGAGAGAATAAGGTAAGAAAGAAAGTATTTCAACTCAGGCAGAGCCATTTTGCTTTCTAAATCAGTCAATGAAAAAAAATCAAGAGCATTATAATTTAATGATAAAGTAAAAGCTTCACTACTATTGATTTATTTTTATTTCCTTACATGTAACCATGGATGGTTTTGTAACCCTAAGGTCAGTTACATTTTTATTTTCATATGTACAAAAAATGAGGAAGTTGCTCAGCTGACTGGCTCTTTTCCTTAGGAAAGTGCCTACAGAAATCAGATTGTGCCTTTAAGATGGTTGACCAACAGCTATAAAGTGTATTTTCACAAGGTTTTATTAAAAGGGGAGATTTTTTTTTCATTTTATGGAAGCATTTAAAATATAGTGAATCCAAACACACCCTCCAACAATTAACACTTGGCAAAGGTATGCCCAGAAGATAATAAGACTCAAGATTCCAGCCTTCCCAACTTTCTTACTGTAAGCTGGTCATTCACGAGAGATTTCAATTCAAGGCCCATTGAAAAATGTGTTTTATTAAGGTCAAAATCACTGACAATGATTGAATTATGGCACTACTATTATTACCAAGAGTCCTTTTTTTTTCCCCCTTGACACACTGAGAAGATATTTGGTAGTCCGAATATCACATTTTAAAAAATTTGGCTTTGCAGAACCTTGTAGTCTCCTTGTATATGTATGTCAAGAAAGCTTTAATGTGAAATACCCTTGTACTTAATTAAGTTTCACTTAGTAGTTATTAATTAAGCATGTAAGAGACAGTACTAGACAATTGAGAGGATCGTTAAAATCTAACATACAAATACAGATTTAGTGATCATTTAACATAGAAAGTTTTTAAGATCGAAATTTTATATTCTCTTCATTACACAAGAACACCTTTTAAGACACATGACTGACATAAGCGTTCAAAAGAAGGCAAGATTCAAAGAGCAGAATTATCTACCTGCTTTAAAAAAACTTTTCTAGGTAAAAATACCCAATGCAAGTCAGTGAATTTTGATTGCTCACACATCTCTATAAATCTGTTTTGCTTAGATAGCATTTTATTGTCTGATTTATTGGTTAGAGCATTTTTACACTTGGAAGGACACCAGTTATGTATGTAATTAAATCTAAATGGGTGAGCTTTTTCAAATGCCTTTGCATTTACTTTTACTATGCCCTACTGAAGAATTGTATTGGATTTGCACTTGCAAGAGAAGTTGGAAAAATGACAGTTTAATGAACTAAGTTTCCTGGTTGCAAACCAAGTAAACAAGGATTTTAGAGTGTCTGAGGAATCAAATTCTATGGCCAGCCCCTAACCTCAGAGTTACTTTTCTCTTACTATGTTAATGTCCTTCTTTATCATCACCAGAAGTATATTGGTCCTCGGGGCAAGGTGGAGGAAAGAGACAAGCAGGGTTGAGTAACAAAAAATTATTACAGCTATGGTAGAACCACATATTCTCAAGCTTGAGTGTGCTTTTCATCCAAACAAAAGAAGTCATTGTTGCATATCTTTTATGACTTATTCTCTAGCATGGTCTCATTAGTTTTTTTTTTTTTTTTCTTGTTGGGGTGGATAAAACAGAGATCAGAGTTAAGAATTACTTTCTAAAATGATACAAAGGTTTTTAGAATTTAAAACCTCAATAACATCATTATAAATCCACATAACTCGGATCCCATCTCTATCCTCATTTGTCCCCTTTCCAATTCTAAATGAGTCATACTCTGCCAACTCATCCAGTTTATTGAGCCTTTAAAAGAAGAGCTTTATTGAAAGATATGTGATCATTGGACAAACTACATTACCTCTCTCTGCCTCAGTTTATTTATGTGTAAAATGGGCATAATAAAAGTACCGATTTTCTAAGATGGATGAAAGAATTAAAAGAATGTATGCATAAAAAGCACTTGAAATAGTATCTGGGAAGTGACTGATTAGCATTAGCAATCTTACTCCTCTTTATTTTTCTGACTTATTTACAGTTTTCCAGAATCTTCTTTTACTCAACTTTTTTTAGAATTGGTCCTCATTCTCTTCTAGTCTTTTCGTCACTCTTTCTTTCACAGTCATGCTCCACCTGACAAAGATTGCATTGGAGTAGAGTTCCAAAGGTTTATCCAGGATTTCAGGGATCAAGAATTTTCTCTCACAGAATTTGGTGATTTTGTTTTTTATTTCCCCTTCACAACACTGTTTTTTATAAAACAAAACAAAACAAAAACCCAAAAATAAAACAAAAAAAAATAAATTTAAAAAGATAAGCCTTCTCAGACAAGAGTCAACCTCCCAAATCTTAACTTATTAAATAATAATTTGTTCTTGCTAGAAAAGATCTTTATCTTCTAATGACATTTAATAGACACGTATATAATAGGCATACATACACACACACTGCTTTTTATAATGATTTTATTTCCTCATAATAACCTTCTAAGGAGATTACTATTCCTATTTTGTAGTTGAGGAGACTGAGGAACAGAGTGACTAACTAACTTGCCTAAAGTCACACAGCCAGTAAGTAACACAATTAGACCTTGAATGCTAGTAGTCTAAGATCAATATCACTTCTCTAAGATTAATATCACTGCTTTGGGGCATGGAGTTTCTGGAATCCTGTTCTGTTCTCTATTCTGATTTTCACTGGGTCCATTTCTGATTACTAAAGGGGACGTGACCATGAATGAGTCTTTCTAGTCATTGCTCAGCTGTTCTGAGGCCACCAAGAGAAAAAAATAAATGACAATGCTTTCTTTCCCAAACTATGCTAAATTATGTAAACCCATTTGAGGTTTTTGAAACCAGAGCTTTCATCCAGAAGATATATTCTTGATAGAGAAAAGTTATGAATCATTGAATATTATATAATAAGCATCATTATCTCCTTATAAATTCTTGCAACAAATTCAGGCCACATACATTTTTAAATACCCCATCCTCTTCACTCTTTTTCTCTCATTTTTTCTTCCCTTTATTTAATGTCATTGAATTACTGCTCCGTGCTAGGTCTTACGGTACAAGAAGACTAGTATGATTCTTATCTCACAGAGCTTAAATTCTTGGAGGGTGTGTGGGGTGGTATAGGGGAGAAAATAAACAAGTTAATAATTTAGTCACACATGACAAAAGTTAAATGAAGAAAATAGAAAGCTGAGAGGGTATGAGAGGAAGAGCTTCCTTTAATGAGGTTTTAGGGAAGGTCTTTTAAAGAATGTGAGCAGATCATAAGGTGCCCATGGAGAGTGAGGAAGAACAAAGATCCAGAGCTAGCAGCACAGACAAAGAACAGCTTGATATATGTTCAAAGAATTATCAAAAGGCTAATGTGGTCAGAGCAAAGTGAGGAAAGGAGAAAATGGCGGAGATGGGAGTAGGGGCAGTGGCTGCAGTCAGATTGCCTGATGGATTTCATTTAAGGGAAACCACTGTGAGATGCTTAACACAGGGAAGGACTTATGTTCAAAACAAAGCTGATTGTATAGTGGCCTGTTTTCACTTGGGAACTCCTAACTCACTCCGGACTGAAGCAATATTTTGTTTGCCTTGACTTGGAAGCAGTTGAACATATAGCTGGCTGGCTGAAAGGTATAGTGGCTTAACAAGATCAACTCAGCTTTGATTTTCAGCTCTTGGATTTATTTAATGATATGACCTTCGCCAGGCTTCTAATCTCCTTGAGTTTCGGTTGGCCTGTCTGTAACTTGGGAACAATAATGACTACCTTGGAAAGTGGCTGAGAGAATTAAGGTAGGTGAATTGTGAAAAGTGCCCAGGACTTAGTAGCTACTTGGTCTAGGCTCTTTTTAACCCTCTTTTTTCCCAAAATGACTCCTAGAATTCTAAAATGATTTAGTTCCCAATGTAAGTGGAATGAATACTTGAATGGCTATTCACAGTTCAAAACTGCTTTTAGCTATTGTTTTCATTTGCAATTCATAGTTAATCACTGGAGTAGTCTCCCATTTTAAAGCTTAGGTACCTGATCTCAGAGAACTTATGTGACTTGCTCAAGATCATACAGCTCTTAAGAGGCAAAAACATAATAAACTGGATTCTGAATCTTCTCATTTCAGACACAATACTTTTACACAAGATTTTGCTTTTTCCCCCTAAGCAGTAAAAACAGTATGACTTAAATTTCACTGGATTGTTTTATCAAGTGCTTTCTTTACTTTGATTGAGAGAACTGAAATTTGCATGATGAAGGATGAGAAATGATTTGGGCATTAGTTCCCCAAACAGGTGGACCAACAGAGAAGTTACTCTAGAATAGCACTTCTCTTGTTTGCACGTACAAGTGAATCACTTAGGAACTTGTTGAAATACAAATTGATCTTGTAGGCCCCAGGTGAGAAATGATATTCTGCATTTCCAACAGACTTACAGGTTTTACTGATAATGCTCAAGTGGGGTCTGTTAGCTGACAATGGTCTAAAATTTTGGGGTCAACCTTGTAACTTAATCTGCAATAACTACCATTTAGTTCCTTAGGGATCTGACTTCCTGTTTCTGCCAGAAACTCACTCATACTCAGACAGATCAGAAACACTTACCTTTCCCTTCAAAAAGTGTCTGAGTCCAACAGGAATCAGATGATGGCCACAAACCAGTGACAGTATTTACCATTAATTTTCCTCCTGGGAGATAAACATTTATGAATGTAATACTTTAGCTCATCTCTGAGGAATGCAATCCTGACAAATTGCATTTAGTCTGGCACCTGGCTGGCTTCAATAAATCTAATCAACAGAAATTCTAAAGTAAGTTGCACATACCATAAGAGAAGGTATTATCTCCATTTTATAAGGACTTATAGTGCTACAAGTGTTCACAAGATTTCTTTAAAGTGGACTTTACCTAATGAAATTGTTGTGAACTACTTGCCAGGATGAGGGGGCTAAGTGAGAAAAACCCTTAAAGAGTATGAGTAACAACTCATTTGAAGAGCAACAGAAGGATATGAAAATGCCCATAAGCAGCATGGGTAATCTATGAGCTGATATAATACAGCTCAGCATGAAAGAAATCTCATGGGAATATAGGTATGGCTAAAATGATGATACAGTTTTCTCTAACCATCAATTATCTGGCTGGGGATGATGGCGGTTTGGGTTTTCATGATGCGATTATAATTGTGGCAAGATATCAGTAGCAACAGAGACAGAGCTAAGTTCAAAAGAACATGAGCAATAATTACTTTATAATTAACATTTAATTAAAATCTACTACTAATAAGCAAATTAGAAGGGTAGATATTTACATAAACCTTGATTTTATCACACTGAAATATTCTGAGTATGAATGTGAACATATGTGCGTGTGTGTGCGTGTGTGTTTATGCATGTGTGTATGTATCAAAAACTGAAACAAATCGAGGCATTGATTTCAAGGGATATAAAGTGTTGCTATATTTGATTTTTTATATTATAATATGTCTACCTGATATCTTTATTATAATGTTGGAGTTGTTAAAGGAAATTTGTTTGCTGGGAATCTGCACAAATATCACAGGTCTTAAAACTTTGCCAGAACAAATTACCTCCCACCTTAGGTCCTATTGTCTTATTATTTGCACTGCTCTCCCAGTACTTTCTTAGAAGTGGTAGGAATACAAATAACAAACAACTGAACTGAATTAGGTTCTACATTCTGTACTTTCTTTAGAAGGAAGAAGGCTTACACGTATGTGTTGTATTATTGGGTCTTAATAGTGTTAAATATTGAATATGTACAGAACTTTCTGGTGCTTCTATATCTTAGCTTATTATACAGTGTATATATGACATACAAAAATTGTTGACAAGTATTTTTGTCATTTGTGGGGCATAGTGAAGATGTAGCTCAAAATAGAAATGCTTTTCTTCTTCCCAGGGTTGAATAGGCTGAGGAGGGTTTGCAAATAACAAGGGAAAAAAGAAGAGTATACTGTCACTGAAGTCCAACTGCAATATAAAACAGAAATGAAAAGAAAATGGTATTTGTCCTACTTTTGTTTTGGTCACTTACCATTTTGTTTTCATTCCTTTTACTTGCAGTTAGATATTTTCCTCCCATCTGTAATTTCCTACTTAATTTCCATTCAGATTCCTTTTACTCTGAGTCTCAACATTTTGCTTTGTTTCCTCAGGTTTGGGTTGAAAGTAGTTGCCAGAGATCTAGTTTTGATTGTTTCAAATGTTTAACATCTCCACCTGACTTTTGTTCAGTCTCTTATTATTCAACCTGCATTTCATTTTTCTGCCCCCTTCCAAAGTTGTGTTTTATTTTGTTTTTTTCTTTTGTGCCTGAAGCTGAGAAAAGGTTTACACATTTACAACACTCATCACTCCATGTGCAGTGACCAGGGCTCTCAGGTTTGGAAACTCACACAGGTGATATAAAAAGAGGAATCATGTCACCTTTCTCACCCTTGGCATATCTTAAAATAAATACTTTGTGTGTTTAAAATGTGATCAGTTAAATCTCTCTGCCACCAAGAAAGCACTGGCTTTCCTAATAGGATCCAGAGCCACTGGCCCAGTTCCAGTCCCTCACATTCAGAGATAATGTGACTTCCAGGTCTGGGTGAAAAAGATGAAGAAATTAAGAAAAGAAAAATACTCAGAGACACAGACAACAGCATGGGGACTTTCCAGAAGGGAAAGGGGTCTGGAGGAGGTAGAAGAGGGGAAGGGGGTTAATGGTGAGAGAAGGAGACTTGACTTGGAGTGGTGAACACACAACACAATATACGGATGCTATATTAAAGAATTTTGAACCTGAATTGTGTATCTTTTTATTAAACAATATACTCCAATAAAAATCAATTAAAAAATAAAACAGAAAAAATGTGAATATAGGTCACCCTGAGTATCTGCTGGAAGAAGTCAGGGGCTCTCTCTTTTTTCAGAAAACAGGTTCCTAAACCTTATATCAACAAATAAGGCTAATAGGTGTTATTTCACCTATTAGTCAAAGTTGGCTTGCTCAAAACCAGACAAGACCAGAAATGTTTTTAAGAAAGAACTTATCAATTTAGAATTGTAGCTTTATACTGAACACTTTAAGACATAATAACCTTTACTTGGAAAGACTTTTTTTTTTTAATCATGACCTGGGCAGTAAAATGCATTCAGATAACAGCTACTTTTTTTAATCAAAGGTCATATGATGCATCTCTTAAAATCTGACATATCAAAATTTAAAGAGTAAAATCAATTTTTAAGTTGTCTCAACATTGCTATTGATTGTTTCCCTATATAAGAAGCACTTGAAGTCCACGGGACACATAGACATCTATAAGTTCCAATCAATACCTTGAACTTCAAGTTGAGATCTACTATATATGCATGTGTGTGTATAATTCAAAATTATCCTGAGTCCAAAATTCAAAATTAGACCATAGTTAATAAAATGGTTAAATAAGACCCAAGAATATATTATTTTTCTAAACTTTTATAGCCTGACCCCATTTCCTCTGAACTTACTAACAGCAAATAGAAAATGGAAAAACAAAAACAAAAGAAGGGAAATGACAGAGCATTTCAATAGGCCTAACTAGGTGTCATAATTATTATAATAAACATTTGTTAGCCTACAGTTGTTCATATACAGTAGCTTTCCCTGATCCATGGTTTTGCTTCTTGCAATTTGTTACCCTCAGTCAACTGCATTCAAAAATATTAAATAGAAAATTCCAGAAATAAACAATTTACAAGGGTTAAATTTTGTGCCATTCTGAGTAGCTGACCTGCTCTGTCCCAATCAGACTGCAAATCATCCCTTTGTCCAGTGTTTCCATTCCGTGTACACTCCCCACCGATTAGTCACATAGTAGTCACTGGGTTTTCAGATTGACTGTCATGGTATCACAGTGCTTGTGTTTAAATAATCCTTATTTTACTTAATAATGCCACATTCACGTCAGGTTTATTACAGTATATTGTTACAATTATTCTTTTGTAATATTACATGTTGTTTCTGATTTCTTATTATGCCTAATATAAATTAAACTTTATCACAGGTATGCATGTATAGAAAAAAATAGAGCCTATATAGGGTTTGGTACTCCCCACAGTTTTGAGCATCCATTGGGGGTCCTGGAAAGTATCCCCTGCAGATAAGTGGAGCTACTGTAACCATTTTATATAACCACAGGAAAAATTATTCAAAAACATTTGGTCTCACAGTTAGATGGAAACAAATGTCAAATATAAAGCCAATAAAGTGAAAATTTTAAAATAATTTCTCCACATCACAGAGGCAGGAAAAGGAAAACACAATTCTTGATATTTACAGCAAACTTGTTCATGTCATTATTTGTGCTGAGTTCTCTTTTTATACTACACATCCTCTGTTTGGGACTCTATGTATAGAATTCAGAATTTTCAGACTGTAGTACTATGTGACTGTACTCTAAAGCCTCATGATCTCAACCTGGAATGTTAAAATGATTTTGACTAACATCTGGATTCTGTTTGCTCTATTTTAAATTTGTTTGGGAATATTAAAATCACCTTTCCTAAAACCATTTATTTGATCTTGTTACTTCCTATTATATTCAGAAAAGAGTCCAAACTTCCCACTCTGGGGATCAAGAGCCACCACAAACTGGTTTCATTGTCTTCATCAGAATTTATCTATGACTTGTATCCACAGGAACTCTGTTTAGGGCTGCACATTTCACTGTGTTACAAATATCTCAACAGTGTTCCCTCCCTCTGCTCACTGTTCTTCTTTCCCACCAATCCAATCCTATCCTTCAAGGATTCATTTTTCTAGCCCATGCCCCTCTCTTCCATGAGTTCAGCTCTGTAATTTATTAACTAAAGCACTGCTTTGGTGATTTTACTCCACAACCTTTAATTCTTTACTGGCTGATCTTGATATAAAAAAACTCTCTTAAATTATAAACCCCTTGAGAATGGGAGTTATGGCTCACTCATATCTCATTTTCCCACAGTACACTCCAAATAACGAGACAGGTGTTTACTCATTATTTGACAAATATTTTTCTATTTGGACTATGTAAATACAAACTCCAATTCAAACAAAAGTTGAGTTCACAGTGCTTGGGTATATAAAAGGTTAAAACTGAATAATGAGAGCAGTTGCTGGTAAGTTGGGATCATCTATGACAGATCTTATCCATTGCCTGAAGGCTGCCAGATAAACCTGTCTCCTTGTTTTAGGTTAATGCTCATTTACAAAAACATTTACTGACTTTAATTTGAAAGGGGAATTTTATATACAGCTTAGATACAAGAGTCTGATCATGAAATTAGACGGTAAATGCATGTTCTAATGGTTCTTTCTCACCAAAATAGATTATATGAAGGCAGTAAAATAAGCTGTAATACATCAAGAGCATATTATTGAGAATTTGAAACTTCAAATTCCCATAGACCTAGATGAACTTAAATAAGAGCTACAAATTTTCACCTGTAAACAAAAATCTGAAAATGTCTTTATAAAGAAACTTAAAGAGAGTTTATTCAGCTAACAATTTGCAAATGGGAAACATAGTCTTTGGTATGAACTGAGAATATGTTCCAAAATGGTGGAGATAAGGCCAGGTTTCTAAAGGTAAAATTTGCAAGGAGCTGATGATCAAAGAGATGGGTTGCTAGGGAACTTCAATCATGTGTTTGCTGATTGGTGGGGCCTACTGGACTTTCAATGGTTGGCTGACTCAGTGATGGAGCAAGTGAAGTTGTGAGGTTAGAATAATGGGTAATACATGATTAAGCATTTATCAAGTCCTAGTTCAGCCCCAGCCTGTCTTTGATCACACCATTACAGTGCAAGGAGTATTATTTAACAACGAAGCAAGGAGTACAATTTATCAAACAGTACAATCAGTACAGCGGTAGGTGGTGGGATGGGAGTGGGAGGGGGTACGAGAAGAGGGGAGGGACATGGCTTCGCAGCCAATTCCAGAGCCCAAAAGGGCAAAGTTATGCTGTCCAAGCAGCTGCAGAGCACAAGCTGTAAAAAAAAATCCAAATTTGGGACTACAATTATGATATTAAAGTTCTTTTAAGTGCTCACACCACATTCCTAACAAAATATAATTAAATCTTCATCTAGTTTTTATTTGATTTTTGGTGAAATTATACTGTTGAGAGGTGAATTCTGGGTATATCTCTGACAAGGTAAAACTTGTGCTTTCTTAGTTTAAAAGCTATAAAGTCTAAAGTGGTAATATTATCTTTAGGGCTGAAAAAAGGGAGAATTAGAAATCTGTGACTGAATCTGATGTAAATTTTGCAAATCTGGCTGAAAATTCTAGGGCAAATGCCCTGATGTTTAGTTTTTTGTTTGGAATTAGGTGAGCTGATATGTAGATTCTAAGTTTAATAAAAAGCAGATTATAATATGTAATTTCATAATAGGTACTAAAATTATTCTATATATTCAGAAAAGAGAAAAATGAGGTTTGTGAAATCTTCAGGAGTTGATGGCATTTTAAGGACAGTTTGAGGAATGAGTAGAAGAAATTAGCAAAACTCCATCTGAGGAACAACATGAATAAAAGATGTGGAGCAGAAAGACATGGTGTTTGAGACAGTAGCATGAGGCTGAAACAAAGGTAAACTGAGGAAATACATAATAGGACAAAAGGCTGGAAAAGCCAGATCATAAATCACCTTATTATCATGCTAAGGAATTTGTGAATTTGTGAACCACCTAAGTGTTCTGAGGAGGGGACAAAACTTAAACTAGGTTGATTTAGGGAGATTATACCAACAGGGTGAAATTTAAATGTCAGTTAGGCAGAGGTGGGTGGCAGGAAGAACAAGGAGAGGTTCTTTATGATGGTATAGAACAAAGTCATACAAAAGGGTAACTGGGATTGTGTTTCTCATTAACAAGAGAGAGAAAGTGTGTGTGTGTGTGTGTGTGTGTGTGTGTGTGTGTGTGTGTGTAAGAGAGAGAGAGAGAGAGAGAGAGAGAGCGCATGAGCAAACTATAGAACTTTAGTTTGAGATAAGAGCAGCATAAAGCTAGAGACAACAGGGAGCTGAATTTGGGACACATTGATTAAGGTGTTTCTCAGCCATCTCTTGGTTAGAAAAATACAAAGCTAAGGGCTCAGGATGCATGAAAGAAATACTCTTTAAGAGAAATTACAAGATTCTTTAAAATGTGTGTATGATAACTAGAATGCTGATTCATACCCCTCAGAGAAATAGGAATTTTCTTGATACATCTCTTTTCTGTACCTCCATATGCCTATCTTTGTACACCTAGTCTGTTCATCTGATCTGCTCTGTACGCCCTGCCCCCTATGTGTACATGCTCACATCATTTTCCTGTCAATTCCAGGTTAACATTACAATTCTTTTGAACTGCTCCAGGTACATAGATCGATGCTCTTTTGTCATATAAATAATCGTATTAATGTGAATTGGCTTCTCCTCCCCCCCACCCCAATTTTTAGCAAATCACAAATACCATAGTGTACCTTTGTGCAAAATATTATAAGTCTTAGTAATGTGTAGTTGCTGGATTGTAGGCTCTTTAATTCAATTTTAGGTTATTTATTCAAGAATACTGAGGTTAAAAATTACATTGGGGCTGGGATTGTGTTGAACACTGAGGATAAACCAGCATACCAGACACACAGTCTTTGCTCTACCTTATAGCACTTACAGCCTAAGAGGGAAGGCTTACATTTAAAATGATTTTTTAAAAATGTAACATACTTTATGATAGAAATATAAGGAAACATGCAAATATTTTTGAGAACAGGCTGTCTAAATGTTCTCCTAAACCACAGAATGTAAAATTAATTATACTTAAGCAGTCGGTGATATATGATAAATTCATTTTATTAATTTAACAAGATTTTATGCTATAGTATAAACCCTGCACAATGGAATAGCTAGATTAGTGCAAACTAATAGAATTTAAAAGATTACTTTTATTCAAATATACACAATATAATTAAACTAAAAATGTTTAATTATGATAGCTGCCACTGGAAAGTTTTTAATACTATGCAATTTCTATTTAGTATAACAACTTATTTAAAACTTGGAGGGCTGTGTGTGAAGACATTTTCCATCAGGGTTATACTCTTAATAGCATATCTTTAAATACTGAGTAAGGAGAGGTATCTGAATGAAGATATATAAGTCCAGTGCCTTGGTCATCCTTCACGCAAAACTACATATATTGACTACCTGTGATTTAAAATTAAACTAGTTCATGTTGTAAAAATTATCTAACAGTAAGTTGCATTACATACCATGCAACAGTGTATTTAGGATTATTTTATCATTTCAACAATAAATAAGAAAAAGGAGAACAAAACAAGAAAAAATGAGATGAAAGGAGAGAGAAGACATTCTAGCTTTTTTCTAAAACAGAACATAACCTAATTTTCACAAAAGGAGTACTTTGTATTAGAATTTCATCAAATATTTTTATTCTAGTAAAAAGTGAATGAGATATTAAAATTCCAGTAGGCTCTATAATGAGATGCAAATTTGGAGCTGTAAAAGTTGAAACTCGAGCTTTTTAAATGACATATTAACACTTTTTAAATATTTTGATTCTTTTATTGTGAATACAGAACAAAATTCCATATTTTCTAGACCCCTCAGTTGTTGTTTTTTCCAGATGTTTGTCTTTTTCCCATAGATACCACTGAGGAATCAAGTACTTAATCTCATCTGTGGACATATGCACTTTATATATTCTGAAAAAAAAATGACTCTAGCTAATTTTTTCTAAGTAAACTTTGTTTAAGTCCCTCCACGCAAACTACATACCTTTAAAACAGTAAATAAAGTATCAAGAAACAGTCACTTGTGATAGCAAATCAGCGGTAGCCCAAAATGAGTGTCTTCAGAGTCTGAGTTGGAAAATAGAGACAATGACTCATAAAGATCAAGCGCACCAAAACCTCTGCTTTTGCCACAAATTCATGGTTATTTCAAATAAAATTATTTTCTTCTACATTGTTTTCCTCAGTCGGTATTTTCTAGTATTGAAATGACTTCGTACCTTAGTGTAGTTTAAAAGTACAGTTTATTTTAGTGCGTGTGCGTGTGTCTGTGTATGTGTGTATGAAACATCTTAAACAGACAAATCTTGTAGGAATCCCTAAAGGAAGTAAGATTGCAACACTGGGCTCACTTAGGCATCCTGCAATGCTTTCGTTTAATTTTTATTTAAAAAATTTCTCAAATTTGCTGCATATTTAAATGCCTGTTTGTCTACTTTCTCGCCCTCTGTGCAGATCTTCATAAACAATGAATGGCATAATTCAGTGAGTGGCAAGAAATTTCCTGTCTTTAATCCTGCTACCGAGGAGAAACTCTGCGAGGTAGAAGAGGGAGATAAGGTGAGTTTCCTAACATTAGTTACATTTCCTGGAAGGTTTTTTTGCTGCTTCTCATCATTCTGAGCCAGAAACTGCATTTCAAATTCGAGTACACACATCATGAAAATACGGATACTGGCTGTCTGGGAAATTTTCTCAGTATATAAAGAGCACTCAGTAGGCATACTTGTAGGCAGGTAATGATGATGAGTCTATACTTCTGAGTGTTGTGGGGTTTTTTTCATATTATTTTTTCTGGCTTGTTTTTCAATTGATATAGTCTCTAGATTTATTGTACCGATAGACTATATATGAAGTGAATAATCATATATGTTGAAAGCAGATAAATCCTTTATTTAGGTAAGATTGTTCTTTTTAAGTTGTAAAAAAGAACCAAAAGAACACTTACATATAGGACTTTTAGAATAATATATTTGCCAAGTTACTTTATTAAATTATTGAATTAATATTAATGAGTATCTTTAAAAATAAAATCTTAAAATAAATTGATTCATAAATTGAAAGTGTTGCTCTCTCACTAATAATACTAACAAAACAACTTTTATTTTGTGATTTTAAAGATGTCTAAATGCTGTTTTAATTTAATACTCAAAGCAACCCTATGGGGCAGGTACTCTTAGCCACTTTTATAAAGGATGATGTCATAACAGAATATAAAGATTGAGTAACTTACCCAAGATGACATTGCTAATAAATAATGAAATCAGCATTCAAATGCTTTCCTTTGATCCCAGAACTTGTGACTGGCAGGGCTACTGCCTTACCTTGTAATTATTATAAAAGTAAGATTGGGTGATATAAATACCCCGGAGAGTAAAGAGTAAAAGCCTTCAGAATTTTTATCTGAATACATGTGTTCAGCCTAATTTGAAATGATTTTCAGGTCTTAGGTTCCCCAGGTGTTATCAAGCTTTAAATCTCTGTCATGTAAGGTACAAAGAGGTAAAAATGTTTTGGGTTGTTTTTTTTTTCTTTTTGCTGCATGAAAATACTACTGGGAAATGAAGTCAGCAAGACTCCAGGGTAATATCATTCATGACACCAGGTTCAGTTCAATCACTGTTGTAATCACATGTTCCCGTCAAGTCTTGATTCTCTCATTTCCTTCTCCCCAATCAGTGAGATCACTAATCTCACTCACTGTATTAAAACCTGCAAACCTATTCCAAGATTGCCGTAGATCTCAGGGGCTCTTCTGTGCTTGGGATGGCCTGAATTCAGGTTATAGTATTTGCAGTACAAGTAAGACCCATGCCTTTAGGGGCAAGAGTGCAGAATTTAGCCAGAGAAATAAACAGCTTAAGAAGTAGAAGCAGAATAGAATGGAAACATATTTCACCTGCTTTCAGATTTCACTTTTTGTATATGCCAGAGTTCAGCCATGCATAAATACTTCAAGGGCTTTTCATTACCTCTGGAAAAAAGCAAACCCTGTTTATGGCCTCCATCCCAGCCTCCTCCCCCAACCTCCCTTCAATATAAGAATTCCAACTTCACCGTGTCCAGTATCATCCCGCAAACACTGCATGCTGGTCACTGCCTCTGTGCCACAACCGCTGACACAGTTCAAACCATCAACTGTAGTCAGACAACAGAAGTTCCACATTTGTATATACCTTGTTTGAGCATCTGTTTCTTTTCAGGCAAAATGAAGGGATGCTGTGCCCCATCCACCCCTCGAGTTTGGTTCAATTCTAGAGTAGGGCCTGAGAATATGTATTTCTGAAAATTTTCTGGGGATGCTGATATTGCCGGTTGGGGTATGGATGGGGAAATACCTTTAAGAACCAGACATTGTGGCCCTGGCCAGTTGGCTCAGTGATAGAGCATCAGCCTGGTGTGCAGGAGTCCCAGGTTCGATTCCCGGCCGGGCACACAGGAGAGGTGTCCATCTGCTTCTCCACCCCTCCCCTCTCCTTCCTCTCTGTCTCTCTCTTCCCCTCCCACAGCCAAGGCTCCCTTGGAGCAAAGTTGGCCTGGGTGCTGAGGATGGCTCTGTGGCCTCTGCCTCAGGCACTAGAGTGGCTCTGGTCACAACAGAGTGATGCCCCGGATGGGCAGAGCGTCGCCCCTGGTGGGCGTGCCAGGTGGATCCCGGTCGGGCGTATGTGGGAGTCTGTCTGACTGCCTCTCCGATTGTGGCTTCACAAAAATACAAAAAAAAAGAACCAGACATTGTATCTTCTCTCAGATATTACCATTTAATAAAGGGACATGGACAGTGACAGGTAAGAAGGTTGATGGTTGGAGAACTGTTCTGTGATAATCACTTTGCACCTCTAAGAAATGTCGTAAGATCAAATTCACAGAGAAATATTGATGACACCTGGCAACATGTTCCAGTAGCCAGTCTGCTAACAGCTGCCAGAAATTTCAAGCCAGTCTGTGAAAGAGTTAACCACCTTGATGTATGAAGATTATAAACCCAATGATCTTAGTCAAACTTGCTTATGCTCAGGGTGATTTCTGCCTTAGCTGTCTCTGAAATAATTATCCCATTTTTACTGATCCCCAAATAAAAAGGTTGAAAACCACTGTGAAATCTGTGTCCTGTGAGCCATTCCAAGAAGTAATAAAAATAAATTCTTTATATTCAACAAAGAGGAATAGTTTTTATCAGAGACAGTACTACATTACCTCAAATGTCTGTCTAGTTGCTTGAGTGGCTCTGTCAACCCTGGGGAGGTAGAAAAAGCAATAAAGGTCAAGGTGAGGGCACAGTCAAGCCCTCTGACAGCTGCCTACCCTTTCTCTCCAGAGGTGCAAGCATCACTCAGGAGGGAGACTGCAGAACTGTTTGCAGCTTGCAAGTAATAACAGGAAAAAATTCTTGATGCTTTAGCGCTGGGGCCTGGACATCTCACCTTGCCACTCACTGGCTTTTGGGTTGAGTTTCATCAGTGAAACAAACCTGAACCTGGAGTTCCAGCAGAAATCTTGTCAGGCAATCTGAGGTCTTCTTGGCATTGTTGGTGGGATTTATTTTCTTCCATCATGCATTGAGGGTGAGCTGATGATCATACCTGAAGCTTTAGAAATATTTGTCATTTATTTGCTTAGTGTTTATTGACATTACTCCTACACAGAGGAGAGCAGGAAAGCTTGCAGGTGTAGATCAAGGGCACTCATTCATATCCAGCAAAGCCTCACATCAGACCATAATACTAGTCACATTGGCTGGATACTTGACACTCAAGTTAAATTGTTTACGATAAAACATGCTCATGGTTGGCAACTGTTTGCTTAGCATCCAGCACTCTTGTCATCATATTCTTTTTTGAAATGATCTCCTAACATTTGTTTTTAGGTAATTATTGCTGTTCTCACAATTTTGGTGACAAAAGTATAGTAACTTCTAACATTGTTTAGTGAAAGATGAAAATCTAGTAAATTACATAGTCAGAGTAAACCCAGTATTCTGAAACCGACTCTTTAGATAATGAGCCAAGAGATTTTAAGTATTTAATTATGAGTAGACTGGAACTCACAATAGGCTATAAACAGCCATTCAATCGTATTATAAAGAAAAGAGGAGGGACAAGAACAAACGGAGGTTGCAAAGCAAAGTTTAGATGTGGGTGGGAACTGTTTTCTTTTCACTTCAGTGGCTCTTTTAGGCCATTGACTAATCCTGAAAACTGCTTATTTTTTATTTTATTTTTTTTAGGTGAGAGGAGGGGAAATAGTGAGGCATATTCCCATATGTGCCCAACCAGGATCCACCTGGCAACCCCACCTGGGGCCCATGCTCAAGTACTGAGCTAATTTTAGCACCTGAGGCTGACTTTGGGACCCACCGACCCATTCTCAGTGCCCGGGTGACATTCGCACTAATGAAGCCACTGACTGTGGGAGGGAAAGAAAGAGAGAAGAGGGAGAGGGAAAAGAAGAGAAGCAGATGGTTACTTCTCCTGTGTGCCTGAGTGGGAATCGAACCTGGGACATCCATATGCCGGGCCATTGCTCTATCCACTGACCCATTAGCCAGGGCCAAAAACTGCTTTTACTACTAAAGCATGACAAGTAACAAATAATTGCTGGGGATAAAAGTAAATGTCCATTAAAATAAGTTCCTATGACAGGTGTAAAAGTGAAACTGATCTAATAACTTTTCTACAAATGTGAATGAATTTCATGCGGAAATGCATAGCCCAAGAGTGACAGAAAAGCGTAGTCTGTGCTTACAAGTCATGGGATAGTCCATCATCATTTGAGTTCTCTTTATATATTCCGCTTTGGTCCCTTACTTCAAAAAAAAAAAGCAACATTTTAAACTCTACGCAGTAAAAGTGTTATTGATGGTAACATATCTGACAATGTACTAAACTGTGTTCTGGTTAATTCAAAAATTATGACCTTAGAAAATGTTAGCTCTAGAATAAAAATCCAAGAAATATTAGTCCTAGAATTAAAGAACACCCTTATACCTAATAGTTTTGATTAATGTAAAAGTTTTATTTTAGAATTAAATCAACTATAATATGATTTATTGTTTAAATATCAACATAAGCAAATTATTTATATAAGGAGCATCCTTATTTTAAAAAATCAATGTAACATGAAAAGTTTATAAAATAAGTAACAAATTATTTAATATTTATTAACTGCCAATTGTTGGCACAGAACAGTAAGAAATGATATAGCTTATAATACAGATAGAAATAAATAGTCACTGAAAAAGAGATCATTATCAGCATGGTTTTACAAAGCTATAAAATTGGATTTTGCAGTCAGAGATGGGGTGAAATTTTGGCTGATGGATTTCACGCCGTATTTCACATCTTATAAAAAACAAGGTCCATGATGCTTAACTATAGTAGTAATTGTGAGCTTATAAAGAGTTTAGCTTAGTGTCAGGAGCCCAGTAGACCCTTTACTGGTAGCTATTATGAAGCTCTCAAGGGTTTAGGTAGGTTGTGATTGTTCAGCTGAAGTCTTAAAGACTATATAGGACTTTGAAAGTAAAAGGGGTATGCTAGTAAAATGTTTTAGGCAGGGAAAGTCACAAAAGTAATGGTGAGGAGTGGGCCAGATCGAGTAGAAAAATGTGAACATAAAAGTTTGAGTAGGCCCTGGCCGGTTGGCTCAGCGGTAGAGCGTCGGCCTGGCCTGCGGGGGACCCGGGTTCGATTCCCGGCCAGGGCACATAGGAGAAGCGCCCATTTGCTTCTCCACCCCCACCCCCCCCCTTCCTCTCTGTCTCTCTCTTCCTCTCCCGCAGCCAAGGCTCCATTGGAGCAAAGATGGCCCGGGCACTGGGGATGGCTCCTTGACCTCTGCCCCAGGCGATAGAGTGGCTCTGGTCACAGCAGAGCGATGCCCCAGAGGGGCAGAGCATCGCCCCCTGGTGGGCAGAGTGTCGCCCCTGGTGGGCGTGCCTGGTGGATCCCGGTTGGGCGCATGCAGGAGTCTGTCTGACTGTCTATCCCCGTTTCCAGCTTCAGAAAAATACAAAAAAAAAAAAAAAGTTTGAGTAGATAAGATGGGGCTCAAAATGTTGGGTCTTGAACATCAGAAAGAGGAGTATGGCCTTACCATTGTAGGCAAGAGGGGCAGTTGCAACTATGTGAAAGGGAAAAATAAAAATATTTGCAAAAGACAAGACCATTTGGAAAGAGAAGAGAATGAATGGTCATGGTGAGGCTGGCAACAATATGAGCTAATCACAGTCCACAATAATGCAAGGTAGTGAAAACTGAAAGGAGGGGTTAAAGTACACCAGAACTGCTGAGAGTTATTTTAAGGTTGTTTTGATTGCTACAACTACAATAGCAATTGCTACCATTTAATGAACACCTACCATAATGTCTGTCTTTCAGAAAATACATTTCAAGTGTTACCTTATTTAATACTCAAAACAACTCTGTGAGGTAACTTATCCCTATTTCAAAGACAAGAAAAACTGAAGCTTAGAGACATCACATCACAATACATTTCATTTCTGAATATTTTTTACATTTTGCAATATATTGGAATGCTTATTTTGTTATATATTTCTCCCAAGCTATTGGAATTTTCAAAAGGGTAATCTTTACATCAGTATTTTATTCTTAGCAGTCTGATGACAAGAATGGTACAGATGGATAATTTAGCAGATCTTTAGATGTATGTATAGATGGATGGATGGATGGATGGATGGATGACTCAAAATTTACAAAGCTAATATGTACAAAATTCTCACCTGGGTTTTTTTGTTTTAAAGCTATATAGTAACTACCATTATTCTATTTCTGTGCCTACAAGATAAAATATAATATATAGGAAAAGTAGTAACATGATTCAAAAAACATGGACAAAATAACATCTTTATTTAAAGCAGCATTCTCCAGGGATGTATTTTCCATATGGCAGAATTACTTGTCTTAAAACTAGTTTTTCCATATCCTGTGAGAGGCCAGAATGCCTATGATAAACCATATTTGGCAAAGTCTGATCGCAGAGCACTGAGCAGAAGGATCCAAATGAAAACTGTGTCACACAGACCTGTTTAAACACATCACAGCATATATTTTATAAGCTGTGGTATCCACGTATCATGCTGGCAATTTCATATTCTTGTGGTTTGCTTTT
The DNA here is from genome assembly GCF_036850765.1 of Saccopteryx bilineata. Taxonomy (NCBI): domain Eukaryota; kingdom Metazoa; phylum Chordata; class Mammalia; order Chiroptera; family Emballonuridae; genus Saccopteryx; species Saccopteryx bilineata. The sequence goes on from NC_089491.1 coordinate 55,239,538, forward strand.
TTAGTTTTTCTAACACTGTTCTCCAAATACAACTTGGAAGAGGTCAGAACCTATGGCATAAAACAATGTCTAGATATAAGCAATCATTGTGATTAACTGAATGCCCCAAATATGACAGTGTATGTTTCTCAGGAGAGGCAAGTAGTTATGCATATGTTTTATTGTATATGCTCATCATTATCTTAGGTTAGACAGTAACATATACAACTGTATGATGTATTATAGTGAAAGAATGTTTGTTTGCAGTCTGTAAATATCATCACTTATTCAGACCAGTTTACATTTCTAAAATTTTTCTCTCACCCCAGATCAAGTTAGTGTGGGTGATAAATACCATAAAAATAGTTTATTTGTTTGTATTTTAATTTGCAAACTTGTCATTTTAGGATTTCTTCATTGAATATAGCCTAAGTCAGTGGATATTAATTTGAAGTTCATGCCTTTCAAAGGGTTGATGCCATCCTTGAATGAGATTTAGTTTCATTGTGGACAACTTAAAAAATATCAAATAATTTTCCTCCTCAGATTCTCAAAGGAAATTGTTTCCTGCAGAAAGTTGTAACCACCTGGCCTGAAATGTAGTCATGATTATGGAGCTTATGGAGCTCCATGTAGTGGCCCATCATTAAAAAGAAAGATTTATGCCTGACCAGGCAGTGGTGCAGTGGATAGAGTGTCAGACTGGGGTGCGGAGGACCCAGGTTTGAGACCCTGAGGTCACTAGCTTGAGCGTGGGCTCACCAGCTTGAGCCCACGGTTGCTGGCTTGAGCAAGGGGTCCCTCCGACTGCTGTAGCCCCCCAGTCAAGGCACATATGAGAAAGCAGTCAATGAACAACTAAGGTGATGCAACAAAGAATTGATGCTTCTCACCTCTCTCCCTTCCGGTCTGGTCTGTCCTTATCTGTCCCTCTCTCTGTTTCTTACACACACACACACACACACACACACACACACACACACACACAAAATGATCTATGTTTGTATAGGGGGGAACATGAAGTAGTAATGGCAGAGGTGGTGACTTTTGTAGTGTGTATATTCTGTAGGAGCTCAGAAGAGGTCTAAACCAGAATCATTAGGGAATGGACTGGCCAGGGAAAGTATAAATTGAAGTGGACTAGAAAAGAATAGGAAAAAGAACATACTTCAAGGCAACAGGAGTGAAGGCAAGGAGGCTAGCCTGAGTGTAGCATTACTTGATTATTTAGTAATGCAATTTTAAAATTATAAGCAGTAGCTTGTTAAAAATAAAAATGACTTTTTTACCTAGTTAGGGATTGAAAAGGATAATGTTGTACCCAGTTGGGAAATGAGAGGTTGTCACATACCAATCCTCCTCCATGTCAGTTTCACTACCTGTATTTCTATATGCCTTTTTTCCACTGCACAGAGGAATGAGCAATGTGTTTATAAGGTTTTCTCTTTAATGGCAAAACCAAGTTCTTATTCACCCTTCAATAAGTGCTTTATGAGAGAGTGCACAAGGTATAGGCCACCAGAGATTTAAAAAGATAGTCATTATTTTATTTATTTATTTTTTACAGAGACAGAGAGAGAGTTAGAGAGAGGGATAGATAGGGACAGACAGACAGGAACAGAGAGAGATGAAAAGCATCAATCATTAGTTTTTCGTTGCGACACCTTAGTTGTTCATTGATTGCTTTCTCATATGTGCCTTGACCATGGCATTCAGCAGGCCGAGTAACCCCTTGCTTGAGCCAGTGACCTTGGGTCCAAGCTGGTGAGCTCTTTGCTCAAGCCAGATGAGCCTGCGCTAAAGCTGGCGACCTCGGGGTCTTGAACAGGGGTCTTCTGCATCCCAGTCAGACTGCTCTGTCTACTGCGCCACCACCTGGTCAGGCTCCTAGTCGCTATTTTAGATCTTGTGCTTTCCCCGCAGTTCTTAGGAACTGAGTCACCAAAGCACTATAATGCTGTGGCCAAGAGTAAAGGCTCTGCAGCCACACTGGCTCCATTTAAAACTCAGTTTGGCCACTTTCAGGTATTGATTTTGAGCAAATCTCCTATATTTGCTTCACTTTCTTCATCTGTAAAATGGGGAATAGGCCCTGGCCAGTTGGTTCAGCGGTAGAGCATTGGCCCAGCCTGTGGAAGTCCTGGGTTCGATTCCCGGCCAGGGCACACAGGAGAAGCGTCCATCTGCTTCTCTACCCTTTCCCCTCTCCTTTCTCTCCATCTCTCTCTTCCCCTCCCACAGCCAAGGCTCCATTGGAATAAAGTTGGCCCAGGCACTGAGGGTGGCTCTATGGCCTCCACCTCAGGCAGAGCAATGCCCCAGAGGGGCTGAGCATCGCCCTTTGGTGGGCATGCCAGGTGGATCCCGATCTGGTGCATGCGGGAGTCTGTCTGTCACCCCCCTTTCACCCCACCACCCACTTCTCACTTTGGAAAAATAAAAAAAATATATAAATGATAATAAATAAAATAAAATGGGGAATATATTTGTCTCAAAATTATTGAGCGTGAAATGAGTCAATAAGTATGAAGTAATTAGAAATTTACTTGACATATGGCAAGTACCCAGATAATAGCAATTATCAAAATATAATATTTTTATCCTAGGAAATCAAGTATGTACTATGTGTGGGACTTGTCATTCTAAAGATTAGGCAACAGGTGTGATTTCAATGTACAGTACCTGAGTTGATTCAAGGTGCTAGACTTTGGGCTTAAGAAGACAGAGCCTGCTTATAGGAGACACTATCGTCTTCTATAGGGTTATTGCCACTAGATTTGGTAATATGTTGAACCTACTGATTTGAATTGCTTTTGGCTTGCAGGAGGATGTTAACAAAGCAGTGAAGGCTGCACGACAGGCTTTTCAGATTGGCTCTCCATGGCGTACAATGGATGCTTCAGAGAGGGGACGGCTGCTATATAAGTTGGCTGATTTAGTTGAACGAGATCGTCTGTTGCTGGCAGTGAGTATGAACTAAATACTGGGCAGGTAGTGAGATCTCTAGAAATCATTCATTGTTCAGATTTTGCATTGTTTTAATTTTAGGGATCACTACTTGCTCTTTACAAAGAAACCAGAAACTTCATTTATCAGATCTCTTATAGGAACATTACCATTGAGTTTATTCTTAGATAATAATCGGCACTCTGATTCTGGATATTGTTAACTTCTACTCCCAGAATAGACTCTACAGTCTAAACTTTGGCAAACCCTGAGTTAAACCAAGTTAAACACATTTCTTTCCTTTACTCTGGAATTTCTCAGAGTGATTAACAAGGTAACAGGCTGTGTTAATATCCTAGAATAATATATTGAATTTCTCTTAAGTTACTTGACCACAGATCTCTTTGAGTAGAAAATCTCATATTGTTTTTTAAAGGTACGCAGAATATTTCTCTAAAATAAATCCTAAATTTTTCTTAATTTAGCCTTCTAAGACACTTAACAAATGGCGACGTTTCCCCTTCCTAAAATGAATATGTTTACAATGGTCTTGTTTAAATTATACTTTTTTTAACAGGTGAAAAGGTAAAGAATAAAAATATCAAATTATTTATATATTTGTAAAAATTATGTTTTTCTGTATACTGCTTTTTAAAAAATAATCTTAGCAGTTATATGAGTCAGCATATAAAATGACTAGGGAGATTATTTCCTTGCTTTCTTCTCAATTGGTATTACAGTGAAGTCAATTTAACACAAACCAATACCAAGATCAGGTTGCAGAGTAAAATTTTATTACTTTTAGAATTCTAAATTGGCAGTAACAAAGAGGCCTACGTTAAAAAAATTCAACATTAGAAGTTAATGTTTCTCAAAAGACCATTTATTACTGAAAGATTCAAAGTAGACTATGAAATGAGAAGCTATATATGATGAAACTACATTAACCAAAATGTCCTGTAGGAAGAAAGCAGAATTTGCCAAAAGTTGTCTTCTCTTATTTATCTGATCTGTGGATTACAGAGTGTTGACTGCCTTCATCAGCATAAGCTCCTAAGGAGGAAAAAAAGAACAGACATACAAAAATCACATTTGATTAAGTTTTGAGATTGCATGTAGTATAAGGTAGAGACAGAGGATTGTCGAATGGGGAGGAATAGCTTTAATAGTTTATGGCTTGTACATTCCTGCCCCAGAGAACACTAGGTTCCGAAGAGCTCATTAAAGCTCTGCTTAAGAAAGGAAGGAAAAGAGAGGTCATATTATAATTGTTAGGGCACTAGGCTAGATGATGTTGAACCTCACTGCCTGATCATTCAAACAATAATTATGATAATAGTGGAAAAACTGAGAATTTTATAGTTAAATATTCTGCTTAAGAAACTCATAGATGAAAGACCCAGGAATCATTTAATTTTGTGTGAATTAATTGCTTCTATCTAGATGAAATGCAAAGTTAAAAATAATTATTGATAGTCATTGACACTAAATTGTCACCCACATTTGTATTATACAAGTAAAATCTTGTTGGAACCCTGAACTGTCTTAAAGAGACTAGGTCCTCCTCTCACTAGCTGTGCGTATATCAAATTGTGACCACTTACTAGAGAGTTGGTGAGTCGGAGGACATTCACAATGAAATAGAAGAAGCGTTGGGTTTAGAGAACAGAATCTAACTAACTTTCCTAACCCAATCTTGCTATGTTACCTTAAGCAAATCTAAGCAAGTCATTTTAACTCCTGTTTCAGTCTCCTTTTTAAGAAAAGGAGGTTAGACAAGATGACTTCTATAGCCAAAATTTTCTAGCACATCATTATTCAGAAAATTTAACTATATATTTTTAATTTAAAAAATTAAAGAAGTGTAGATTTAAGTGTGATCTCTTTTTCAGACATTGGAATCAATGAATGGTGGAAAACTATTTTCCAATTCATATCTGATGGACTTAGGAGGCTGCATAAAGACATTACGCTATTGCGCAGGGTGGGCTGACAAGATCCAGGGCCGTACAATGCCTATTGGTGAGTAGCTTTGAGAAACTGCTGGGGTGGGGGTAGCAGTGAGGAGATATCTGTAGAACTGAATAATTTCAAACACTCCCTTTTAAAGATGTCAACCAAATAAGGAAAATTTATTGTCTTCTTGACTTTGAGACAATGCAGTTCTAAATCTGGAAGTTTGGCGAAGATTCATCAACTGGCTTTCTTTTTCTTTTTTTTTTTTTTTTTTCCTGAACTGAGAAGCAGAGAGGCAGAGAGACAGACTCCCTCATGCGCCTGACCAGGATCCACTTGGAAAGTCCACTAGGGGGCGATGCTCTGCCCATCTGGGCCATTGCTCCATTGCAAATGAAGCCATTCTAGCAGCTGAGGTAGAGGCCAGGGAGCTGTTTCTAGGACCAACTTTGCTCCAATGGAGCCTTGACTGCAGGAGGTGAAGAGAGAGATAGAGAGAAAAAAGAGGGGTAAGGGTGGAAAAGCAGATGGGTTCTTCTGTGTGCCCTGGCCTAGAATTGAACTCAGAACATCCACATGCTGGTCCAACGCTCTACCACTAAGCCAACTGGCCAGGGCCTTCATCAACTGGCTTTTAAAATTGTTTCAACATAATGATACATCAGATAACACTAGGTATTTTAGAATATATTAAAGTGAGTAAATTCTTATGCCTGAATTACTGTCTTAAACCAATTTTCTCACTAAGGGCCCAAACTTTTCAAAGCTGACCTCTGAAATTAGTTATGTGGGTTTTATTCCAATAGTAGTATTTATATTTATATCCTTTCTAAATTGTAATTATTTAAGCTACTTTGCATGTTCCAATAGTCAGTTATGGTCACCTGTGCCTGGTTTCACTCAGTATAGTTACACCAGGTTAATTAAACAAACTAATTCACATTAATTTGTTTAAAGTCACTTCAAAGCAAAATGGGATTGTGTTTATAGCTCAATTTAAGAATTTATATGAGTGAATGATTATGTTTGTGTTTTAGTATTTTAGTAGAGTATACAAAAGCATAATTTTGGAAAACATTATTGGTTGAATTTGATTCATATAACCTTGCTTACTGTAGAAATACTGTACCTTCCAAGATGGCCCTGGTAGGCATTTCCAATATAGTTAGACCATCCAGAAGATTAGAAGTGATGGCAAGGAACCTAAAAGGGAAGAGTGAGACCGTGAGAATACTAACAGAGGTGGCTATTTTAGAAACTTTTACTTAACCCTTTGACAAAATGGGAGAAGCCATTTAAAATACCAATAGAGCCTGACCAGGTGGTGGCACAGTGGATAGAGTGTCAGACTGGGATGCGGAAGGACCTAGGTTCGAGACCCCGAGGTCACCAGCTTGAGTGTGGGCTCATCAGGCTTGAGCAAAAAGCTCACCAGCTTGGGCCCAAGGTCGCTGGCTTGAGCAAGGGGTTACTCAGTCTGCTAAAGGCCTGCGGTCAAGGCACATATGAGAAAGCAATCAATGAACAACTAAGGTGTTGCAATGAAAAACTGATGATTGATGCTTCTCATCTCTCTCTTTTCCTGTCTATTCCTCTCTCTGTGTCCCTGTAAAATAAATAAAAAAATAAAATACCAATAGATTTTTTTTTCCTTTTCCTTATGTTTTTTTTTTGTTTTGTTTGTTTGTTTGGTTGGTTGGTTTTTTTATTTTTTTTAAGAGAGAGAGAGACAGGAAGGGAAAGAGATGAGAAGTATCAACTCATAGTTGTGTCAGTTTTGTTGTTTATTGATTGCTTCTCATACGTGTCTTGAAAGAATTCAGAGTACAGTATAACCTCAGGATGATGACATCAAATTTTGAGGCATATGAATCAGTCAAATACAGATTGAAAAGAAATGTCTATTACTTCTGGCACTTTTTTCATGGATTAAAAGAGTTTGATTTTATTGTTTAGTATGTAAATAAATGAATGAATGAATGAATGAAAATAAATAAATAAAAGGACATTTTACAATATGCCAGTAAAAAAAGCTATAACTCATAAAAAGATACATATTTTTTTAATTTTTCTACTTTTCAATTTTACTGTTGTTTAAATTATATTACTCAAACAAATTTCCATCATTACTGATAGAACGTAGAGCTTCCTGATCAGAACTTTTAATGTTTTCTTAGTCACACACCTTTTACTTCCTTTCTCATGAAAGAAAGGGAACTTTGAGAATAAAGGTAATTCAGGAAACAACCCTCCCATTTATTGAAAAAATTAAATATTTTTCAGGTCTTTCCCAATTTTGAATTTTGGCTTTGGTATAATTCAGTTTTATGATTCTTATCATTCTAAATTACTATTTAAGAGCTCAAATTTTTATTTTGTAAATAGTTGGAGATATCTTCCTTTTTTGTTAATGTTGTCTATAACTTCCTCCCACATCAGCCCAAAGCTACCATTTCATAAATGTCAATCACATTTGTCTATAAATGAGTATGTGTTTTATTTTCCAGATGGAGATTTTTTTAGTTATACAAGACATGAGCCTATTGGTGTGTGTGGCCAAATCATTCCTGTAAGTTGAGCTTCTATATAATTTTCAATCTTAAAAAGAAAATGAGCTCTAATTCTATATCATTTGGTAATGAGGCTCTCCCTGCACAAATGGATGCTTAGCTATTTGCTGTATGTGGGACAAATGTAATAACTGTTAAATTTATGTCTCCCTGAGACTGAACTCCTTGGCTATGAATTAGATAGTACAGAAACTTATCTACATCCTATATATCCCTTGAGTGTGTTTCAGTATTACAGCATCAATAAATCTTGACCTTTTACTCTATGGTTTGTTTTTAAAATGCTGTATTACATATTCTTTATGAAATTCTGTTTTTAAAAAGCAGTATTACACACTCTTTTCACAACCTGAGTGTATGTTTTAAATTGAAATGGATGAAACTGTTGGATCACTGTATAGAAAATATCCTTACTTTAGATGAGAGGCTTTGACACTTCAAATTCCTCATAGAGCAGATAGTATTTTTAAGCAGAATGGTAAAGATTTTCTTTTAAGTTCAACAAATAGGAAACTATCTAAATAATTTCAGTTTAACTGCAATACTTTTTAATTCAACCAGGCCAAATAAAAAGATGGTAAAGTGTTCTCAAGTTCTTAGATGAGGAAGTAGCAATGAGTTATTTTCTGCTCTAATAACATAGATTATATATTTTTTTGAATGAAATTTCTTATTAGTTAAAAAATTCCAATAAAATCCATAAAAATTACACAATCCCAAATACAAATATTAGCTAATATTTACTGCCTACCTATGGTGAACCAGTCAGTCATTGTCTTAAGTATCATACTTGGCCCACTTTCTCCATGAATTCCCAGGACAGTTTTCAGAGGTAGAATAGACTTTTATCAACATGTATAGATGATGAACCCATGCAAGATCATGGAACTTGTCTGAATTTACATGGTTCTTGGTGGTTAATCTGAGATTTGAACTAAGCTCTCAGTCTTCAGACCCTAGACTTCTTTGTCTTTAATACAATATTTGTCTTACAAATAAATGCTACTAAATAATATTATTGGGTCAATAGCCACAATGAATGATCTACATTTAGAGAAGGAGGATAATCACATTTTTTAAACACTTAGAGATAACTTATATTATGCTTAATAGTAAGGCTTGAATTTCAAATCACACAGTGATCCCCCCCCCCCAGTTAGAAAAGCTCAATAGAACAGCAGTTAATAATACCTCGTGACTCCCTCCTGTTCCTCCTCTGTGTGTAGTTTCTTTGGAACTTCTTAGCATTTATGAGTTGCTTTTAGCAATGAATTTAATTAGAGTACTCCAGATGATTAAACAAAATACTGCAATTATTATTTAACGTCTACAGGAAGTATATCATGTAGAAGTTAGGTGAGTGAATGTGACTTACAGCAATACAAAGACTCTCTTGTTACCCATTGCTTCCTAGTGGAATTTCCCGTTGGTTATGTTCATTTGGAAGATAGGGCCTGCCCTTAGCTGTGGAAACACAGTGGTTGTCAAACCAGCTGAGCAAACTCCTCTCACTGCTCTTCACGTGGCATCTTTAATAAAAGAGGTAAGTTTCCTAAACCAAAATACACACAAACCTCAGGAGTCCTACTTTACAATGGAAAGACCTCATTTGCTTCTACTGTAAACTACATTACCTGCCAATGGCTCCTGTCCAGTTGTGCAGACACATTTAGCATGGCCACCAGCTGGGATCTCTGCTGGCAGTCAACCCAAAAGAACTACTAAATGGAGCCAAGAAACCAGACTTAAAGGCGTTATGTCAGGCACCTCATGATCACATTTTTGTTTCTTTAGCCCTACTATCATGAATTCATGTTAAATTGATATAATTTTTTTCAAATGTTGAAATGGCCTGGATTTTCTGCAACTTTGTTTAAACTAGTCCATCTGAAGGTTGGAGGCTCCTGTGACAATAGCTTGCTTGTAATATTGGGCCACATTGTATTTAAATTCATATACTCATGAACAGATATGTTGATACTCTCTTTTTCAGTTGTAGTATCTTCTAAATGTACCTTCTTAGTCACAAGAAATATAAATTTAGGAATACTGAACCTGTATTTTAAGAATATTTTAAGAAGTCAAAAGAGAAGGCAGACTATTGGTTGCCAGAAAGCAGATGGTTAGGGTACTGAGTGAAAAAAAAGGTAAAGGGATTAAGAAGTCCAGATTAGTAGTTATAAAATAATCATAGGCATGTAAAGTATAGCATAGAAAATATAGTCAACAGTATTGGTGCCACCTGGGTCCTGAAAATATCAGCAGTTTGTAAGGCACATGGTTGTCTAACCACTATACTGTACACCTGAAGCTAATATAAAATGATAGTGAATGTAAACTGTAATTTAAAAATATATTTTTTTTAAAAAGAGGCATTTTAATGCAAATAAGATGAAATTTTAATGTGCCCATGTTATTTGCTACACCGTCTTCTACCTGATAATTCTTGAACTAGGAATAAAATCAATCTATGAAACTTAATCATGAGTGGATGATGGTTGTTAGCTAACATCTAACATGGTACTGTTTAAATAATGCCAATGGGAATTTACTACCCAGTTAGTATGCCCTGAAGAGTCAACAGCTAGAAACTAAAATGGGGTATCCCTTTAGCTTCTTATTTTTGTTTTCCCTCCACATAATTTACCAAACACTTCTATACATACTCTCCTTTTGTACTATCATTATGCCGTTTGAGATAACCATCACTGGAGCAGTGGTCTATAAAAGTCACATATGGACTGACTAAAAAAAGTGGTCCCTCAATAGGAAAATAGGCCCTTGAGGCTATTTTCAGTGGACTAACAAATGAAATAATAATAGTAATAATAATAAAACCATTTAATTGAGTCTTTTTTTGGATTAGAAACTCACAAGGTTAACCTAAAGTAGTAGCTTTGATTTCATGTTCTCCTCTTTTTCTTTTTCTTTTTTTTCATGGATTTAAATTCTCACTTCTATCAAACTATTTTACTTTGTATCTTTTAGGCAGGGTTTCCTCCTGGAGTAGTGAATATTGTCCCTGGTTATGGGCCAACTGCAGGGGCCGCCATTTCTTCTCACATGGATGTTGACAAAGTGGCCTTCACCGGATCGACAGAGGTAACATTGCTTACTTAGCCGGTAATGAAGATGTCTGCCTCTCCCCCTGTCAGAAGTGTGTTATATGTAACTGTTTTTAAGCCGACATTTCCTTAAAACAAAAGTTCTTTTTAATGATTTGTTCCTCATTCTAACCTTCAACCATGTTTATAGAACATAAGCAGATGGAGTTGAGATGAAACAAAATACCTCTCACCAGCTCAGAAGGACAGAAGGACTGGATGAGAAATATGACCAATAGACCTTGTTGTGTGATTAGGTACAGTTTACAATAGAAAATAGAAATTAGGCTACAATGATTTGTATGAATAAATGTAATTTTATCCTGTACATAATATAACTTAAATAGCTGAGCCTCATTCCTAGCTCCTTATTTGGGGCCCTCTCATCTACGAACATCCTGAAAGGCCAGCAGCTCAGCTTGCCCAGATATTACTGCTGGCCCAGCCTTACTTTTCTGCTTTTCTGGCTCCAGCTGGGCATTCTAGAAGGTTAAAGAACAGGGCCCCAGCCATGGGCACCACAAGGAGAGGCAGGAGGAGAGAAAAGGAGTTCCCCCTGGAAGGCAGAGTTTGAGAGAATGGATTCCCACCTAACTGAGATGATTATCTATTGCAGACAAAATAAAGAGATGAAATCATACTGTATGAAGCAAAAAAATAAAATTAACTAAATCTCTTAAGTCATTTTTATTAGATTTTTAATGCAAAATGTAATGCATGCCTCTTACAGGTATACAGTACTGAGGAAGAAGAGTGAGAATAACTTCTTGTAAAGCTGCTGACACAAATAAAAAATGAGGCAGGATAAGGACGTGATAAGATGCAGAGCTGTGCATGCAGGGCTGTGCGGGGTTCCCAGGAAGGAGGAACGATGTCTGAATGGGTGCCAGGATTTACCCTGGGTTTTGAAGAATAGTTAATTTTTTAACTTCCTGAAGATTAAGAGACAGAAACATCCTAGATAGAGAGAAAAAACTAATAAGATTACTTTATCCAATTAGCCACTCCAGTATAAAGTAATGTTTACTTAGAGAACTAAAATGATGGAGAATCAAATTTTTTTTTCTTGATTATTTCAAAAGTAGGTATATAAACACATTTTCTCATCTGCATATATAGAGTAGAAAAGGTTTGCATTCTGTAAATCCTTAACTGAGGTATGGGAAAGCCAGTCCTACATTCGGAATTCTGTGGGAAAAAAAAAGTTGGGGATATTCAAGGAATAGCAACAAATTAAAAAATGGTGAAGCCATAGGTTGAAATCATAGTGGGGGGTAAAGGCAGGAAGGCAGTAATTCCTCAGCCCAGCATTCTAGACCATCCTCAGTAGGACCTTCATGCCCATATTCAGCTCTAGATTTCATGCCTGCTCTTTTCTCCAGTTCATCTGGGTCAGAGCTGCTGTTCCCTGATCCCATCTCCAGCCTCACAACCTGTTTGTCTTGGCTCATCCCTGAGCCTCTGTAGCAGTCCGGGGCACTTTACCTACCAACAAAGAAACCTCGGGATTAGAAGACCAAGAAACAGCCAGGTTCAAATTCTGACTCTACCCTTCTTAGCAGTATGCTTTCTAAAAGTTAAGTAGTACTGAATAAAATCAAATGAGCTAATGAGTGTAGTACATCTAGTCATTTAGCACCCTATTGAGTACTCAATAAATGGCACAGTTATGTGTGCTCTCTACTATTTTCTATTTGCTTCTTCTTTCCTTTATACTTTTATTTCTCCCATTGGTTTAGAAGCTGTGGGAGAAGAGGTCATCACTTCCTGATCCTTCCATGTCTCTTTCCATTCCTTCAGGTCTTTGCTCATAAGTGATCACAATCAACTATAATATGATTCCCACCTCATGTTACCTTTCTGGCTTTCTCTGCAGTCTCAGAAGCATCCTGAATTTTAAAACTCCTCATCTGTGTTCCTATTATCCATGATATGTAATTATAACAGTACATGCTCACTGCTTTCTTATATACTCTCTTCTTGGCTGACTATCCTCAAAGAATATCTTATTCATTGTTATCTCCAGAAAGCAGCACAGTAACTAGTTCTAAATAAGTATCCAAAAAAATTAAATTAAAGCCCTGTCCAGGTAGCTAAGTTGGTTAGAGCATTGTTCCAATATGCCAAGGTTCTGGGTTCAATCCCCAGTCCAAGCATATACATGAACCAACCATTGAATGCATAAATAAGTGGAACAACAAATTAATGTTTCTTTCTCTCTCTCCCCCAATCAATAAATAAAATTTTAAAAAGTAGTTTATCAGGTTAGGCTGACTAAGATAATTTTTGAAACTACACAGGAAAATCAACTTTTCTGAGTTCTTTTAGCTTTAGGTTTGTTACCTGGCAGATAAGGAAATTGCCAAATGCTGTAAAAGAAACAAACTACATTTCTTGTGGTCATTGTAGCAATGCACCCTATTCTAAAAATACTTCTGGGAAGGTATGAATTTTAATGTCTCATTAGATTCATTTAAAACAGAATCCAGTCCACATTGTACAGGATATAATAAGCTAAAACATATTCATGAACATTTGCTACTTCTGTCCCACATGGCAATGCCACAATTTCATACTATTTACCATAATGACAAATACTATTTACCATAATCTTAATCATTCTCATCTTTTCTTTATTGCAGACCTTTTTGGGAAAAATGATGAACCTTTATTTTTTTCCAGTTAAGGAAAAAGTATTATAGGACAAAAATTAATGTTTCCTGGTTTTGACTTTAGCTATACTTTGGGGAAAACTCAAGTAAATCTATTTATTTGCCATCTGACCTGGCACTAAGTAAAATTGTAACCTTTCTACTTCACTCATACTTCTAACCATTCATCATACTCGTCCTTTTGACACTTATAACTTTTAGAAAAATGCCCCTGATCCTTAATCGTTCCCAAAACAAAAGTTATCTACTTTCATAAAGTTTCTCCAGGAAGCCTTTCTAAATGGAAAAAAAGGGGGGGAACAAAAAAATAAAAAAGATATAGAAAGAATTTATATCAAATTCAAAAAGCAAACAGCAAGGAATATTATCTAGGAAACAGAAAACACTTAATTGCCCTAAGTGAAAATTCAGTTGTTTAAAGTGATCATTAGAAGTTTATGGTAGAAGAAAATGGGATACAGGAGAAATTTTAGGCAGGGTTTCTCCACTGCAAGTCTAGTTTTAGTTTACTTTTAAAATTCATCTTAGGGGTTTCACTTAGTCCCATAGCATCTTAATTGAGATAAAAACATTAGCAGCTTAATTAGTGTTCTACTCTATAAAGTAGTCAGTTCAAAACCCACATAAAATTGAGGCCTGACCTGTGGTGATGCAGTGGATCAAGTGTCGACCTGGAATGCTGAGGTCGCTGGTTCAAAACCCTGGGCTTGCCTGGTCAAAGCTCATATGAGAGTTGATGCTTCCTGCTCCTCCTCCCTTCTCTCTCATTCTCTCTTCTCTAAAATGAATAAATAAATAAATAAGTGCAAAAACCACATAAAATTTAAACATATATTCAATAAGCATCTACTTATCCTTTGTTCACTTGGATAGAAAGTTTTTATTAAAATCTGATGTGTCAGAAAGAAAAAAAAATGCAGAGAATAAAAGAATCAAGCCAAAATGAACCATCACTTTAAAAAATGCAAAGATCATTTTAGAGCATGAAGACTTTAATAAAAAGTAAATAACAGTGGTTATAAAACAGGCCAGGTTTCAGAGATGGGAAATAAAAAGAAGTACAGAAAATAATCTTGATGGGAAGTGATCCACAAAATAAAAAAAGAAAGAAAACAATGTCTTTCTCTGCAGAGAGGTAACTACAATTAAAGAAAAAACCAGAACAGTAGGATTCCAGCTAACTGAAGTAGCAACACAGAACAGAGATCCAATTTCTTTCTTGTAACTCCACTGTTCTAAGTGTGGAGGGACAGAAAGGTCCTTCTGTGATAGATAGTGCTGAGAAGGGGTATGCCAATAGAGATTGTTGTCACTGCTACCAAGGAGGTGACATCTGTTTGAGAATTGAAATCTATACAAATAACCCAGTCTGAAGGAGGCTCTGATAGAGTCCTCCTGAAAGTCCCATGAGAGGTCAGTGGAATAATGGGTCACAACTACCTCGAGTCATCAGAGAAGAATTCAAAAATAAGCTACAATACGAGCTGAAACCCAATGAAGGGTAGGTTTGGAAGCAGCAGCCCAGGTCGGGTGGGCATCTAATGAGGAACAGAGAAAAATGAGATTCACAGAGATGCTGAATATGCCAACTAGTGTGGGTAGAGTTTTCTGGATCCCAGTAGAGGGATAAAAAGTCAAATATGTAAGTTATAGTTGGAAGAAGATATGTCAAATATATCAGTAGAAAAAATGTTCTGCTTAAAATGAAAAAAAAATCCTGTCTAGCCATGTACAACAAGATTAGCTTTTGTATTCTATATCTCTATTCTCATGTGTGTTTTTCTGAGTCATCATATAGTTATGCTTGGATGAAGTAGCCTTTGATATCTGAAGGCGTCAAATCTTGAAAATGTCATTTAATGTTTCTCCCAAATGAAACTTAACGATGGCACACACTTCATATAAATTCAAAATCTAAATAAGCCTGCATTCATGGGAGCAGATTAAGCCACCTCTGTTGCAATGCTCCATTTCAGGTTGGCAAAATGATCAAAGAAGCTGCTGGGAAAAGCAATCTGAAGAGGGTGACCCTGGAGCTTGGCGGGAAGAGCCCTTGTATTGTGTTTGCTGACGCAGACTGTGAGTAGAAGCCATTTTAACTTCTCACGCTTCATTCTTTTTGGTGCTTGTTCATGTCATACAATGAACTTGAAATTTACAAAGGGGTTTGTTTTTAACATCCAAGTGTAAGGCATTAATGAAAATCCAAAATTACTCTTGAAATTCTCTTAAGTTGTTCTAACGTTATAACTCTAGGTAAGTCTAACAGAGACACTATTTTTTTTTTTTTGATTTGGAATAGATTACTATTCTCCCAGTTTAACTCTACACGAACTGTTTTACATTTAGGAGCCATATTATATGTATTTATAATTTTATACTTTTAAATAGTAGTATCACATTAAGAATAGTGAGGTACCCTTAGATATATTAGACTGAGGACAACAACCACATTTATGCAGATTCTACTATTTGTTGCTGTCATATCAGATTCAGAAAGAATTAGAGAGTTTAATTTGTCACCTGGCTGATAAGAGATGGGATATTTTGAATCAATATCTGACTATATGACTCATGATTTTTCTGTAACACCATATTTCCTCTGAGAAATATGTATAAAAATATACTGTCTTTAGAAAACATCTCTTCTTTAACATGAATGTGTTCCTTGCAGTGGACAATGCTGTTGAATTTGCACACCAAGGGCTATTCTACCACCAGGGACAATGTTGTATAGCTGCATCCCGGCTTTTTGTGGAAGAATCAATTTATGATGAGTTTGTTCGAAGGAGTGTTGAGCGGGCTAAAAAGTATGTTCTTGGAAATCCTCTGACCCCAGGAGTCAACCAAGGTCCTCAGGTGAGTATATAACAAAGGAAGAGCTTCTCAGGGGACAAGAATAAAATTTCCTTTTTAGACCTAGTTTTTATTCAACAGTATTAATTCCTAGATAGGTATCTTCCTAGGTGAAAAAAACTGTATCAGTTTGATTAAAAAACCAATTAATTGTAACTCCCAATGGTAAAGAAAACATCCTGTTTCCTGGTTTTTATGTCTAAGAGTTTAAGAGTCATGTTGGGAATTAAAGATATGAGGAAAAATAACAAATGATATAAATTGATATAAATTTCTTGGGGTTTTTTTCAATCTACACAACTCTTGATTGCTATATATGGTTCTCTATTCACTTGGAAGTTCTTACATAATTCTATCATTTTTTTTTCTCAGAATTAATCCTTCTTTGTCAGCTTCCATCCCATAGACAGAAGCGCCTAGCACACCCCTCAAAGTTCTCTCCAATGTCTTCAGTTACTCTAATGGTGACATGGGTATCCTAAAAGTTCTTGAGCTCCTCCTGGGTTTGCGGAAAACTTATCATTTTTGTGTCAAAGACCAATTCTTCCCCTAAGGTGCCCCTTTTCTTCTGTCTACTTAAAACTACTATCAATAAGAGTGTCTCTTTAACTCTTTCTGTCTCTTATCCAAAGGTCACCTTTTCCTCTTCCTTGCCCAGTTCTCTGTTTATTGTCCTGTTAGGAAAGCTCCTGGACATTTGGTTCTAAATTTACTCCTGCCCTTTAGGATCTTGATTTAGAGGAATGGTTCTCAACTAGGGACAATTTTGCCCCCCACAAGGGATAATTGGCAATGTTTGAGACATTTTTAGTTTTTACAACTGGGGTGAAGAGTGGTTCTATTTGTATCAAGTGCATAGAGGCCAGAGATGTTACTGAATCTCTTATAATGAACAGGAGAGTCTCACAACAAAGATTTATCTGACTCAAAATGTCAATAGGGCATCCATTGAGAAATCCTGCTCTAGAGTCTACACATTAAGCTCAGAGAATTTTATTCTTACACACTGTTTCACGGTGTTGATTTGGAAAACAAACAAACAAATAAACAAACAGTGCTTATTCACTAAGCCAAAAATAAATTTGATTAACCAAAATTTATGGAACCACGCTATCAGCTAAACCTGAGGATAGGTACTTGACAATTCCCAAAGAAACAGGTTATGCTACTCCACCTCATGGAGTTTATAGTTGTGAGAAGTTAAAAAGCTGCCTTGTAGTTTCCTGGTCATGCAAGATATCTAAGTAGGAGAATTTTAGGAGTTAGGCAATGCCAAATATTTAGTCATAAAAGCCCAAAAGTAACTGGCAAAGTAACAAGTTGTTTAGCATTATCGCTTTATACTTTGTATTTATCTTGGAGTCAGTGAGTACATAGAAGTAGTTGCTGAATTTTTAAGTGAGAGTAGGTGAGGCAGAGAGACTCCCACATGCATCCTGACTGGGATCCACCTGGCAAGCACCCTAAGGAAGATGCTTTGCCCATCTAGGCTGTTGCTCAGCAACTGATCTATTCTTAGCACCTGAGATAGAGGCCAAGGAGCCATCCTCAGCACCCCAAGCCAACATGCTCATACCATCAAGCCATGGTTGCAGGAATGGAATGGAATAAGAGAGAGAAGAGAGGAGGGATGAAGAAACAGATGGCTGCTTCGCCTGTGTGCCCTGTCCAAGAATTGAAACTGGGACATCCATATGTATGGCTGACATTCTACCACAAGTCAAAATTGAAACCAGAATTACTGACTGTCCCAGGGGGACCTGAACTGGGGAGGATGTTCAAACTGTGCTCTGCATAGACCCAGCCAGATGGGATAATCAAGAATGCGGGGAAGCAGAGGCCTAGGAGTCTTCCTAAAGTCCCATAGCATCACCTTTCTTACTGCCATATCTAATTCCACCCGGGATCAAAGTTCTCTTTCTCTCCTACCACTCTTTTTATTTCAGTCAGGGCTACAGTTTCCCGGTAAATGTATTTGATTATTAACAGGCTTTTCTTCCAGTGTAAATAAATGACAGTCATATGAAAAGGTTTATATGTGTTTGAAGTGCCAATATGCTTTTCTTGTATAACTGTTAAACAAATACTAAATACAAATCTCTATCTTCAAGGTTCATGAAAATGTCTCAAAAATATCTTCATAAGTCCTGAAAATAAAACATACCCAAGGAATGAATCTGAGCCTCTGTCAGCTGTTTTGATTATTTGACCTAATAACAATATCCTAGCATTCTGAAGCCCTCAGAAACAGGCTGTACAATGTGTTATCTTTACAGGTTGCTAATTTATTTTTCTTTTTATGTGGTATTTTCCAAATAGATTGATAAGGAACAGTATGAAAAAATACTTGATCTCATTGAGAGTGGGAAGAAAGAAGGGGCCAAACTGGAATGTGGTGGAGGTCCATGGGGAAATAAAGGCTACTTTGTCCAGCCCACGGTTTTCTCTAATGTTACAGATGAGATGCGCATTGCCAAAGAGGAGGTAAATGGCTTCATTCTCTTCTGTTCCCTTTATTGCCATGTTTTGTCTGCATGTGTGTGCACAGTGTCCCTTTAAAATTCTCAGCTCTTTGAACGTTTTTCTCAGTTAATGTTACTCTTTATTTCTGTTATTGATAAAGTTTCAAAGTTGTGATCAAAATTAAAAATTGTAAGGAATTCATTGGACAGGCCAACAATATCCAGCCAAACACAGATCATGATGCTTAACAATTTCTAGGTGCTTTCCTCTCAAATAACAGATATAATACTAATTGCTTTATAAATAGTAAATATATAAGAAAATGATAAATATAAATATTTTATATTTACGTGTACTTTTATAACATTTAGGTTCATTTACATATGAAGTTATATATAATAAAATTTATAAATAAATAAAACATAAAATAAATATTACATTTTATATATGAATAAATGTATATGACATATAACATTTAAATATACCAATATAAATAATTATAAAATACTATAAATATTAAATGTTCTCATTTTTTTTCACAACTTCATAAGAATAGTATTATTATATGTTTTTCTTTTTATGAAATATCTCCAATATTAGGAGAAAGCCACTAGTCTTTTTTTCCAGCAAAAAATACTCTCTTTTATTATTTTCATATATTTGTGATGGTATTATTTATTAATAAAAATCTCAGAACATTTGTAAAGTCTATAATTCTTATGTTTCATTTTAATGTTTGGTGACTAAATATAATTAACCATAATATTCTGATCCAAAAATTTACTAAATAAATATTGTCCTCAGCTCCTAGATGTTATATCTATTCTATTATTCCCATGAATATAACATGTCAAGGTGCTTTTTTTTCAAATATCTATGAAATTTTTATTGGTTAAAAAATAATGTTGATAAGGAGATCCATCTTTCTTTTTTTAAATGAAGTTTATTGGGGTGACATTGGTTTGCAACACTATACAGGTTTCAAGTATCCAATTCAACAAAACTTGTCAGCTTTTCTTAAACTTTTTGTATCTTGAGTTCTCCTTTGGGTCACAGAGCCAACTATGATTTAGAAATATTCTTGTTGTAATGCTAAATAGTAGGTGAGAAACCTAAGGCCCAAAGAAGTAAATTAATTAGGCCATGTGTCTAGTTAAAGGCAGTTTGGGAGTATAGCATAATTCTCATGACTACCATTCCTCAACTCTTTCTCCCTGACCAATTAATTCTCATATTGTCATATTCTTTTTTTTTTTTTGTATTTTTCTGAAGTTGGAAAAGGGGAGGCAGCCAGACAGACTCCCCATGCACCCAACCGGGATCCGCCTGACCGGGTTCCACCCGGCATGCCCACCAGGGGGCAATGCTCTGCCCATCTGGGGTGTTGCTCTGTTGCAACCAGAGCCATTCTAGCACCTGAGGCAAAGACTATAGAGCCATCCTCAGTGCCCAGGCCAACCTTGCTTCAATGGAGCTTTGACTGCAGAAAGGGAAGAGAGAGACAGCGAGGAAGGAGAGGGGGAGGGGTGGAGAAGCAGATGGGCGCTTCTCCTGTGTGCCCTGGCTGGGACTCGAACTCAGGACTCCTGCACACCAGGCTGATGCTCTACCACTGAGCCAACTGGCCAGGGCTCATATTATCTTATTCTTCATTCATTCCCACCATAATCTAACATTGTAGAATCCATGAACATGTGAGAACCATTCTGTTAATAGTGATTAAGTGTTAGTGCTAGAAAGAACAATTTGGAGAATTCAGGCCAAAAGTCAAATTTATAGACGAGTTCATTGAAATCAAAGAGCTCGAGTGACTTACTACTATTTCAAAATCGTAGACATTATGAAGCTAGAAGGATTACTTAAGACCACTTATTCAGCGCCATTATGAGCTTCTTCCTGATAAACAGCCAGTGTCTTTTTAAACAATGTTAGCAACAAGTAACACTATTTATTAGGTATTGCCATGTTTGGACCATGCTAAGCATTAAAAATTTCTGCTCTGGCTACCTCAGAATCCTTTCTCTTGTGTTCTACTGCTGGTCCCATATCTGCCCTATGGCCTTTTTCCACATAAGAGCCATCATTACTTATCTGTCTCCATGTGTTCTTGGTTCTACATTTTTCAATTGTTGCACTTCCTTATTGTTCTAGAAAAATATATTGCTGTTAAATATTTGGTGAGCACAAACTAATTAAATCAAGCAGAATGTTATCCATAGACACACAACTAGGAAAGCCCAGTTTGCAATTAGGAATTGTAAAGACTCTACCTCATGGGCACTTAAGGCTTGCAATAAATATGAAGCTAGATTCATTGGCTTTGGGTTATGGAAGTATTATATAATAAATACACTATAATAAGAAGGTACTGGCAACTCAAATGTACTGAGCCACAATCCATTCATTCAATAAACTTGTATTTCAAGTTTATGAAATGACATAGAATCTGGGAGCATTATTTTCTTTACCCCCAAAATGTCATCAAATTAAGAGAAAGTACAGAACCAGATCTGCAATAGGAAAAACAAAAAGGAAATGCATATGGATAATTGAACAACTTTGTTTCCCTACATCATTTCAGCCCTCCACTGAATTATAACTTTGGAATTTACTAACAAATATTTGTTTTATTACAACTGTTGTTCTTGTTTATCTTAGTTAATATCTGATAGAAAGAAAAAGGGGAAAAAAATCTTCAATCACGGAACCATTTTTTGTATTCCCACAATATTCATAGTGGAAGAGCTTGTGTGCTACTTCAAAGTAAAAATCTGGACCAATGTGCTGTGTTCAATTAAAATCATGTAAGATTTTGACACAATTGTTATAGTAGATGCTATATAACTGGTTCAGGGGTCACAGTATCATGATTAGATTTATAACCTGTATTGAATGGTGGCTGCCCCCTCCTACACTTAAAGCAACGATGAACACCAGCAAACTATTTTTTCTGGTTTTTGCCTCCTCTAATTTACATTTCCCAGAACATCCTGGTAACACTTGGAGGAGATCTTCTTCATTTCATTTTAATATATATTTTATAGAATAATAATATAGGAGCTTACATTTTAAGAGAAAACCCAGTTGTTTTTCTCCCACCAGGAGATAGATACAGAATGAATTGAGCTTGGGCTGCACTAACTAGATAGTTCAGCAAAACTGAAAGAATGTTCAGGCTGGAATGACCAAATTGTGACTTTTGTTTCCTGTCTTGTGATTAGTCACCGTCAATCGTCAATGAATTTATGCTTTGATTAATGCAGAGTGGATAAGGACTTAAGTTCTTGCAGTAATGAATTATTATGTTCTGTATACGTGAGTAGAAAAAGATTTGGCTAATGAGTAAAATCTGAATAAAAATTCATGTTCCTTCACCTAATTTGGTTGATAATGAAAAGATCCAGGACAAATATAATAGTTGACATTTCAATTGATGGGAAACTGATATTTAAAACCTTATTATTAATCACTGCCTACTCATCTATCCAGTAGAACAAGCATTGCTTTCTTGAGTTTGCTGTTTATGTAGTTACTTGGAAGATGAGAAAAACTAGAAAGAGAATTTAAAGTGAGAAGAACTATAAGAGAATTGAAAATGTTCCTAAATGGAAAAACAACTCTGTAGTTAATGATTTTATGCAGAACCATTAAGTTTTTGGAAGACTAATTCCAATTCTTGAAAAATGAATATTGCCTTATTTATTTGTATCCCATCTTGTTCCAAAGAGAATTTAACACATCTTAACCTGGCATTCCAGCAGCTACTATTCTGATTCTCACACACAGTTTGAGATGAGAAGCAACATCTTAATTTAGTATAGGCTATAAGGCAAAATACTATAATATCATTTAATATATTTAGTTTCAATCTATTTCTTGTGGTATAGATATTTGGACCAGTGCAGCAAATCATGAAGTTTAAATCTATAGACGATGTGATCAAGAGAGCAAACAATACTCACTATGGCTTATCGGCCGGACTCTTTACCAAAGACCTTGATAAAGCCGTAACGGTCTCCTCTGCTCTGCAGGCTGGAACAGTGTGGTAAGTTACACCTATAAATATAGACTTTTCAATATTAATTCATTAGCAGGTTACTTTGAACCTTTTCAGACTTTGATTTTTTCATTTGGAATCACACGGCCTTTTAGAAAAACAGTTGCTACCTTCAAAACAAACAAACAAACAAGCAAAACCCCCATGCTCTATTGGAAGGCATGAATTTTAGAAAGGTATTTTCTTTGACTCCTTCCAGTCTCCTAATATTGCTTGCCCAAAATATGTCATTGATGTTTAGCAATACAATATATGTTATATGAGGCACTTGGTACTATCTTATACACAGGGAGATAAAAGTTGTGTTTTAATGAAGCTAGATAGTAAGACAGTATTCATTTGGTGCCCTTATGTATGCAAACATTTAATTCTTACATCAGCTTCTTACTCTGGGGTTAATAGAGATATCTGAAGGTATTAATTTGGGAGAACATATTGAGTTTTGAGGAACGTGTTCCTCTCATTTTTGATTTGATTGTTATACTTTAATTTAGAATATATAAATGCTGAGACTATGACTCGAACTATTTCACCCCTTGCCTAGCCCCTAGTCCGTGGACTGCCTCATTGCTATTTTTGTCCTGTCAAACTTCATTTAATACTCTCAGTTCTGGCAACAGCCCAAGATTATTTTCCTTACCAGTAATGTCAAATCTATTCCAGTTAAAAATTTGTTAGATATTGCCCTGGCCAGTGATGCAGTGGGTATAGCATCATTTCAGAGCACTGAGATCACTGACTTGATCCCGAGGGCCCCGGCTTGACCCCGAGGGTCCCTGCTCGACCCTGAGGATGCCAGTTGGAGCCCTGATCAGGGAACATATGAGAAGCAATCAATGGGTGCAAAACTAAGTGGAACAACCAGTTGATGCTTCTCTCTACCTCTCTCTTTCCCTTTCTCACTCTCAAATCAATGGGAAACATTTTTTGTTAAACATTGAAAAGAGACAGACAAGCAATCTTTGCCCCTCTTGATAGCTACAGGATCTTTTTCTCTAACCAAAGGGAGAGTCATCATTTAGTTAACATGTATTCTATCTATGCTAGGCATTCTTTACATTCATTATCTTAGGTTACCTTACAGCTGCTTAAATTTGTCAAATTTACTAATGGTAAAAAAAAAAAAAGAAAGCTTAGCAAGACTAATAATAATTGATTATAATTACACAATAAGGGATAGCTGAGATTCCAACCTATTTCAAATTCTAAAGCAGTGATCCTCAATCCTGGCTGTACATTAGAGTCGTCTGAGGAGCATTAGATATATAGAAACTAATTTGGGGTGGAGAAGTGTGTACATTAAACCAACCAATTATATCAACCTCTGTGATTGAGTCTGGGCATAGCTCTTTTATTTAAAGAGTATTTTTCAAAGCTTTTACATGATTCTTGTATGTAACCAGGACCAAGGACCACTGTTCAAAAGCCTGCTTCTTTCTATAATGGAGTGTTCACTTGCAGGGACTCTTAAATAAAATAGTTTTTCTTAAATATACAGTATGGCTAGTGGCTAATGTAGAATTATCCTGTGACACAATTACTAATAAAATTCATCATTGCCACTGTATGTGTGCATATTATCTCCATTTACTAAAGACTTACTATGAATCAAGCACTTTATGAAGCATAACTTTACACATCATCTTACTTACACCTTGAAACAACTCTATTAAATATTATTATACCCATTTTACAGAGGAGGAAATGGATGCTTAGAGAAGCTAGATAGCTTTCCCAGTACCTTCCAGGTTCTAAGGGGCATAGCCAGGGTTTGTGGGCATAGGATCTTAAAAAGAGAATCAATTGGCAGGACTGATCATTTTGAACTTACATTTTGCTCTGAGTATTTCTCAGTTCTCTATTTACTCATATTAATATAGTTTCATTTCCCACGTAGAGTCAAAAGGGCAAGCTCATTTTCTGTACTTTTTTAACGACGTTTCAGGTTTTTTACTTTGGAATGACAGAATGTTATATGTCTGTTTGATTAAGAAGCTTCTTATGACATCATTCTAGCCAGTGGCCTGGGAATTCCCAGTCAGAAATTTCTCTACTATTAAAAAAGAGGTGGCCATATTCTTATTACTGTATATATTAAAAAATAATAATGTCCTGACATTGTCCCAGACATAGTCTGTGTTTGGTGTTTTTCAGGTAACTACTAAATTCTAGAGGTGTTGGGATTTGACCCATAATTTCAAAGTAATGATTCAGTTTCACAGTTGAAAGAGCAGTTAAACAAAGCTGAGACAAGTTCTTTTTTTTTTTTTTTTTGAAAGTTTATTTAAGAAATTATTGGCCTGACCTGTGGTGGCGCAGTGGATAAAGCGTCGAACTGGAATGCTGAGGCCCCCGGTTCAAAACCCTGGGCTTGCCCGGTCAAGGCACATATGAGAGTTGAAGCTTCCTGCTCCTCCCTTCTCTCTCTCTCTCTCTCTCTCTCTCTCTCTCTTTCTTTCTTTCTCTCTCTCTCTTCTCTAAAATGAATAAATAAAATATTTAAAAAAAAAGAAATTATCCTCCAGGAAAAGAAGTTGGATAAGAACTCTATGATCTACGCCTGACCAGGCGGTGGTGCAGTGGATAGAGCATCAGACTGGGACGCGGAGGACCCAGGTTCAAAACCTTGAGGTTGCCTACTTAAACACAAGCTCATCTTGTTTGAGCAAGGCTCACCAGCATGAGCCCAAGGTCCCTGGCTTGAGCAAGGGGTCAATCAGTCTGCTAGAGCCCCCCAGTCAAGGCACATATGAGAAAGCAGTCAATGAACAACTGAGGTGCCGCAACGAAGAATTGATGTTTTTCATCTCTCTCCCTTCCTGCCTGTCTATTTTTATCTGTTCCTTCTTTGTCACTGTCACACACAAAAAAACCTCTATGATCTAAAGAAAATATGAAACTCTGAAAATTGGATAATAAATGCTATAACTGAGAAAATGTCTGAATATTATCTCAAGGATAAAATTAATAACCAAGCTCTTCCAAGCATAATACAATTTATCTAAGAAGTCACACTATTGCTCACCAATTATAATGGCATAAAAAGAGAAAAAAGTATTTGAAAGAACACTGTTCCTCCTTTAAATAAAATTGTGTTCCTCTTATGTATAATGAGAATCATGTAATTAAATTTTGCAATTCACTTTACTAGGAAATTTAAAGCTAAATAATATGTTCATGTCCTGCGTAACTGCATTCTAACTTCCCCCCCTTGTTTTTATCTTTTGTCGTAATTTTTTCCTTTAGTTCTAATCACTCATGTTTTCATATTTATATTTGTTCAGAAATATGGCAAGCCTGATCTATGGCAGCACAGTGGATAAAAGTGTTGACCTGGAACGCTGAGGTCGCTGGTTCAAAACCCTCTGCTTGCCTGGTCAAGGCACATATGGGAGTTTATGCTTCTGGCTCCTCCGCCCTTCTCTTTCTGTCTTCCTCTTCTCTAAAAAAATGAATAAATAAAAACAATAAAATAAATAATAAGAAATATGGAAAGGAGTAAACAAATTAATAATGAAATTCAACTCCTGCCAAGGCCTAAAAGCAGTCTGTGAACCAATTAATGAAAAAAAGTGAACTGAGTAATATGATACATATTATCATTGTGAAGGAAAATTGATTCTAGCCTGTTAAGTACACAACTCTCAAGCAAATTACAAAGCTTATTGAATATAGACAGCAACCCAGCCAACAAACCCCAGTCATTAGCAAACTATATCCTTTGTCCGATGGCATACAAGATGTTCTATCTTTTATCATTCAAATTACAACTTCTGAGGGACATAATGTCCTACCAAAATGACTGTCCGCACACAGAGTTGTACCCTGTATTTGTTTCTAGGTAGCATATATACATAGACTTCCGCAATTTTTTTATTGCAATGATTATGTTATATTGATATTAATGGAGTTCTTACAAAGCTTTCTGAATTTCTAGAATCCCAGACTTAGGAGTTATTTCATAGGGTAAGTATGATCTATAATATACTTTTTTTTTCTTTCCAGGGTGAATTGCTATAGTGTGGTGTCTGCTCAGTGTCCCTTTGGTGGATTCAAGATGTCTGGAAATGGACGAGAACTGTAAGAATAATCTCTATTAAGATAAATACTTATCTTGAGATAAGTGGTTGTCAATCCCAGGAAGTTAGTCCACAGTTGCTATTTAAATTAAAACTTGCCTCTGTTCTTCCCTAGAAATTCATACTGCCAAACAGCTTTTTAAATGCTGGGTTTACACCATAGGTACAAAAAGATAATGGCAGAAGAGAAATATACCTTATCAAACTTCTACTATTCATAAGGGACAATATTAAGCACTTTACATTGGTTATTGAAAACATTCTCAGAAAAAAGCTAGGAACTACAAATTGGTGATTGTGAGAAGTGTGCAAATATAAGAACACTGTAATTATTTAAATATATCTCTTAAGTAAATAAATTAGGTGACTTTATCTAAAAAACTTTTTCACAGTAAGAGGAATAATTCTCATTGTTTGAATTACTATTGATGTAGACTCTAAAATTGCAAATTACCTGAATGAGGTATTCTTGGTACTAAAATCTAAACTGAAAGGAAAATTTGACTAAGGAAAACGTGTTTATAGTAATGATTAAATCAAGAATATATATAAAAATATATATATGAGCCTTTAGTTGCTTTTTAAACTGGGGTATATAGACTTTTTAAATTTGCACATACATATGTACACATAGAAAGTAATGGCAATATGTTTGCTTAATTTTGTTCAAGCAATTTCAACCATTTTATTTCTTAAATTTTTTTTTATATTTAACAATAAATTTTAAAAATCATAAAGAAAAAAGAGATTGCTTCTCGACCTTTTGGGTAAGATCAAGTGCAGTATAAAAAAAAAAGATACATCATATACAAACCTAATGGAATAAAACATAGTATAGCTGCCCATTTTATAAATAACAAGTAAAAGCAAGTCTGTTTCTGAAGGTCATGATGCCTGTACTTCGTCATTTAAGAAAAATCAGCAAAATTACAATGAAACAACTATTTTTAGAGAGCCAGTGAAAAAAAAAGGAATTGATAAAATGATCCATCCCCCTTCTAAATATACATTCACTAAGTACTTGTGTGTGTGTATGTGTGTGTGTGTGTGTGTGTGTGTGTGTGTGTGTGTATTGTCCAGAGAGCCCCAGAGACATGATACCATGTCCCATCCTTCATATAATTGTGGTGGAAGTAAGAATGTGTAAAGAAATATATAGTGCAAAATAACCTACATACACTGTGAAATAAATTGTATTAAACCAGGAATTGATACAACATGGAAATAGAGAAGCAGCTCAAGTGCAGAGCACAGTAGTGAAGGACAGAAAATCAGGACATCACTAGAATATAAATTTATGGCATCTCTCTAACTCACAATTTAAATCTGTCCAACAGGGACAGCATTTGTGGTGGGGATAGGAGTGGGAGAAGAAAGTAGGAAGTCTATGAGCTCCTTTTCATGCATAAGATTCTATGGATGTAACTCCAGTAGAAAGTCAGTGGATAAAAACTTCATGGCAATTGATAGAATTAAGAGAAGACCTCACAGAAAAGGTAGGACTTGATCTAGGGCATGAAACAAGTGTAGGAATTCAGGTAGTGTAAAAAAAAAGGCAGTTCTGAACAGAACGTTACATATGGCATGGTGAGGATAGTGAATTTAGTTGGCTAGTGAGGATTTATGAAGGTGGGAAGTATGAGTAGAGTTAAATAGGATACAGATTAAGAAGTTCTGAATTCAAGAAAATTGGATTACATTTTATTACTGGAGCATTGAAAAGCTATGGATATCTTTAGAATGCTGTCAAGGAAGCAGAGAGTGGCAAACCATAAAAAGTGCATGGCATAGTAAAGAAAGCTAATTAAAGATGAACGAATTTGCATTTGAATATTGACTATACCATGTGCTAGCCCTGCAGCCTGGTTCAAGTTGTATAACTCCCCCCCCCCCCCGTTGATTTGAGTGGTGGGGGGAGGGAGAGAGAAAGAGAAGCATCAACTAATTGTTTCATTTAGTTGTTCCATTGAGTTGTGTATTCATTGGTTGTTTCCCACATGTGCCATGTGCGCTGACTGGGGGGGTCGAATCCGTGACCTAGGCACAACTTGATGACACTCTGTCCACTGAATCACCCAGCCAGGCCCAAGGTGAATAACATTTGAGCCTCTATTTCCTCTTGTTTAAAATGGAGATGTTAACATTCCTCTTCAAATGGGTATGAGAGAAAAATGACATACTGCTTGTTCATTCTCTAGCTGTCACAAAGTAACTGTCACAAATGAGGACTCAACAAATGGATTCTTTTCTTAGTTATTTTTTCTTTATAATATCCATCATTAGAGGATCTCTTGGCAAAAACTAATTACTTTATACAAAAGCTGTAACAAAGGTTAGATTATTTTGAAGGACTAATTGCTGGCCCAGTTATCTAACATATTTATTTCCCTAGAAATGCTGAAAATAAAATAATCAAAAAAGATGAAATAACTGAAATAGACCAAACATGTTAATTTTTTAAATACAATTTGGTAAGCCTGACCTGTGGTGGCTCAGTGGATAAAGTATTGACCTGGAACACTGAGGTTGCCAATTCAAAACCCTGGGCCTGCCCAGTCAAGGCACATACAGGAAGCAATTAGTATGAGTTGATACTTCCTGCTTCTCCCTCTTTTCTCTTTCTCTCTCTCTCTCTCTCTCTCCTCTCTCTCTCTAAAAATCTATTAAAAATAAATAAATACAATTTGGTGAAACTTTAAAGTTAAAGCATAAAGCAATCAAAAAAGAGAGGAATGAAAAACAGGAATCAACCTTCAGTAATTTTCTAAACTAAAATGTGGGCATAGAGCATTTCCTTCTTTGAAATGCAAAGGGAGACCCTGGCCAGGTGGTTCAGTGAATAGAGAGTTGTCCCGGTATGTGGAGGCATGGGTTCAATCCCCGGTCAGGGCACATGCGAGAAGCAGCTAGTGAGTGTACAACTAATTGGAACAACTAAGTGGAACAACGAGATGATGCTTCTCTCTCTCTTTCCCATCCCTTCTTTCCTCTCTCTCTGTCTCTCTCTATCTCAAATCAATGGGAAAAAAATTTTTAAATAATAAAATTTAAAGGGGAAAGTTATATGGTAATTTTTTTACTTCAAAAATTTTAACTGAGACAGAGGCGGGGTCACAGGGAACAGAGGGCCAGCTATCAGAGGGAAGGGGGATGAGGGGACACAATCAGAGAAGGTGAAGGGATTAGTGAAATTATAAATACATAATACATAGGTGCAGATAACAGGACAACAAATCCCAGAGGGAAGGGGGAGAAGAGAGTTAAGAGGAGGGGCAAAGGAGGTGTAATGAGGGACACATGGTTGGAGGTGAGGGTGTTGAGTCAGACACTTGAATCCATGTACACCCAATAAATTAAAATTAATAATAAAAAAATTTTTTAGATGAGGATGCTACTGTTAATGTCTACCTGAAACCAAATTTGGCAAACTTTATAAACAAGTCATTTTCTACAAGATGCTCAAAGAGAATTACTGAAGCAATAAAAACAAATAACTCCTAAGAGTTCATAATTTATCCTCAGCAATAGAAAGGAAGAATTCATTAGTTTGGAAGAGAGTGCTCAATGAGCCCAAAATAGTGGTATGTAGAGCCCAGTGTGCTAGCGATGCTGATACCCACCCCTGCATCTGTCTGCATCTCAGATCACAGTGCTGGCACTGGGGTTAGTTCAATGGCAGAAATTCCTCTTGTCGTACACTTAACACTAATTTTTACTTAAGGTAACATAACTGGAAACTTTACTAGTGTGCCATTCCAACTGTAATTGGCTCTCTCAGCACCCCACAAGATACTTCTTTCCTCCTTTCCCTTAACTTCTAGGCTTAGAGAGAACTCATATAAATTTATTTTTTTGCTTGATTATATTTGCAAAGTCAATTCAGCAAACATTTCCTCTGTGTCTACTTAACTAGTATCATGCCCATTTCTGGGTCCAGAGTGAAGAACAGATGCAACTTGTTACTACAGTGTAGATCCTGGATGAGAAGTGTGGGCATCTCCTGGAAATTTGTTGGAAATGCAGTCTCAGGCCTCTCTCGAGACTTAAACAGTATCAGCATTTCAGTCAGTTCCCAGCTTATTGGTATATTGTTGATTTTAGAAGCATAGAACTAGTCACCCACAGATGAGTAAGACTGAAAGAAGTGTAAAGAAGTGTTTTTGTGTTATATCATAGATTTAATATATGCATGGGTATATTAAGGAGCAGGACTTACTTCAACCTGAGTATGACAATAATCACACTTAATACTTTCCTGAGAGTTTCAAGTGTCCTATAACCCAAAATACAATGGAAAGCCTATTGGCAAAAATCATGGACTAATTTACCTAACTTTTTGAAAAATATTATCCTTTAATGGGTTTCAGACAACTGAGGCTAAACCCTTTAATTACGCTGAAGAACATGCTCATTGAAGCTTTTAGAAGGCATTTTCAGAAGCTTAATGGCCCAAGAAAATAATCAGTGTAAGAGGATTAGGTTACCCAGAAGAAAAAAAAAGTCTTCTACATACCAGCCTGCATTGCCAGAAGGGAGGGGTAGAAAAGGATCGAGATCTTTTACTTCTGTAAGCCTATGTGTGCATTAGTGTTATGATTTTAAGAGTACTCTTAGGTATATGTAATTCAATGCTTTACTCAAAACAATACAGAGGGGAATTTAGCCTAATCTGTTTCGTTATCTTTTTAACAAAGGATAAATCATAATTTTCAAAACTGATAAGAGGTCTCAATAAACCTGATAACAAGATACCAGGGTCCCAGTTGATTAATTCAAGTTAATTCCTGATCATTTGGGTTAGATTTAGAAGTTATATAAGCAAAGTACAGGGGCTGCATGAAAAAAAAACCCAACAACCACAGAAAGTCCAAAAGGCCTACATGTTACATGTATGCCAATGAAGTCTCTCCCTTCTTAAGAACAAGATAAACAATAAATAAAGAAAAACCTCTAACAATAGGTCAGGTTTTTTTTTTTTAATTTTGCCAAGAATCAAGAATCAAAAGATATTTGTTAAAACTACAGGGAGAAAATATTTTGTTTCAAGCCTTCTATTAAAGCATGTTAGAATGAAAATGGAAGCATGGTCATTTTAAGCCTCTTCATCTCTTCTGGGCCAATCACATGTGGTCAGTAACTAAGCTAAATTATACTTGAATTTACTAGTTTTTCCAAACTACTCAAATGATTATACAGGTTGAGACAAAAGTAGATTTATAGTTGTCATTATGCAAAACACAGTTGTTCTTATATTATTATTATCATTTTTCATACAAACAACTGTAAACCTACTTTGCTCTACCCTGTATATTACTTCTCCTCTTGTATTATATCTGTCTTATTTATTTTAACCTAAACTAGAATTTTTTATGTGTGGTGAGCTTTTGTATTCAAGTAGAACAATGTCAAAAATAGGCAATTTCGCCTGACTAGGCGGTGGCGCAGTGGATAGAGTGACAGACTGGGATGTGGAGGACCCAGGTACCCAGGTTCGAGACCCCAAGGTCGCCAGCTTGAGTGCGGGCCCATCTGGTTTGAGCAAAGCTCACCAGCTTGGACCCAAGGTCACTGGCTTGAGCAAGGGGTTACTCAGTCTGCTGAAGGCCCACAGTCAAGGCACATATGAGAAAGCAATCAATGAAAAACTAAGGTGTTGCAACGAAAAACTGATAATTAATGTTTCTCATCTCTCTCCATTCCCGTCTGTCTGTCCCTATCTATCCCTCTCTCTGACTCTCTCTCTGTCTCTGTAAAAAAAAAAAAAATCAACTGAGTGTGCATGATCATTTAAAATTAAAAAAAAGTTTTGATATTTTCTCCACAAGGAGATTTATGTAAAACCAGATATATTTGATTGGCTAGCTGCTATTTGAAATGCTCTGTGCACAGAAAATATCTTTCATTGTTTCTAGCCAAAGAAGCATGAGTAAACTTGTACCCAATCAGAGACTATAGTACAAATTTGTACAGCTGTGCTAAATTCTGTTGGTTTTTTTCCCACTATCTCTAGGGGAGAATATGGTTTCCATGAATACACTGAGGTTAAGACAGTCACAATGAAAATTTCTCAGAAGAACTCATAAAGAAACTACAAGAAAAGAGAAAAGAATCCTCAATGGCTAAGCATCTCATGCATTTGCTAATACATTATGGTGGGTTCTAAATACAAAATTGTTGTTTTGTTGATTTTTTTTAAAACATAAAGCTAATCATATTAGCATTACTACTACATATAGACTACTTGATGTGTAGCTTATATTGAATCATTTATCTTCTGATATGTGACCTCCAAGTCCTATCTGTAATAAAAAGGATAGATTTAGATACAAGATATCTCTAGCTTCATAATAGTCATGTGCTTTCTTTTGTAGTTACTTGTGCAGAATGATCATTTTATAGAAGAGGACCAGTTTTCATATAGCTTCTTTTCATTAACAACCCCTTGAAGTACTTAACATACCTGTTAACTGCAGAGTAGATGTGCTCTGATCCCAGTAGTTGTGCAATCCTTAGAGTTTGTTGAAATGTTTCTTACAATGTCTTGCCTTCTTGTCAAATGAAGTAATCCCTGAAATACTTAGCTGTAATCTAATCATAAAGCTTAATAAAAACAACCTTGCATGATTCTTGTTAAGTTTGAATTTTTCTAAGAAGAAATCTTAGTTTTGTTGACTCATTCTCCTTATCACATAAAAACAGTGTTAAATTGAGCATAAAAATGCATTTAAAAATAAAAGTCTAACCTACTTATTCTCAAATATAGAAACATATTTTATTTTCCAGAGGAATTCTTGATATCAATAGAAAACATTGAGATAGATGGTTCCAGTCCTTCAGCAAGTGTTTATTGAGTTGCTACGAAGTTCTTGGATTAAAACACATAGAATGCTGTGTTAGGTGGTATAGAAAACAGGTGAATAGTAGATTAGGTTCATAACTTCAAGGTACTTTAAATTATTGGAGAACAAAGTTACTATCAGGAAGGAAAGAGAGAAGGAAGAGAGGGAGGGAAGTAGGGAAGGAGGGAGGGTGGAAGGAAGGAAGGGAGGAAGGGAGGGAGGGAGGGAGGGAGGAAGGAAGGGAGGAGAGAGGGAGGGAGGGAGGGAGGGAGGGAGAGGAAGGAAAGAAAATAAAATAAAAAGGAAAGGAAGGAAAAAAAGAAAGTGAAGGGAAGAAATGGGTCTTATAATGGAAATGAGAATTCTAAGAACCTTAAGAGTAAGTAATGTGCCAAATGGGTAGTAATGACCTCTAACTAAGGGTATTGAGAAAGGCCTCATGGAGAAATTTACTGGATAAGAACCCTAATTGATGATTAATTTGTACCAAATAAAGGGAAAAGAGGTCCCATAACATAGTCTTTCAGGACATGTTCCATTGGAAAATGTTGGAATATATATATATATATATATATATATATATATATATATATATATATATATATAATACTTTCCTTTCTTGGTGTTTCAATTGAACATTGGCATATTCCAGGTTCTGAAAAGCCCTATAAAACTAATACAGTTTCCCCCCAAATTTATTTAACCAAAAAATCTGCCTTCTCCTCATCCTCATTTAACACTTATTAACACTGAAAAAGCCATGTTGGAAGATGCTGTTCTATGACACAAGGTAGCACTGACTGTTCTGAGGACATATCTGGGGATCAAGGGAGAACTGCTAAAGCAATATCCTCTGTATAAAACTAACTACCCCATACTTACATATCCGTGCCCTCATACAAAGCTGCTGCATATGCTCCCATGTAGGAAACAAATAAGCAAATAATTTTTTGTGTATTACTGCACATATTCTAAAATATTCTTAGTTCAACAACTTAAAACTTAAGCCTAGTAATTTTTAGGATAATTTTTCTTTTCAGTCTCAGATAGTATATAAATAATTATTTTACCTTTGTAACATTAATAGATACTTCAGTGGCATGGTTATTAGGACATTATAATGGTTGCCACAGTAGACTGCAACAGTGTGTAAATAAATGAAAGTCATTAGCTTCTTAGACCTGAAATAATTTCAACTCCAATAACAAGAGTTTCTCAAAATTGTGTGTGAACCTACAAGCTTTGCAATCTGTCTTGTAAGTTTGGAGACATAATTAGTATTTTGAAAACTGGAGGAATCAGAGTCTTAGAGCTGAAAGTTCTAGATCTTTGGACATTCAGAGGGGGAAATATTCAAATACAAAGGAGAGTTGTGTTTTCTCAAAACCAGACAGTGTACATTTTAAAAGATGTGTTTAAAACCATGCATACATAAATTAATAAGTAGACAAGTTAATTTTGTAATGGCATCACACCAGAACATTTTTAAATGTATAACAAAGGGGCTGAACACAGAACAAGACAAAAGCCAGAAGCAAGTTTAAATGTTTGAAAATTAAACCTTCACTGTATAAATAACACATTACAGGATTAAACGGAAAATATCTGTTTTATATAGGCTCATTGTTAGCCTACAGACATAAATGTGTATTCCTTTTTTTACCAATTTGCAAAGCCACATTGGCAATAATTCTAAAACCTTGAAAAAGTTAAAATGTATCTCATTAGCCTGTGTGTTACAGGGATATACAAAAACAAATGTGATTTCACTGTCCTCAATATCCACATGGTAGAGAATATTATTATTTTAAACACTTAGAATACCAGATTAAGTCACAGAACTTGGGTGTAATTGTTCATTAAGAGGCAGTGTTAGGACTCAGATATGGGTTCTTAAATGTACAGTGTCCTTTCCCCTAACCCCCACTTTTTAGGATACATGCTTCTCTACATTTATTTTGAAACAGCAAAGGTGAAACAGAAGGAAATATTTTTTCTTAAATTCTCATGGCCAACTGAAAATAAAGCTATCTCAATGTAGAGAATTGTAGGTATTCACGTAATTCAAGAGGGAATGATAAACAACCACTACAACAACAAAACAAACAACAAACAAAAACCACTTTCCAGGAGCACTGCATGTAACTTTTTGAGCATCTAATTTCACTTGGACCTTTAGAAGTGCACATGTACCATCAACTAAACTCTTATAATTGAATGGCTTTTTCAGAGTATATCAAATAACCAGGTTATGTTTTTACATGAAGCTCAAGTTCCCAATTATAATTTTGTTTGCTGATTTACTTTGAGATTTTTTTTTTATTGTTCTCTGGAGATGGCATTTGAACCTCCCTATTTTGATGGTGAAAGAATTTTAAGGATCCAAGATGGCAATGGAATAGGTATATGTTACACTCACTTCCTCCCAGGACTAAACTAGAATTAAAACTAAAATATAGATCCATGAACCTGAATAAGCAACTGAAGACTAGCCGAGGAGAAGTCTTACAACCAAGGATTTACAGGAAAAGCCACATTGAGTCTGGTAGGAAGGGTGGAGATGTGAAAAGGGCTAGTGGCGGTTTCTGCTCCTGTGGGCGGGGGCTGAGATTCTGCAGGGTTATCTCAACTGCAAAGGTTCCTCCTGAGGAGTGTGGGGTTTCAACCCCACATCAGGCTCCCCAGCCCAGAGCACCAGAGCCAGGAAGAGGTATCCACATAACATCCGGCTGTGAGAAGCAAGGGATGTTGCATGTGAGGGAGAGACAGGAGTCTGCAAGAGACACAGGTGTGCTCTTATAGAACAACATCAGTAAAATGTCCATACTACTCTAACCAGTCTATAGATTCAACACAATTCTTAGTAAGATACCAAGGGAGTATTTCACAGAACTACAACAAATATTCTAAAAAATTTATATGGAACCACCAAAGACCTTGAATAGCCACAGCAATCAAGAATAAAAAGAACAAAGTTGGAGGAATCACACTACTTGATATTAAACTATGCTATAAGATCATAGTAATCAAAATAGCATGGTAATAGCGTAAAAGTAGAACAGAATAGAGAGCCCAGAAACAAACTCACACCTTCATAGTCAATTCTATTTGACAAAAGAGGCAAAAACATACAATAAGTTAAAGACAGTCTATTCAATAAATGGTCTTGGGTAAACTGAACAGATACATGCAAAAAAAATAAAACTAGACCACCTTCTTACACCATACACAGGAATAAATTTGAAATGAATTATAGACTTAAATGTTACAGTTGAAACCAAAAAATCTTTGAAGAAATCATTGGCAGTAAAATCTTGGATATTTCTAATAATAATAATTTTTTCTAACATATTTACTCAAGATAGAGAAATAAAAAAGGGATTATATCAAACTAAGAAGTGTTTGCACAGCAATGAAAATAATCAACAAAATGAAAAGACAACCCACTGAATGGGAGAACATATTTACCAATGATATATCTGATAGTACTTAATATACAAAATTTATAAAGAACATATACAACTAAAGAAAATCAAACAATTAAATTTAAAAAAATGTGTGAAGGATCTGATTAGATACTTCTCCAGAGAAAATATACAGATGGCCAATAGACATATGAAAAGATGCTTAATGTCACTAATCATCAGAGAAGTGCAAGTTAAAACCACAGTGAGATATCACCTCATACCTGTTAGAATGGCTGTCATCAATAAATCAACAAACAAGTGCTGACATAGATGTGGAGAAAAAGGGAACCCTTGTGCACTACTGGTGGGAATGCATATTGGTGCAACCACTGTGGAAAGCAGTATGGAGTTACCTAAAAAAAATAAGGATGGAATTGCTTTCTGACTCAGAGATTCTGCTTCTAGGAACATATCTGAGGAAACCGACTAATTCAAAAAAATACATGCCCCCTTATGTTTGTTGCTCATTATTTACAATAGCCAAGATTTGGAAGTAGCCCAAGAGACCATCAGTAGATGCGTGGATAAGAATGCTGTGTTACATTTATACAATAAAATACTGCTTGGCCATAAAAAAGAAGGAAATCTACCTTTTGCTATAGCACAGATAGACCTGGAGAGTACTATGCTCAGGGATATAAGCCAGTCGGAGAAAGATAGATACCATATGATCTCACTCGAATGTGGAATCCAATGAACAAAATAAACTAAAAAACAAAATAAAAACATGCCCTTGCCCGTACCTCGGTTGGAGTATTGTCTTGACATGCCAAGGTTGCAGGTTCCATCCCCAGTCAGGGCACATACAAGAATCAACCAATGACAGCATGAATAAGTGGAACAACAAATTGATGTTTCTCTCTCTGTGTGTATGTCTCCGTATCTCTCTCTCTCTTCCCAGATAGATAGATAGATAGATAGATAGATAGATAATAGGACTCACAGATACAGAGAACAGACTGACAACTGTTAGAAGGGAGGGCAATTGAGGGGATGAGTAAAAAAGCTGAAGGGATTAAGCAAAGGAAAAAATAAGTAACTCTTAGATATAGAAAACAGTATGGTGATTACCAGAGAGAGGGAAAGGGAGGGGGGGAGGAAGAAGAGGGTAAAATGGGGATAGTGATGCAAAGAAACTTGAACTGAGGTAGCAAACACACAATACAGTGTACAGATGATGTATGGAATTGTACACCTGAAACCTGTATAATTTTTATTAATCATTATCTCAATAAATTCAATAAAAATAAAAATAAAAAATAATTTTAAGAAAGAGAAATGGAAATGATGGCTAAATTCTCTGTATACCAAAATTCAGTCACTGCCAAGAGTTCATGAAAGCCTAACCTTGTAGCATGCTGGGATTATGTTATTCTGGCAGATACCCCGAATGACAGCACAAATGCAGGTGATTTAGCTCCATTATAATTTTTATTCTGTAGATGGGTAGAAATGGCATCTCTCTCTCTCTCTCTCTCTCTCTCTCTCTCTCTCTCTCTCTGAAGACAACACCACAAAATTATTGGTGGAGGCTTAAAATTGCTAAAGATCATGACTCTAAACTGGCCCTTAAATTTTAGGCAGCTGGTTTATTATTGCAGAGAAAAATAGTCACATTTATAAACATTTAGGATAATTTCAAAATCCCTGGAAAATCAAGTTTATTGCCTTGTGAAATAGAAATGCCAAAGATATAACAATGTTTTCTGCACAATTACTTTAGTGCCATGTGATGATTAGTTTCACAAGCATTTAGCTTTTTAAAGAAATAAACATCTCTGAGTGTTTTTAGAAATGTTCATGGAAGATTGACGTGGTGCTATTCTGAAGTAATTTCAAAAGATTTTAGTTTGTTTATATTTTGTTCTTGTTTGAAGGTTCCTTGGGCCTAGAAAAATATGCTAAATATGAAAACACAAAGTTGATTTAGTGTGGCAACTGATTTTTAAAATTTTTTTATTTTAAATTAATTTCAAAATTTGAGGAGAGCTGCTCTAGGAACCCCTTTAAATCTTTTATTAATCAATTTAAAATTTTTATTGATTGATTTTAGCAAGAGAGGAATAAAGAGAGAGAGACAGGAGCATCAATCTGTTCCTGTATGTGCCCTGACCGGGTATCAAACCGGCAACCTCTGTGCTTCGGAATGATGCTCTAACCAATCAAGCTATATTAACTAATTTCTAATATTTTCCCATATTGACTTTGTCACTCCCATTCTCTATATTGATACATTTTATTTTCTTGAGATAAATTTTTGACAATAACTGTTGGACATCATGTTCTTTTACCCCAAAAACACTCTGTATATTTTTCTAGGAACAAAATAATATTTTCACAAAACCACAGTATAATTATCTAATTGAAGAAGTTCAACATTGACAAAATACTAACATTTAACACACAATCCACATGTATTTTTTTTAATTGTCCCACTAATATCTTGTATACCATTTCCCCCCAAGATCCAGAACTTAATTTGGGATTGTGCATTGCATTTACTTACCATGGCTTTCTTTTGTTTTACTCATCTTTTATAATAACAATACAACCCATAAACACTTGCTGTTTAGCCAAGTTGCTTAGTTCTGCCTCGGTCTGGATAGAAACCTAGGAGATGCAAAACTCACAAAGTTACTGAGTCATCAAGAATCAGAGAAAAGGAGGCTGAATGGTTTTACACAAAATATACTTCATTTAAGATTTGATTATTAATTACCATCTGCCAGGATAAACAAGAATGTTTATCTAGGCTGATAAATATGTTTTTCTCCGTTGGACAAATTTTAAGAAAAACTATATAATCCCTTGAGGATGTTGGTGCCTGTTCCTTATGTTATCACACTACTGCTTTTTTAATTTCAGTTCCTAGATTACCGAAAATTTTTTCCTTGATAACAAGTTGCCTAAATTCTGATGGCACCTGGGAAGGCATCTTAATTTTAGTTAGTTATAAATCCCTTAGCCTCCATAGAAACATTTTAAATGACTTTCCTCTCAAAGTACAATTTTGGTAGAAAGATCTTGGCCTTTGGAGTCAAAGAGATGCTAACTGCTGTTTCCACCTCTCACTAAGATATTAAGCCAATTATTAAACCTTTCTTGTGTAATAATAACCTAACAGATAATCATGGCTATTGATATCTAGGAAGCATATTGTACACAGTCACATGGCCTTTAGAACCCAGCAATCTGCTTTCAAATTCCTGCTCTGCACTCGCTGGCCTTGGGATTTGAGACAAGATACATAACCTTTCTAAGTTCTAGTTTCTTTATCTGTAAAAAAGAATTACTAACAGTACTTTATCTAATTGGGTTATTCTATTAAGTGAAATAATGTTTTTAAAATGCGTAGTAGGATTTCTGGGCTATAACAAATACCTAATACATGTTACTAATCTATGGATGGATGTCTTGCATTAATAATAACAATATAAAAAAATTTAAAAAGCTTTTTTAGAAGCCAAAGAAAGTTGTGTGTTTTTTTTAACTTGACTTTGTATCTTCTATTTGTTATTTTTCCTCATTTTTCTAGTGTCCTAAGGTTTAGGTTGATTTTAGTTAGGACCACTTAATAGTGATTTGCCCATCCCTTTCATCAAAAAAATCATAATAATTTCCTTCATAAAAAAGTTAAAATTCACTATCAAAGACAAAATGCAGGCAAAAGGAATCCAAACAAACTTGGCTTATAGTTGAGGTTAGAAATTTAAATACATTTAATACTGAAGTAGAGTTAGTCTTAATTAAATGAACTGGACTGTCATTCACCCCTGAGTCATCAGTCATCATGATTAATCTTTACGCTAATAGTCAGGGACAGTGGAACTAAGTGAACAACAAACAGAAAGGGCCAGTTTCAAATGCAGCCTGGGAACCCACAATGAAGGTCATCCAGCAATTGATTCAGACTCAGCCAGCCCATATGAATTCAATGGAAAGGATTAGTAAACTTAAAAGCACAGGGCTTAGCATTTGTGTTCAATGTTCAGTCATTCCACATTCATGTAACCACAAAAAGTCAGAGATGGAAAAGAACTTAGTGTTCTCTCAGCCCAATAACTTCATTTCGCAGAGGCATAAAAGCAACAAGAGACACTTGAAAGGTCACTAAAATGTCACTGGCAAAGTATGGTTAGTACCCTCTGTATTCTAACTGCTAGTTCACTCTCATTGTTTGTGTCCCAGGTGGCACTGTGGATGTTTGATATTTCATTAAATAAGTAACCTTCATTGTTATACTTTATTATATTTTTCCCTTTGTCTAAAAAAAGGGAAATTATGTAACACCCACTGTTACATTTGGTTGTATGTATTTTATTTACTGGAATGCATTTCTTCTATCTAAAAAAGAAAAAGCTTTAAGTGATAGTCTTTTGTAAGCCTTCAAATAATACAAATCAGAACCCTGACCAGTTGATTCAGTGGATAGAGTGTCAGCCTAGAATATCCCAGGTTCAATCTTCAGTCAGGGAACACATGAGAAGTGACCACCTGCTTTTCTTCTTCTCCATCTCCCCTATTTCTTCCTCTCTTGTAGCCAGTGGCTCCATTGGTACAAGCATTGCTCCAGGTGCTGAGCATAGCTCATTGATCCAAGCACATCAGCTTCAGGCACTAAAAATAGCTTGGTTGATTCAAGCATCAGACTGAGACAGAGGTTGCTGGGTAAATCCTGATTGGGGCACATATTGTAGTCTTTTTCACTATCTCCCCTTTTCTCACATACAAAAATAAAAACAAAAATAAATACAAATCAGTTACAACCATTTACAAAGCAGAGTGCCATAATTTAGCTACAAAAAAATTAAATTCTTTATATTTAATTAACAGTCATCAGCAGTCAACTGTGTGTAAAATACCATGGACTACAAAAGAAACAAGGAGTATTAACTCCTTATTCTGTGCAAATAATTTCTAGGTACCTTACAGAACTGATTTGCTTCATATAAAAATTAAAGATCTTGCTTTCACGTGGCTTAAATCTAATAAAGATGAGAAATATACACAAAATCATGAAAATAAAAGATAGAATATATGGAGTATACAATAAGATTGATAGCAACAAAATCTGCATTTGGAGAGAAGAAAATGATTTCTCCCTGGAGTAGCTTTCAGGAAGTAGGCAGCATTGGCCCAGTCTGACACAGAGTAGGATCTGAACACATGCAGATGACACAGGACAGATTTTCTGGCATGAACATAAGGA
The DNA here is from genome assembly GCF_036850765.1 of Saccopteryx bilineata. Classification (NCBI taxonomy): domain Eukaryota; kingdom Metazoa; phylum Chordata; class Mammalia; order Chiroptera; family Emballonuridae; genus Saccopteryx; species Saccopteryx bilineata. The sequence continues at coordinate 55,281,735 of NC_089491.1, forward strand.
ATAAAAATGTTAAAACCCTAGATTTATATGGTCAATAGTGAAGATCCAGGTTTCTTGAGGTATAAAGCTGAACAAGCCGTCTGGGGAAAGACCATGAAAACCTCAAATTCTAAACTAAGCTATAAACACTTAATTGCCAGGCTTGGTGAAAAAGGCGAAGGGATTAAGAAAAGAAAAAAAAGAAAAACCTCATAGACACCGACAACAGCGTGTTGATTACCAGAGGGAAAGGGGGTGGGGGGGGGGGGTAGAAGAGGGTATGAGAGGTTAAAAAGTAATGGGAGAAAAGTTGACTTGGGGAAGTGGACACATAATACAATATACAAGGGATTTATTATAGAATTGTACACCTGAAACCTGTATAACTTTATTAACCACTGTCACCACATTAAATTCAATTTTAAAAAAAGACAAGTAGAAATCTTTAAATGAATGGTCAATTTTTTGAGGTTGAATTTTTCAATTAGACTCAACTTTTAAATAAATGTTCATATGAGTTGTAAAAAATAATGGAAAGAGATGCTGTTTACTCTCGACCCAGTTCCCCCCAGTGCTAACATCTTGTAGAACATCACAACCAGAACACTAACGTCATTACAGCCACCGTCACCTCAATCCCCCATGTTGCGCTTTTGTTGTCACACCCTCGTCCCTCCCGTTTTCACCTCAGCCTTAATCTCTAAGTATTTCAACTCCATGTCTATAATTTTGCCTTTTTAAGAATCATACCATATGTAACTATATGAGATTGACTTTTTTTTTTTTTTTTTACTCAGCAGAAATCTCTGGAGATTCATACAAGTTGTGCATACCAAATCATAATACCTGTAAAATACATGATTGCATTTTACTACTTACAGTGAGAATTGTCTTGAGAGGTGCTAAGACAGGCATCTTTAGAGAGAGGCTTTGTTTCCCCTTTACAAACATCTGAACAGAGTTAAAATATCTCATTGTGCCAAGTATAAGGATAAAATCGCAATGAAAAGGTACGTGAGCAGGAGAACCTGTTGGCAGAAACATGGACTGTTCCATTTTCCTACTTCTAGAGGTGCAACTGAATCTTCTTGGAGTTCTGAATTAGATTTGAGGGGAAAAAAGGGACAAAATTTTCAGCCTCCATGTTAGAATTAAAATGAAACCTTGGAGAGTATGGGGCAGAGAGTACTGGAGAGGGTATGCCTCTCAGACAAACACAAACGGGTTAGGAGATTTTCAACCCCTGGCTCTTCGTCGTCCATGTCCATTTCTGAGTCCTTCCCAGATAGCCTGAGGTAGCAATCATGGGGCTTCTTTCCTAGGCCCTTTTGACATAATGGCTTCACCCCCTCCCCACCACCACCACCAACAGACTGGTCCCATCCAGTTTCTCCCTCATCCAGAAATTATGTTGACCCCACATGAACCTGGCTTTTCCCCTCCACTACTGAATCTAGGATAACCATTGTGACCATTGCACACAGCATTGCTCCAGCTCTCCCTGCAGAGTGAAAGGCACAGCTGCCACAGAACTCCACAAAACTCCATGAAACAGCAACAGCGCAGCCCTTACTGAACTCTTAGTTTTCCAAGCGCTCCAGGCACTATCCTGGGTGCAATTAACAAGTTATCTCATTTCTTCTCAATACCCATATGAGACCATTACTACTTTTCTCATCTGGTAGTTGAGGAAACTGATCCTCAGATATTTTAAACTTGGCAATGTTACATGGCTAGTAAGTAGCAGTTTGAAGATTCAAAGTCAGGAAGTCTAACAACATAACTCTCCCATTCTTAACCAATAAACCCTAATCACTGTGCATTGGACTCAGTCCAGCAATCACAAGCTACAGAATAGTATTAACACAGCAATCATTTTATTTTGCATTAATATTGTATGAAAAGTTATTGAGGTTTCTCAGATTTTAAATACATTGTATTTTTCTCCTCTTTTTAATATCTAAGTCTAGACTGCTCAGATAAATCTGTTATGTTCTTATTGACTTCTAACAAAAAGATCCATTAGCCAGTCATCTTTGGTGGCAGATAGCGCCCTGAAGACACAGCAGCTGGAGTTCTCTCGTGTCTCGTTTACGCCCATTTTCACAAGTGGCATGTAAGTAAAGCTGTCATTTCTCATTCATTGGTCTCACCAGCTAAATATTTACCAAAATATTCCTTTGCCCAGTGATGTTCAAAAGTATGTTCTCCACAAATCCAGTGTTCAAGGTCTCATTCGGCTAAGTGAAGTGACATGTTACTTTTATAACATATTAACACTTTTATGCTACTCTTAGCTGATTTTCCAAGATTAAAAAAATTTAATCCAAACTCATCTGCAACAATAAGGGGGCTGTCAGTTTTTAGGTAAATCAAGTCTTAAGGAAAAGTGTAGAGAAGGAAATATATTTATTTTTATTTTTATTTATTTTTATTTTTTTTTAAATAATTTTATTTTTTTAATGGGGTGACATCAATAAATCAGGATACATATATTCAAAGATAACAAGTCCAGGGTATCTTGTCGTTCAATCATGTTGCATACCCACCACCCAAAGTCAGATTGTCCTCCGTCATCCTCTATCTTGTTCTCTCTGTGCCCCTCCCCCTCCCCCTTTCCCTCTCCCATTCCCCCCTCCCTCCCGTAACCACCACACCCTTATCAATGTCTCTCAGTTTCACTTTTATGTCCCACCTACGTATGGAATAATGCAGTTCCTGTTTTTTTCTGATTTACTTATTTCGCTTCGTATCATGTTATCAAGATCCCACCATTTTGCTGTAAATGTTCCAATGTCATCATTTCTTATGGCTGAGTAGTATTTAACTATAAAAAAGTACATCTAAATATATTTCCAAATATATTTAGATGTACTTTTTTATAGTTAAATCATGGTTAAGGGAAAAATCAGAGTACAATTTGGAGAAATGAGGGATGAAAGCACAGGGTTATTGTAGGCATGGATACTGAAGGGTATGGGAGAACTGTATCTTATTCTAGTGTTAAGATTGGTGGTGCTTCCTTATGACTTAAGTCAGCAGTCACCTTCACCCTGAAGCTTCCCTGCCATACACTTGTCTAGTTAGTTGCCTTCCCATATGTCCCATAGAACACTTAGTTAATTTTTCACTTAGAGGTTATTGTTCTCAAGTCTAACACTCTGTTTAGGTGCTTGCTTCACACATTAGACTGAGAAATGACAAACTGAGATTTGATGCTATGCTTTTATTTTACCTTCCTTGATTCAGTAAAATCCTTAGCACTTATTAGAAGTTGAAATAGAACTTACAGAATAAATTTTCACTCTGACACCTTGTGCTTTTGCAAGCTTTGGTTATACTTCCAAACACTATGTTTTATATATAAAACATGTGCGTTGCATTGGCCACAACTCTGGGTTTTGCCATTTGCTCTTCCCACTCCTCTAACTCTGGGGACAGTGGAAAGGATTCAAATCCTGTGATCAGGGAATGGCGGTTCAGAGAGAACCAGATCCACTCGTCTTTTCACAGGCTACAGGAGAATAGGCTAAGCACATCATAAGCACATCCTTCTTAATACAGGCAGGTGTTCGGTCCTTACAAGAAATACTGTAGCGATTTTGTCTGAGAGAGCTAACTTTAGCATCACACAGACTTACTTCAAAGAGCCAGCTCCTAGCTCTGATGTGAATAATTTTGCCACTTTGGGCAGAATCACCATTGTAGGTTTCACTTTCTTCATCTCATCAGTGAATTGAATACACAAGAGTACAAACTTCAGAGGACTGTAAGAATTAATCCACGTAACTAACTTACAATGGTATTCAGCCCATAGTTCATGATTCACAAAAGTGAGCAGTGAAATCATTAGCTAGCTGCTCAACCACTCATGACAGTTAACATTTTTGCTGCATTTTATATGGGAGTTTCACACACATTATTATATTTAATTCTTGTAACTTACGAGGTGAGCTGTGAAGGCACTGTTACCTCACTGGATATATAAAAAGTGTTAACTACTAAAAGATTTACAGACTTGTTCACGTTCACACAAGTAAGGCGTAATGGCACAGAGATAATGCTAAAATCTTCTGATTTTATTCATCCAGGCACCCAGACAAGGCCATCAGCATCAGTAATTATTCTTTCTCTCACTGTACGTGTAAGTCAGAGCCTGCCAGAGAGGCAGATATGGCAGAAACATTTGTTCACTGTTGGGGAAAGGAAGGAAAGCAGGAAGAAAGGGGGTTCTTACTCACTGAAGTAGAGTAACATTTCTGCTTCATATTGCCCATAAATATCAAAGGAGAGCTGTGTAGGGTTAGTTCTGCATGGGGAATGGGTACACAGAAGGGATACAGGTCTCGATGCTACTGCAATGATAACCCCATAACTCCAATCCCAAAGGGATGCTCTGTTTTCTCCTCTAAAGTTTGCCTGCTAATTCTCATATGTTCTCTTACCATTTCTAGCACCGTGCAGAGCATAGAGCGTGGTGAGTGGGGACAGCGCAAAAATGGAAGGAATAAGTTGGAGAGTGCCATCTGGACATCCCAGAGTTCTTTCTATTAGGGGTCTAAGAAGTTGATCACAAATCCCTTCATATGGAAAAGATGAACAAAAGTTCAAAAGGGTATGAATGTGATGGAGGTGGGACACTATGGAAATTGCTAGATCTTTCATTCAAACAAATATTGGAAGCAAAATGATCCTCATTAAAGAGCCAGAAACCCTCCCTCAAACAGGATTTACAACAACGAGCATTCTGAAATGTAAAAGCTCTGAACCTTGCAAATCCCAGACCTTTATATACAATTGACTGAAACTGAGAGGTCCGTCATAGCTTCTCACTGGGCAGACAGGGCTGAGGTAGATGAAAATGTTTAGCTGCAAACCGCCCTTGGGATAATTGCATGTTCTGAACAACATCAAACAAAAAGGCAGCCTCGACTTTATTGGCATGAGGTGCTATTAGGTTGTCAAGAATCCTGTGATCTCAGTCTACAAGAATAGGCAGAAAATGACTGTTCAGAGGACATTAAAAGATTGTAGGATATTCTCTCCATTGTTGGATTATCATTTTTTTTCTCTTTCCAATCATCTTAAGTCACATTCTGGAAGGGAAAAACTAAATAGGATTTTCCCATAAGGCAGATGGTACAATTTAAAGGAAAAGAGTGGTTATGCTGAGCTTATAAAAGTCCCATCTGATCTTCTGGTTTATAAGCTTTTTTGGATGCAAAGAAATGTAGGTAGCTGTGACACGATTATACCCAGCAGGTAAAGGGAAGCATTGAAATTACATTTCTGTAAGTCATCCACATTTCAATGAATTTTACAGAGCATTTTTGGTTGTGACAGATTGTTTGCCATAGATTTGAAGAGGGAGTCAGAATAAAGGGGCTGCAAACTCAACCTCCCCTCTCTCGAAACAAAGTCTTTCTGAAGATACCATGGTAGCATGGTGTCATAAGTGGGAATGGATCTAGTAGCACTATAATTCCAGCCCTATTATTATATAGATAAAAATATTGAGGCTTTAAAAGGGGGATGACCGCTATCACACAACTAGTTAGTGACAGCCTTATGGCCAGCATCCAGGATTGCTAATCTGTAGACTGGGACTTGTCCCAGTAGGATGCTACATACAACTTTTCTAAACATAAACTATTTGTATCTTCAGGTTGGAAGTGACTTGAGAATTTCTCCTGCACATGTTGCTGGTAGTTGTTTTGTTTTGCCAGCTTGGCAAATGCTTGGGGAACAAGTTTTTCTTCATTTCCATCCAACATGGTTTGGGGAAGTTGGAACCCATGCACTTTCTCTAACTTCTGAGATGGATATTAACTCATTATTGGTCAGAGTTCTTTCATTTCTTCCTGGGCTTGGGGATTGTGGTATCAAGTTAGGCACATCACCTTAGCTAAGCCAATCAGACACTATCTAGGACAACAGCTGGAATTATAAAGAATGATTACTAATACACCTGGGATAAATGAGACTTAGAGGATCTAATTAGTATACAGCTTTATTTTTATCTCCCTTTTATCTCCCACTGTCTCCTTTATTGGGAGAATTTCTTCTGATCCTGCCTGAGAACTCCCACAGACTGATGACTTTCACTCTCAGGGAATAAAAAGTTATATATATATTTTATATATATATATCTTTATATAAAGTTATATATATTATATATTTATATATATTATATATCTTTATATAAAGATATATATTATATATATTTATATAAAAGTTATATATATATATATATTTTTTAACAGAGACAGAGTCAGACAGAGAGATAGATAGGGACAGACAGGAACAGAGAGAGATGAGAAGCATCAATAATTAGTTTTTCGGCCCTGGCAGGTTGGTTCAGCGGTAGTGTCGGCCTGGTGTGCGGGGGACCCGGGTTCGATTCCCGGCCAGGGCACATAGGAGAAGCACCCATTTGCTTCTCCCCCCCTCCTTCCTCTCTGTCTCTCTCTTCCCCTCCCGCAGCCAAGGCTCCATTGGAGCAAAGATGGCTCGGGTGCTGGGGATGGCTCCTTGGCCTCTCCCCCAGGCGCTAGAGTGGCTCTGGTTGCGGCAGAGCGATGCCCCGGAAGGGCAGAGCATCACCCCCTGGTGGGCAGAGCATCGCCCCTGGTGGGCGTGCCGGGTGGATCCTGGTCGGGCGCATGCGGGAGTCTGTCTGACTGTCTCTTCCCGTTTCCAGCTTCAGAAAAATACAAAAATAAATAAATAAATAATAATTAGTTTTTCGTTGCAACATCTTAGTTGTTGCTTTCTCATATATGCTTTCTCATATATGCCTTGACCAAGGGCCTTCAGCAGACCGAGTGACCCCTTGCTCAAGCCAGCAACTTTATGTCCAAGCTGGTGAGCTTTGCTCAAACCAGATGAGCCTGCACTCAAGCTGGTGACCTCAGGGTCTCAAACTTGGGTCCTCAACATCCCAGTTCAATGCTCTATCCACTGCGCCACCACCTGGTCAGGCTAGTTCTTTATATTTTTAAAATATGTGATTCAACATTTAGAATGCCAAGGCCCATTTGTCAGAAAAAGGCCCACCTTTCCTCAAAGAAACAACTGCTTGTCATTCCCTAACTGGGGCTGTGGCAGACAAAAACTTACAGGCTGGAAAACAGTGAGAACATGGTCTGTTCTCCTTGTTTTTCTCTTTTCCCAACTTAGCACCTTTATCTCCTCCTTCTCCAACTTAGTAAGCATATTTCTTACCCCGAAGAGTCAAATCCCCAAAGGGTAGGGTGAAAGAAAATGAAGAAGGAGCGTGGGGTAGGAAAGTTCTTGCTTGCCTGTTTTGTTGTGTTCTGGCTTTGTGCTCTCCACTCTTTCTCTTGAGAGCATTTTAATGGGTTATTTGGAGATCTCTAATGATGGGGTTCTCATACCATCTATACCTTCAACCAGATAAATATTTTTTTCATTATGCCTAGAACCTTATTCTTACCACATTCATAAAATGTCTGCAACTCAATCTTTGTTTTTGACAGACTCTAAGATAGCCATCCCGACAGATTTCCTTTAACGCATCTCACAAACACAATCTGTTATGGGCTGCACTGTGCTCTCCTCCACCCCAGATTTATGTGTTGAAGTACTAATCCCCAGTAACTCAAAATGGATTACATTTGAATAAAGGCCCTTAAGGAGGTAATTAAGTTAAAATGAGATCACTAGAATAGACCAATATGACTGGTGTCTTTATAAGAAGACACACATGGGGGAAGACAGCACAAAAGATACAGCACAGACAGCCATCTGCAAGCCAAGAACAGAGGCCTAAAAAACAAACAAACAAAACAAAACAAACAAACAAAAAACCTGCAGACATCTTGATCATGGATTTCAGCCTCCAGAACCATGAGAAAGTAAATTTCTGTTGCTTAAATTATCTAGTCTATGGAATTTTTTATGGCAGCTCTAGCAAATTAGTACACACTCCAAGAGAAACATTTATGCATCAGCCTTGCTGTCAAAGTTTTGGGAGTGCTACCACTGCAGCAATTCTCCCGCATTCTGCTTCTAAGGAAGCTGGTCAATTTTCCTGTCATGCTCTAGATTTCTAAAGAGAGAGTCAGATACTAATTAATTGCAGGGAAAGCTGATTAAAGAAAGCACATTTCAAGCTCAAAGAGTAATTTCTTTCAAGCTCCCCCACTCAAACCTTCTCACAGTTTTCTCCAAAGAAATCTTTCTCTTAATTCCTTTTTACTATCACACAAGCCAATCTTTTTGATAAAGGCAAGAGATTTTTATCATTGTAGAATTTATTTCTGGTTAACTCTGCAAATTTCTCATATAGTTTTACACCTCCTTTGTTCATGTAATAGATACTGAACCTCAGCCCAAGGTTTTATTTCTATAGGCATAAAATTATGTCCTCTATGGCAAGAGTTTAGGTAGCAATAAAGACATCTCACAAAGACAAATATAACTGGTAGATGGAAAAAGACTTCGTTTATTTGCACTGTTTATTATCATATTTGCTCTTGAATTCAGCCATACCTGAATAGGTGCCACCTTGGAACATTTCAATTAAGTAAACTAACTTCAGAGCCAGTATTCTTATTGCTTGCAGCCTCATTTCCAAAGTTTCAATGGAAATTAAATAAATCTCTTGGTAAGGGGGTTATTTTGAAGTGCTGTATTACAGATTGGTCCACTTTCATTATTGTCATAAAACTGGTGGTAGTGGTCACATTGGCTGGGGAGCTGGGTGTGTGTGGAGGGGGGTGAGCCTAGGGTCCTTATCACTCAGAAGATTGAGAGAATTATTCCTTAGAGCTCAGGGGTACCTCTGGGTGTGGAGGGATGAATGGAGACTGAGGTAGTCTGAACTTGGACAAAGGACCAGAGCCAGCCATCTGTGAGCCTTGACCATTGCAGCCTCCCAGGTGATTAAGTTTTTTGAATCCTTGCACTTCACAATAATATATTCATTCTTCATTTTCTGTCAATACTTTCACTGAAATATATTTTATATCTAAATTTGATTCTCTTGTATCTATGGTCCATTATGCCAAGTGAGGCTCTCAATAAAAGTCTTGTTTAGGAGTCACTGTATTTAGGTAAAAGTACATTTATTCAGATGCACAATTTTGCATACAATTTCATGGGGTATACTCACCCTCTGACAATGATCTGTGGATCTTATAACCTAAAAGCCTCTTTTTTACAGTGTGGCCTAAACTGGCTTTCATAATATAGAGTGACATCTTACACAAGGCAGGATGAGTTCTTGTATTATTTTATTTTTCTAATTCTAAGATGTTATCAAAGATATTGTTAAATGTTTAATATGTGCCAGGAACTATAAATAACCTTTGATTTTGCATAAATTACCTAATTCATTCTTACACAACCTTCTGAAGTACACACTACTTTTATTCCCAGTTTATCGATGAGAACACAGCTTCAGTGGTGCTATGGAAAGTCACAGGCCGTGGCTGACCTTGGACTCAAACTCAAGTCCATCTCTGAAAAATGTTCTTATTCTGAATTCTTTTTTAAACCAGCTAATCTTCCCTGTGGCTTTTTCTCAGGAGCACCCCTTAGCTCCTTGAATTAGGCCATATTGTGCTGCAAGAACAGAGAAAGTTTCAAATCCCAGTGGCTTTGCACAGTGAAGGCTTATTATTGTCACATAAAGTCTTGTATGGGTACTGCAGCCTCCCTGCACCTTTTATCTATGCTACCTGGGAAGCATGACCTTCAGGGTACTCGCTTTAAAGAAAGAGAGATGGAATTCACACACTAGCCTTGAACTGTCTCAGCCCTGAAGTGATATATCATACACATAATCTGGCTTTCAGAATCTTTTTTTTTTTTTTTTTTTTTTGTATTTTTCTAAAATGAGAAGCAGCAGGCAGATAGACTCCAGCATGCACCGCCCAACCGGGATCCACTCGGCATGCCCACCAGGGGGCGATGCTTGGCCCATCTGGACAGTTGCTCTGCTGTAACCAGAACCATTCTAATGCCTGAGGTGGAGGCCATGGAGCCATCCTCAGAACCTGAGCCAACTTTGCTCCAATGGAGCCTTGACTGCTGAGGGGAAGAGAGATAGAAATGATAGGGGGGAAGGATGGAGAAGCAGATGGGCACCTCTCCTATGTTCCCTGGCCAGGAATTGAACCTGAGACTTCCACAGACCAGGCCAATGCTCTACCACTTAGCCAACTGGCCAGGGCCTGTCTTACAGGATCTTAAGAAATTGTATTGGCTTTTTATAACCTTTGCCACTATCACAGGAAAATGTACCAGAGTACAAAGCCAGCTCAAAGGTGTACATTTCCCTAAATATTAAATAAGCTCAGCCAGTTTTTCTGTAGAATATTTCCTACCTCCCATCACTGTAACCAGGCACATCCCACAACATGCAGATAGAATTATTATGATAAGGGCTAGAAAAAGCTTTTGGAAACTCTAATATGGAGTTTATTGGGTGTTCATTTCTTCTTTTTGTGAGCACTTGGTTTTTATGATACATGACATCTACAATTAGTCCCAGAGACAACTGTGCACTTCTGCCACCTCAGTGCCAAATATACCATCTGTATTTGTGAACCGCCACTCCCATGCCCACCACCTACACATCAGAACAGTGTGATTCCATAAATCCTTCAAAGAAATTGAGAAAAAAGTGAAGAATCTATAACTATCTAACAGGACATTAATCAAAACAATACACTCTAAAAAGCGCCAGAGTAAAAAAATATATATGTTATCAAATGGTCCTATCCTTCAGTTATAAAATATATGATGTTGGAAAATTGCCTTACTAAAATATAAGTGGAAGAGGTAGACAAGCTACTATTCTGAAAATTGTTTGCCCATATTAATTATATTAATCATGACAATTCGATTGGGATATATATCCCCCCTTATTATGTTTTGTTTTTGCACCATAATGAATGACAGCTATATTTACTGAACCATAGGCTGTGTATGTGTGTGTGTGTGTATGAGTATGTGTATTCTATACAATTTCCATCATCCTGGTAACGTCACAAAGAAAGAAGAATCTTTCTTAATTATATGATGAAAGACACTGAATTGCAGAATGGAATGTTATTTTTCCAAGTTCATAGCCTAGTAAGTTTTGAAGCTGGCATTCAAACTTCAAAGGGTGTCCCCTCACCAGATTAAAAAAGAGATGCACAAGACCTCTTCCAAAACCTCTTAAAGTATTCCAAGTAGACATGCTTGAATCTACTCTGTCTAGACCAGCCAACATGTGGTAGAAATAAGCAAAGAGATTGGGGTGAGGAGTAGGGAGCCATAGACCAAGATAGTGGAATGAAAGTTTCCAGGTAATAGGGGGTGTAAAAAATGGAAAAATGTTAGTCACAGGGTTCAAACTTCTAGTTATAAGATGACTAAGTTCTGAAGAGTTAATGTACTATGGTTAATAATGTGACTATAGTTAAGAATTCTGTATTGTGGTCTTGAAATTTTCCAGGAGTATATATCTTTAGTGTTCTCACCTCAGAGACACAAAAGGGTAACTATGTGAGGTGATGGATGTGTTCATTAAATTGATTGTAAACTTTCCACAATATACACATATATATCAGACAAACACATTACATACCTTAAATATATATAATTTTCTTTGTCAATTATACTTCAGCAAAACTGAAGAAAAAGTAATGAGAGGACAAAATACTTGCTTTTCTTTTCTCTCATCAGAGCCCTGAGTGAGAGCCAGGCCAAGATGAAGCAAGGTCATCCCTCAGCTCTCACATGTTTTTACTCCGCTAACTAACTCATACATCTCTACATTTGTGGGCTTGTTTACTTGTTCATTTGTTAACTCAGTTTTTTTCCTCTCTTATTATGTACCTTACTTCTGAATGCTCTGTTTTTTAACCTCTCCTTAGTCAAACCTTCACACCCAGAGGGACTCCTGAGCTCAGAAGAATCGTCTAGCCTTGCCAGCCATCTGAGTAATGAGGACATCAGACCCACACCAGCACACCCAGCTCCTAGTTACTGTGACCACTACTGGTTTTATGACAAGATAATAGCACAAAACCACCTGGCAATAAAACACTTGAAAAGATTTTTCTCATCAAGAGAGCTCTTTTAATTCAATTGAAACTTTGCAGATGAGAAAGTAGGATTGAAAGCCTGAAGTCTCTAAAGCCAGGCAGCCCCAAGTTCAAACCATGGTTCCACCAGTTTACATTGTAGGACCTTGATCAAGTTAAGTTTCAAGTTGTCCCTTGCAATATGAGGATAAAAATGGTACCCAACCCTTGGGTTAAGAAGATTAAACAGGATCACCAGCCCTGGCCAGCTGGCTCACTGGTAGAGCATCAGCCTGGTATGTGAAAGTCTTGGGTATGATTTCTGGTCAGGTCACATAGGAAAGACGCCCATTTGCTTCTCCACCCTTCCCTCTCTACTTTCTCTCTCTCTCTTTCCCTCCCGCAGCCAAAGCTCCATTGGAGCAAAGTTGGCCCAGGTGCTGATGATGGCTGCATGGCTTTCACCTCAGGTGCTAGAATGGCTCTGGTTGCAGCAGAGCAACACCCCAGATGGGCAGGGCATCGCCCCCTGGTGGGTATGCCGGGTGGATCCCGGTTGGTTGCATGCAGGAGTCTGTCTATCTACCTCCTTGTTTCTCACTTCAGAAAAATACAAAAAGAAAAAAGAAGATTAAACAGTATCATATAAAATACTTAGAACACATGACAGTATACATGTTTGCCATAATTCTAGGTGGTGGGAGTACAGCAAAGAACATTGAGAAATTCCATACTCTTATCCACCATATGCTCTAAAGGAGGGCAGAGATAATAAAGAAACAGACAAATATATATAATATCTTGGATGGTAATAACTGCTAAGAAGAAACATAAAGCTGGATAAATGTCTGAGAGTGTCCCTTGGGCAATTGAGTTACTCTGCAGAGGACATGGGGTGGGGAACATAGAGTGATTATTAACATACTTGTTCCCAGAATGAGCTGCTTTGAACAGATCTCACCAAGTAGACCCCAAAACTGACAGTCTGTTCTGGAGAAAGAGAGAGAACATCATGAAGTTGATGTTTATATCAATTTTTCTTTGCCTTCTTTTTTTTCTATATGAAGAATAACCAAAATTCTTGAATATATCTGACTAGGTCATTTTGTTTAACAAATTGCTGATCAAACTCATTGTTTCATCCAAATTTATTAGCCTGGAGAACCCAGAGCTCTTTCACGAAAGAAGGAGCTTGAGGCCTTGCAGCCTTCATGGTCATATGTCTTACTCCCATTCTTAGACTCAGAAGTCTCTTCCATGCAGTACCAGACCTGAGCTACGATGTTTGTAGGAACAGCCTTTTAGGCTGATGGAGAAGGTAACAGCTTCTTGCATTCCCAGGTTTGTCATCACTGTATTGCAAAGGCCAACTTGGACTGCTTCCCTAAAGTGATCAACTCTTACCGGTCAAGCAAGAAGCCCTTCAAACATCAGGCTGGGTGAAAAAAGGTGAAGGGATCAAGAAAACAAAACAAAACTCAGACACAAACAGTAGCATGGTGATTACCAGAGGGAAAGAGAGTGGGGGGTGGGGGAGGTAAAAGAAGATTAAGAGGGAATAAGTGGGGTGATGTATATATTATAGAATAGTACACCTGCAACTTATATAAGTTATTAACAAATATCATCCCAATATATTAAATTTTAAAAAGACCAAAAAAAAAAAAAAAATGCCGCCAGTGAATTCCCAGAATAACACCGAGATGGCAGTATTTTTATTTGATCTAGCAATCAGCAGAGTCCTCTCTTCCGGATTGTGTACTCTTTCTGAGGCAAGTGAACCTACATCACAAGCATGGATAACTTCCTTAAGTTCAACCACATGTGCTCAGAAAGGAGAGAGAAATAAAGTTTATCAAGAGATTTTTTAAAACTATTGTTTTTCACTTTTTAAATCAATTTAGTTTTGCCTTTCTTAAACTTTGTATATATGGAGTCATTGAATGTATATACCTATGTATTTTGCTTCTTTGGCCTAAAATACTTTTTAGATTAATTCATGTGTGTGTATCAGTAACTTGTTAATGTTGTTTATTGAATAGGATTGTGCCGTATAAATGTAACTCAATTTATTCATTTACTTATTGGAACTTTGAGTTGTTTTCAGCTGCAGGATATTATAAAAAAAGCTGCTATAAACATTAGTAGAGAAAAAAAAAATCAGGGTAAAAAGAGATATTGGGCAAGGTTTCCATAGATTTCTTATGGCCTTCCACCCTGATTGCTGGCTTCTTGTAATGCAGTTTACACAAAGAAAATGCCTCAATATCCTCCTTCACTCCCTCCTTCTGTCTGGGGCACCCTCTCATGGTGTTCAAACTTTAAGGTCCCTTTAGGAAGTCCTGAGGCCCCAGAGCCACTAACTCTTCCCCACGCGGACTGCCTAGCTCTTATTTTCCACAGCCTTTATGAGGCAACTGCTTACTGTTTATGCTTGAATCCCTAGCCCCTTTCTCAGGGCTCTGGCCCCCACACCAATAACCTGCTTAATGTGAGTTCTATTGAAAAGGACAGCTCACCCCACATGGAACCAGTCTTTCTCTTTCAGTATAATGGCTGCTGCAGCTCAATTTTGATGTGCTGGCTTCTAAGAGATTATCACCTTTTGGCTTAATAGGATAGAGGCTGGTTTTAAAGTGACAATACCCTCTTTAGTGCATGGGTTCTAGTTCCTGGCAGTGGATATTTGTGAGGCAGAATAGGCACAAATAGGCCAGCTTTGGAGAATCTCTCCTGCTTCCTCAACTCTAACCAGGACATCTTCTGTACCTTTACATAGTGTGCTTCAATAACAGGTTCTTAGTTGAGAAAGGTTGAATGCTTCTGGCTTAGACTGACTCCCGCTATCCTCCCTTAAACAAGTCACTGGTGTAACTCAGTGCACTACAGGATTCTTTGCATACCAACTCTGCATTTCAACGTGGAGCCCTGGTTGGCTTAATCTCATTTTTCTTCACTCAACAGATGATAATTAAGAACATATTCTATGCAGGTGAATCTGAGCATAAGAGAACATCTCCAAAAAAGACAGAGTAATACAGATCTGCCCTCTTTTGTGTGATCTTAAAGCTGGTTTCAGGGTCAGGATGTTAGACCCCCAAGGTCCCTTAAAATATCTCCCCGGACGTTCTATGGCTGCCATGCCTGTCTTGACATCCCAAGGTACCAGTCATGTTCCACATGTTAGATATTGAATAATCTTCAGGGTTACTAAAATTAAAATGGTGGCATCATTTAGTAATCTTAACACTAGCAAGTATTTCTCACATTCACAATACATGATAATGTTTTTAAATTTTTCATTTCTTACAAAGAAAGATGGGTCACATAAGAGAGGTAATAAACTGGGTCTCCTAGCATACAAAATAGAAAGAAAGAAAGAAAGAAAGAAAGAAAGAAAGAAAGAAAGAAAGAAAGAAAGAAGAAAGAAAGAAGAAAAAAAGAAAGAATAAAGAAAGAAAGAAAGAAAGAAAGAAAGAAAGAAAGAAAGAAAGAAAGAAAGAAAGAAAGAAAAAGAAAGGAAGGAAGGAAGGAAGGAAGGAAGGAAGGAAGGAAGGAAGGAAGGAAGGAAGGAAGGAAGGAAGGAAGGGGGAGGAGGAAGGGAGTGCCACAGACTAGCGCAGCTCCTAATAACGGTGCGGAATTAAGGAAACAGACTTATTTAAAAAGATGGGACTGGGAGGACTCTTCAAATGCTGATGGCAATATCCGAGTGCCCCATAGCCCCAGTTTGCTTTATTATATAGCCATATGCAAATCAAGGAAGTCCTTGATACAAAGTTACACATTTAAGGCTAAAACAGGAACTCTCCCAAGGCATAAACAGGAATCCCCCTACCATGCATAAGTGACAACCAACATCTGAACAAACAAAGAGTAAGAGGAAGGGCATGCAAATTGCTTCCAGCAACTTAAGCAAGCAAGTGAAGTGGGTGCAAATACTCAGCATCATAGCCAATATGGAGGTGGAGGGGGGAGAACTTAACCTTTTGCTGAGCCTCGAATTTACAAAGGCTTTTTGCCATTTATGGTCCACAAAGGGAAGGAAGGAAGGAAGGAAGGAAGGAAGGAAGGGAGGGAGGGAGGGAGGGAGGGAGGGAGGGAGGGAGGGAGGGAGGGAGGAGAGGAAAAAAGATTAAGAAGTAAGGATTAAAGAGGAAAGGTTACAAAGGAAATAATTTGGGGAAACCCAGGGAATGGGGTCTGTAATCATAGTGTCAAACTTCTGAGTATAATGGTGAATGGGTCTCCCACTGGGAGAAAAACAATATAGCATCCTTTTTTCTCAAGATTTCACAGTTTTGAATATTAAGCAAAAATTGAGCCCAAACAAAGTCCATCCTAACAGAATTCATCCTAAGGCAATGGTTAAGTGAACTAATAAAGTTTCCTTTTAAATTGCATCTCTGACACTTGCAATAAAAAAAAGAAACACACACGCTAATTCTGTCTGTCACTCACATGCTCATAGAAACACACACACATATTATATATATGGAAATATAGGCTTCAAAGTTTCTCTTGCTCTTTTTCCTCCCCTGCGCTCCCATAAGTTTGATACATACCACTTTTCAATGTTTTGGCAGCTTCAGCTATGCATAAAAAAAAGGGACAGGCACAGGGGGTGACAGTAATCATCATAATTTATTTTTCTTGTCACATGTCCTAGAAAAGAAACAAATCATTCTGGGATAATTCAATACTTTGAAGAATGGCCCAGAACATGAATAAAAGGCCTTAGTGCTTTCTCAGTCGTAGCCACAAGAACAAGGGTGTGCAACTCTTCTTTTGAAGAAAGTTTTAAATTCATCTTGGAGTATGTGAAAAATATGTTAGAATGTCTCTCTTTGGTTTTCTTATTTTGTTTTGTTACCTTCCTGCTGCTCTGAGGGCGCATGCAGGGGAGAGATGGCATAAGTGAAAAGGACAAGACAGAACTGCTTCTTTTCTTGAGTTTTTTGTCACTGAAATAAAAATATTATAATAATAATAGTTACTATTTATTAAATCCTGCAAAGCACATCATGGTTTCATTTAGTCCTTGCAGCATTGTGCAAGGACGTTATTATCTCCACTTGACAGACAGAGGCTGTGGCTGGGGAGGCAGGGAGCGGAGTTTGCCAGCCACAGGGAACACTTGTCCTGAATCAGGCATGTCACATGACTGTCTTGTAAAACCGTCTCAGCATCCCTAGAATAAATTCATGATTACTAAACACTTTTCTAACTTGTCAAAGTCACAAGCCACATGGTAAAACCTAGGTCTTTCTAACTCAACAATACATGCGCTGACTACTACACTGCAAACATTCTCACACCTTGTCAGAACAAATGTCCTGAGTTTTATTACGGTCACTCTGCATGGCCCACAATGATAAAATTAGCCTGTTGCTATGGATTTTCTGAAAAGCATAATGAAAACATTCTTCAACAAGCACTTGCTGAGGCTCCCTCTGGGCCAGGCCTTGGGCTGGGCATTGCAGGCATGGCCCTGGTAGCGATGACTCCAAACGTGTCCATGAGGAGCACACAGTCAGGAGACGTGGGGGTGGGGTGGGGGGATAAATTAGAGAACAAAACACAAAGTTGAACACTTGCACAACACATACTCAGTAACTCAGAGGCCCAGTAACCCCACAAGCAGACTTTCTCATTCATGGTACTGTTCACATTTGGAACTGGATAAGTCTTTGTTGTACGGACTGCCCTGCACATTATGAGTTGTTTATCAATATCTCTGAATTCTACCCACTAAATGCCCATAGCACTCTCCTTCCCCAGCTGGGACCATCCAAAATGTCCCAGATATTGCCAAATGTCCCCTGGGGATGAGAGGCAAGGGAGGCAGGCTCCTGGCTGAAAATCACTGCCCTAGAGGTATGTACACCGGGGCAGTGATAAACAAGGAAACAAATAAAATTTTAAGTTGCAGTTATGGTATCTGATTTTTAAATAAGGGCTTATTATGTGCCAAGTACTTTAAAAACCTACTTTCATTTCATTCCTTTTTAAATTTAAATTTATTTTTCAGTTGTAGTTCTCATAATAGTCTCATGATATGTAAAAATTGGGAGAATACCCATTAGATGGGCTGGACTGAGGCCCCAAGAGCTTAAGCAACTGACCCAAAGCTGCCCAGTAGTGATTGGGAGAGTGGGGTTTAAAGCCTGGCCCGTCACTTTCCTCAGTGCACTGAGACAGAAACAGAATTTTAAAGGGACTTCTAGGCTCCCTCATTTACTTTACATGTTCGCAGACCAAAGGTAAAACTATCAACATGAGAGAATGAATATTTATGATTTGGGATTCAGTGTAAGCCTTTATAGCTCATCCATCCTGGATCTAGTTTATCTATTTATTGTATGATTCAGTTAGAGGATTTTTGCCTATATACCTAGAGAAAATAACTTTGAATTCTGAACAACAGAGTAAGTTGCATATCTTGGTTTATCTCTTTCGACAGTCCAACCACTAACTGTGTGAAGGCCGACATAACCACCAAAGATAATAAATGCTGTTGCCTGAGACAAAAGCAACCCAGTTATTGCTATTAGAGTGTCTTAACAACAGACAAAAAAAGCAGCCCGGAAGCCCATCCTCATAAAATAAATACCTATAAGAGATCCTTAAGGTTACCAGAAAGTGTTCGTTTAATTTGCCTATCTATCATTTGAGTAATGCAAACCAATTTAACATTAGTTACACTTCCTAGGTAGTTCTTGGGAAATTCTAAGTATAGGGTTTTCAAAATAGTTCCTTTGGTAGGCTGAAATCACAAGGAGAGAATAGTAATCGTTTTATCTCCATTCTTTTATTCTAGTAGACTTAGGATCTGCTCCTTGTTATCCAATTTCTGCTTGTATCTGTGGTCTGTTAGTACATTTTCCAAAATCCAGTTAAGTACAGAAACATCAACATAGAAATCATAATTGTCACTGAAGCTTTATTAAATCATTGGATTTAATTATGAAATGTACAATATACCCCGGACAGATGCGTGTCAGATGGTGTCTTGGAACTCTCAGTGACTTGATTTTAAGAAAAATCATTTGTAGGTAAAACATTGTTCATATGCCTGGTTCAAATTTCCCTGTGTGTCATTTTAGTGGAGAGAAAGAGAACCAGATCTGCTCGTTAATTTAATATAATGAACCTTCTCCAAGAAGCATGGAGATTGGCCAACTTATAGAGCAAGGCAAGTTATTTTCCTGCACTTTTAAATTCCATTAGGGACTATATTGGGAAATATTTGCTGATAACAAATTTAAAATTTATACCGTCAATAGTACTTAAAGCCAATATAAAATAAAGAACTAATCTGAACAAAATCAAACTGTTATATTGAATTTCACAATTAAGAGATTTTACTAATTCTGATAGAATTTCCCTTATTTACCACAACTATGTTCTAGCTCACATTAAAATAAACCTTGTGCTCATGTACACATAAGAAATGATTAAGTTCCTCCTCATTCAACGTCTGTATAACTGAGCAACTTCTTGCAGCACCGTAATCTGGCTGACTCCAATGCATCTTTTCAGGTCTATATTTAAATGTCACTTAAAAAAAAATTTTCCCCTAACCTCCTAATTGTAATTAAGTTTCCATGTTACACTCTCTTAGAAGCTGCACATTTTATGCATAGCACTGATAGCAATTTATAATTTTACGTGTCTGTTTATGTATTTAGAGCTAGTCTTACCATTGAATATCTTATCTACCCCTGTAACTCAAGGCCCCAGCACCCTAGTGGACACTCGTGCATATTTCATGAATGAATAATGAATAAATGAGAAGCAAAAGCGACAGTGACTGTGTGTCCCCTAAGAGAAGCAAAGCGCAGTGCCTGCTCCCAGTAACCCTGGCTGTATTTTGTTTCTCTTCCAAAAATGTTTGTAACAGTCCTTCTTGTATATTTAAAATAAAATTCTTTTTTTCTTGAGCCAGCTGGAATAAGCCTCACAGAAGTGTCCTAAATCCTAGCCAGAGAATGGAGCACATTACCCTAACAGTCAAAGTGAATATGATAATAACCAAGGTCATATTCTGGCAAGAAACATCAGAGGAAAGAAGTTTATTTACCTCGGTAAATGGAAACCTTCAACCAAGTTTACATCCTAAATTTAACCCTTTAGTAAACTGGCCTCTGACTCCACCTGGTGGAGATATAGAAATATGTGGAAATAAACCAAATGGGGACTTAAAAAAAAAAAAAAAAAGCACCAGAACTGTTTTGTTTCTCAAAAAAAAATACATTAAGCCTGACCAGGCAGTGGCACAGTGGATAGAGCGTCAGACTGGGATGCAGAGGACCCAGGTTCAAAACCCCGAGGTCACCAGCTTGAGCATGGGCTCATCTGGTTTGAGCAAAGCTCACCAGCTTGAGCCCAAGGTCAATGGCTTGAGCAAGGGGTCACTTGGTCTGCTGAAGGCCCACGGTCAAGGCACATATAAGAAAGCAATCAATGAATAATTAAGGTGCTACAAAGAAGAAATGATGCTTCTCATCTCTCTACCTTCCTGTCTGTCTGTCGCTATCTGTCCCTTTCTTTGACTCTCTCTCTGTCATACAAAAAAAAAGAAAGAACATGTTAAGAAGTAAAAATTGCAATAAATAAATAAAAAATAGGTACAAATTGCCAATCACAAAAATAGTCACAGGGATGTACAGTTAATAATATTGTAATAGCTATGATCATGTCGGGGGGTATGGTGTCAGACTTACGTGATGATGACTTTATAAGCAATAGAAATATCTATTATGCTTTATACCTGAAACTGATATAATAGTCTGTGTTAATTTTAGTTTAAATAAATTTTAAAATAGATACAGAATATTATGTTCCAAAGCAAATTTTTTTTTTAAAAAAAGGACACATACCCAAAAAGTTAAATAGATGACTTTCTGTGATGGGATTTACCTACTCAGAAGTCCCAAAAAAGTCTGGAACAACCATTTGCTTGTTGCTCTGTGCTTCCATTCTACCCTTCTATGTTCTGCTATGGATTTAGGAATCCAGGGACTGGTATTCTCCATTTCCCCAGTTACTTGTTATCAGGCTTCTGGTTAGTTTCCACCGATGGGAAGTATTGGCAGGAGTTTGGAAGGCAGAATTTGGGAGAAGGGATTTCCTCCCCGTTTCAAATTTTCTTGGCATTTTTCAACAGCAGGGGCTAGTTTAGCTCCATCATCATCCTTTAGCACTTCCGGCACCCACAGCAGAGTCCTATTACCTGCTGAGTAGCAGGCTCTTGGGGCTCCGATAACCTGGTTTAGATAATGCTTCATGAATCGTTTCAGGTTTTGCCCAGGAGGGTCCCTTCTCCATCATCCTGGGTGCTGGTGATGGTCACGGCCCCCATTTATTTCTTCAATCAGAAGAGCTGATGCTGTTCCCAACAGCTACTTAACACAGAGTTACCTGGCTATAACCACTTCTTCATATTAGAATACCCTGTTCCAGCCCTGGCTAATTGCCTCAGTGGTAGAATGTCGGCCCAGCATGTTGGATGCCCCAGGTTCAATACCAGTCAGGGCACACAGGAGAAGCGACCACCTGCTTCTCCACCTCTCTCTCTCTCTTTCTCTCTGTCTCTCTCTCTTCCTCTCCCGGAGCCACCATGGCTTGATTGGTTCAAGTGCATCAGTTCCAGGTGCTGAGCATGGCTCCATGGAGCCTCAGCCTCAGGTGTTAAAAATAGCTGGGTTGCGAGCATGGCCCCAAATGAAGGTTCCTGGGTGGATCCTGGTTGGGGCACATGCGGGAGTCTGTCTCTCTATGTCCCTTCCTCTCACTTGGAAAAAGAAGAAGAAAAAAGGAATACCCTCTTTGAAAAACCTAGAGTGGCTTTTGACTGACTTCTGTCTCAAGACCTGAATATCCTGATTTAGATCAATTTTAGAAAATAAAAGAAACTGACTCAGTGAATAAAAAGTTAAATATTTTTTTTAGAAAATTATAGAAGAAAAGCAAGAAACTAGAAGTGATTTTTTTAAACTTTAGAAGTGAAACAATTAATTATAGTAAAAGACTGACATATTTACTTACATAGTCATTTAAATTCTTTACTAATATTTTTAATTCAAAAAAAAAAAAAAAAAAGGCAGCCCTGGCCAGTTGGCTCAGTGGTAGAACATCAGTCTGGCATGTGGAAGTCCTGAGCTGATTCCCAGTCAGGGCAAACAGGAGATGCGATCATCTGCTTCTCTCCCCCTCACTCCCTTCCCTTCCCGCAGCCATGGTTCAAATGGTTTGAGCAATTTGGCCCTGGGCTCTGAGGTTGGCTCAGTGGCCTCACCTTAGGTACTAAAATAGTTCAGTTGCTAAGCAATGGAGCAGCAGCCCAGAGGAGCAGGGCATCACCTGATAGGGGGCTCTCGCTGAGTGGATCCGGTTTGGAGTGTATGCAACAGTCTGTCTCTGTCTCCATGCCTCTCACTTAATAATAAAAAAATAATAATAAAAGGAATGAATAAAAAAAGAAAAAAGCACACAAATTAAAAAAGAAATCTCAAGTTAGAAAAATACAGTGGTCACTTGTCTATTACGGGGGTTAGGTTCCAGAACCCCCCCGTGATAGGTGAAAATCCGCAAAGTAGCGACCTTATATTTATTTTATTTATATATATTTTAAGGTTTTATAAACCCTCCCCACACTCTTTGAAACCTTTCTCACACTGTTATTAACCTTTCCCACAATTTTATAAACACTTCCTATGCTCTTAAACACTTTCTACACTCTTAAACCTATATAATTTTGCAACATATAAAATTCTATATGGTTACTCACCAGTGAATATATTACAACTAAATGATGAAGATGATGATGAATTATCTGTGCAGTACTGATGACGATGAAGGTGATGATGATGAGATGAATGTACTGCACAGCCAAGAAGAGCATTACATCTCTTCTGAAGGCAAATTTTAGGCTAGGAAATGTTTATTTTGCTGCAAAAATAATTAAAATAATAAATATATAAAAATATTTATATACTGCAAAATCCTGCAATATAGCAAAAATCTGCGATACAAAATTAGGTATATACAATTTAAAAATCTGCAATACAGCGAGACCAGGAAAAGTGAACCATGATATGGTGAAGGATGATTATATTGTAGTCACTGTCTTTGCTCAAGCATATATCAGTTGCATTATGATGAGACACTCCAAACTGCATCCTCTACTTTTAGTTTCTTTCTTTCTAAACCACTCTGCACATTTTTTTTAAAGTTATATATCTAAAAAGCAAATTAAATGCTGTCACACTCTTCTTTGAACTACTGGTCAACAGATATTAAATAGTATTTAACTTCAGAATTAATCAAAGAAATGAATATTAAAATAGTAATATGTATCTCTTAACTTTTCTTCTCCTAAATACGGCTTATATGGTCTTCAAAGAAGACTTTCCTAACAATCTTCTGGTTGCCCAGTTCTAACAATTTTAAGAACAATATGCTAAATAAATAAAACATAGAGTAAAAAAAATTAGAGAGAAACCAAAGTTTAGTTTTTTAAAAATATTTTTTATGACAAACTTTTAGCTAGGTTGATAAAGAAAATAAAAGACAAGGTTCAAACTAAATTAGAAATAAAGAAGAGAATATTACTACTGATTTTTTAAAAATTGAAAGAATTATAAAAGTACTATGAAAAGTTGTATGCAATCAAATTGAATAACCTAGATGAAATGAAAAAATTTTAGAAACATACCACCTATCAACACCAAGTCATAAAGAAATAATCTCAAGAGATTTATAACTAGTAAGGCAACTGAATCAAAAATCATAAACCTCCCAATAAATAAAATTCCAGGACCAGATGGCTTCACTGGTGAGTTTTATCAAACATTTAAAGAAAAATTAACATCCGTCTTCCTAAAACTCTTCCAAAATATAGGATATAGGAGGAAACACTTTCAAACTCACTCTATAAGGCCAGTAATGCTAAGACAAGACAAAAACATTACAAGAAGAAAAAAAAAATTACAGACCAATACCCCTAATGAACCGATGCAAATATCCTCAAGAAATACTAGTGACTGAATTCAACAGTAAGTATATAAATGCATTATATAATAACCAACTGGGATTTATTCCTAGAATGCCAGAATAGTTCTACATACTAAAATAAATCAAGGTAACAGACCACATTAACCAATTAAGGACAAAGACTACATGATCATCTCAACTGATTTAGAAAAAGCATTTGACAAAATTTAATCCTTTTTCTTGCTAAAAACACTCAACAAACTGGGAGTAGAAGAAAACCATTTCAACATAAAAAAGACTATACATGAAAAGCCCACAGCAACATGATTTCATTAATGGTGAAAGATTGAACAATTTCCTCTAAGATCAGACAAAAGACAAAGAAGTCCATTTCCACCAATTCTAGTCAACATAGTACTGGAAGATCTAATCAGAGCATACAGATAAAGGTATATATATTTTATTAATTGGGTTGGAAGAAGAATTTGTCAACCCACTAGCCTCCTCCTATGTGAATGCCATAGATATTGAATTACCAGAAACCTGAAGCCTAGCAGGCCTGGAACTTCAACTTTATTTAGTTTTTAATATAGCCATACCTTTTATATGTCAATTTTTATATTTTACCTATCACTGTTATATATTTGAAGCAGTTGGGGCATTGCAGTCATAATTATCTAGGGTATCTGGATTGAAAATCTGTTATTGGGCTTATAAAATTGAATTGGAAATATGTATTTTAAAAAGTATCTATAGCTCACCATAGCTGGATAGCGCGGTTGGTTAGAGGTTCATCTTGAAGCATGCCTTGAAGCCGGTTTGATCCCTAATCAGGGCACATACAGGAACAGATCAATGTTCCTGTCTCTCTCTCTCTCTGTCTCTCTCACCCCTCCTTTCTTTTTCTCCAAAATTAATAAATAAAAAATTTTTTTAAATGTACCTATATCTCCTACTTAATCACAAACTTTTTTAGGCTTCATTTTTCTTTTTATACCTAGACCCTGACATATAGTAAAGTGTTCAATAAATGTTTTTGAAGAAATTACTGAGAAAGTAACATTTTGTGAATACTGTAAATGCTGCAAAGGGAGGGCAGAGAACACTGTGTATGTATCATTGACGGGAAGTAAACTGGTGCAACTCTGAAACTCCAGTTAGCAATGTCTTATAAACGTGTTCGTAAGCTTTGACTGCACTTAGAAGAATCGGGCTTCAGGAAATAATGAAAAAGCAGAACAAAATAATTAGAAACAAACTGCATGTCCACTCACAGAGAATTGGTAAATTATCTTACAGTTCACTTAGTAGATGAAAAATTAACTCTCCATTAAAAATACATTTTGAATATGGTTTAGCAATATAAAAGTGTTTTATGTCAGGAGCTGATTTTGAAAGGCAGCATTCAGAAAAATTATAGCAATATTATAAAACATGAATTAAAACTGGAAGAAAATAGCATCAAAATTTTAATAGTGTCTGTTCCTTCTCCCTTTTATTTCTCAAATTCTGTAAAACATGGTTTTGTAAATTGCCTTGCCTCTGTCCTTACATTTGCATCATAATTAGATGCATTTTTTAAACATTTTATTTCCTTCAACTACATATTTAGTTGCAGGAATCAAACATAGTATACATTTTGGAACATGTAATCTAGTACCAAATTCTACTTTCAGGTTTTAGCTCATAGTAAGCCTGAATTTCAGGGACCCTATCACTTTTGATATATCATATTTTAACAAGTTTTATATATATTTAACATAAATAAGTGTTGCAACAACCTTTGGAAAAACTGAGAAGGAAGGAGGAGAAAACAGTAAATTGAAATTGCAAAGAAATAATGTCTCAAAGAGTTTAAAAACATGAAAACATTATTAGGCATCCCAGCCAATGACACCACCAACAGGAGTGATGCCATCCAGCCAGCCCAGCCACCTGCCGTTCAGATCGTGACTACATTTGAAGTCATGCTACATTGCCTCTCAAAAGAATACTTGCAATACTCCATAATATTAAATTTTTTATGACCTTGATAATGGAGATCATTTTGCACAACCTTAATGGTAACCCCAAGATTATTAGCACAAGCTCAACAGTCTAGGGAACTTACTGTTCCTTCTAACTGCATTTCTTCTTAGGAAGAGGGTGGTAGAGAACAAACCTTTTTCAGATACTTAATTTTAACCAGAATTCCTGTTAGTCTGAATAAATAGGGGTGATTGAATATTGTTGAAAAGTCCTGGACCTGGCAGAAGTTGCATCAACAATACAGAGACCAAAGTATAGAAAAAGGAGTTTATTGTAAGCACCTGGGTGCAGGCCTACTGAGTCGGATAAGGGAGTCAACTCCGAGCAGTGGTGAGATGGTTAGTTTTATACTCTGCTGCCTCCTTCTGGCAGTTTCTGTTGATGCTGGTTACCAGGCATCTGGCCTGGGCTTGTGGTATTCTTCTGTTGTTTCCGTTCCTGCCCCTATTAGTAACAGGTTCCTTCTGCTGTTTTGCCTCCTGCCTCCATTGGTAATGGGCTCCTGTTTGGTCAACTAAAAGGGTAAGTACAGTTCATCAGGTACTGACTGAACAAGGACTGGGAGGGGGCAGTTTTGAGCCCTGAGGACACATTTTGCCCTAACAGTTATTGTATATAAATAAACCAAAGAGTTTGTTTAAAATATACATTTTTAGAGGCCTACTTAGCAGAGACTAAGATCAAAAAACAATTAAAAGGAAGAACTTGGAAATTTGCATACTTAACAAGCATTTATCACTACCATTCCCATCCCTACTAGTAAATCTGATGAAGATGACATGTGGCCTGTTTATTGAGAACCAATGTCTTAAATACTTCTCTGAATATCTCATGATATACATTGGTCATGAATACACTCGCAATTTTGAAGCCTTCCTTAATCTTCCCTAAACTTCCAGTTATTGGAACTGGTTTGGATTCCTCACTCTCCTCCCCTGCTGCTGTTTCCTAGTCCTTTCCCCCATTGACTTCGCCATTAAAGCTTGGGGAGTATATTGACTCTGTCATTCTCTGGGAGAAATATTTATTCCTCTTTCTAAAATGTATATGATAATTTATTTGTTTACCTATATATCAGCTATATCCTCAAGTCTACATACTAATGTAACGATTAGTAAGGGTTCAAGATAAACTCTGCTTCTTGACACTATAAGTGAACTTATGTGAAAGCCAAGCCTCATTTCTAAGCTCACACCCTGTGGCCTGAGAGAAGAGAGGATGGAGCCTTAGCTAGGCCATCATCATTTATGCTCCAAATTGCCTTTTTGCCTCCTGGGCTGCTAAATTAATGCCCAACCACTTCAAATAAATCTGGCCACCTGTAACCAGTACAGGTATTTCTTGGTTCTATTGTATTAGACTCTCAAATGCTCCTTCTGTTCACCACCTCCTTTTCTGGCTCTTATTCACAAATGTCCTTGAATGAGCCTTGAAATTAAGCATGACCACATATTATAATAATCACTATTATCATAACATCAAGCAAACATTTATTAAACACATACTACATGACAGGTATTTTTCTTAGTATTATAGATTTCATTTTATTTCATTTTATCCCCATAATTTTATGAGGTCTGTATGTTATCTCTAATTTACAAGTAAGAATATTTTATAGCAGCTTTTCCCCTTTCTTTTTCTTTTTTTAAAAATTTTTTTTAGCAAGAGAGAAAAGCAGAAAGAGAGAGAGAGAGAGAGAGAGACAGGAAGGGAGAAAAATAAGAAGCATCAACTCATAGTTGCAGCACTTTAGTTGTTCATTGATTACTTCTCATGTTCCTTCACCAGGGGCCTCAAACCAAGCCAGTGACTCATTGATCAAGCCAGCAATCTTGAGCATCAAGCCAGTGACCTTTGGGCTCAAGCCAGCAACCATGCAATTATGTCAATGATCCCACGCTCAAGCACATAAGCTGGTGAGCCTGTGCTCAAGGTAGTGACTTCAGGGTTTTAACCTGGGACTCAGCATCCCAGATCAACATTCTATCCATTGCTCTACTACCACTGGTCAGGCTCATTCTTTCTTCTTAATTTGCATTAAAATTTCCTCAAAAGAAATTAAAAATAACCTTATTTTGTTAAAACTTTGATAAGACATCATAGAAACCTTATTTTGTTAGAATAACCTTATTTTGTTAAAACTTTGATAAGACATCATAGAAACTTTACTATTGTTTATCCTATGGTAAAACTGGTTTCAGTAAAGGCTGTTTTGTTTAAAGTTGCAGAACCTATTGATGACGTTAAGTGAGAACTTACTGTTGTTGCAGTCCAGGGCCTTTTTGTTGGTTCTTTTCTTGAAATACAGCCAATCTTCTGCTTATGCATGTAGTGCTTATTTATAAGATGTAGAATACTGTTGAGTGAATAGGTTATAAGGAGAGTTCTATCCTCAGAAGCATAAAAATCTTTAGTCAAGGTATATACATTTATTATTGCTCTCTGCAGTGGGCCCCCAATGGTGGCATGTCTCTCAGCAGTGGGCCCCCAAGTGTGTCATCACATGAGAATCGAAGAAAGTTTCTGACTGGCCGAGCTCAGGTCACAAGCCCACGGTCTGACTGCATCAGAGTCAAAGAAGATGTGGCCCCTTTGACCTCCACAGGGGAGAAACTACTAACATTGAATCCACAAACAGAAGTCAATCGCCCCCAAAATATTGTCATGGTTAATTTTATGTGCCAAATTGGCAGGATCATGAATAATCTGGGTGTATCTGTGAAAGTGTTTCTGGATAAGATTAATATTTAAATTGTAGCCTAGGTAAAGCCAATTGCCCTCCTTAATGTGGGTGGGCCTCAGCCAATTAATTAAAGGCTTAATTAGAACAGAAAGCCTGACCCTTCCACAAGTAATAGGAACTAGGCCTGCCTGACTGCCTTGACTGACATCTGTTGTTTTTCTTCATACTAGAGTGGAAACATTGGCTCTTCTTGGGTCTGGAGCCTGCTAGCTTTTGGACAGTAACTACACCATCAGCTTTCCTGGTTCACAGGACTTCTGCCTCAGACTAAAACTATGTTATTGGCTTTCTTAGGTCTCCAGCCAACTGACTTCAAAATCATGTGAGCCAATCTCCTCCCCCCAAAAATACACACACACACACACACACACACACACACACACACACACACACACATCTATAAATACTATATGCATCCTATTGGTTCTATTCTGTTTCTCTGAAGAGTCCTGATTCAGGCTAGGGGCTTGGGTACTAGCCAAGTTTGTATTGAATCATACAGCCTGTTCTCTCAATAGCACAGCATATTATAATATTGCACTTAATCAGAAAATACTGATACATATATTAAAGCAATTACTGCAGTGAGAATGGTTCATATTAATAAGAAAAAAAGGACAAGATTCAAACTACTGCTGATCAAATTGCTTATGTTCTAGGCGCTGGCTACAGGAGCAGCTCAATATAGCACCACTTATCTCTAAAGCAGGGGACTCCTGCCTCTCCTTCATCTCCAACACCATTTACAAAGGGGGCCAACTTAGCTCTTGACTGTAGTGATGAAGTTTGAAAATGACATCACTAAACTTCATTACAGGACAGAAAAAGAAACACACTCTTTCCCTCTAACAGCAAACCCCTTTAAATAACAGGGAACATAGTTTAAAGGATAGTCAGCCATGCTAAATGTTAATAAGAAGAAACATTTGAGAACAAACAAGATATTGTGAGGAATCCTGGAAATACTGAAAGCCAACAGGCTGAATTAATAAGGGAAAATCATAGAACAATAGTGGCAGCATGAGCAAGGTGCAGCTGGGAGGAAGGGCTGGCTCTGAGCGTATCACACACTCGTATTTCAAGGCGGAAACTTTTAACTGGTATGTCGTAGAAAATGTTTTTCAGAATCTCAAGAGAAATCAAGAAAAAGGAGAAAACTACTTAATTCTTCTGTGAGGCTAGCAATCAATCTGGAGGCATTACTGGTTCCAAAAAATTCACTGATATCTAGTTGAAAGCCAGACATTTGAGGCCTGAAGTTTAAAGTTGTTGCCTCTTGGAACCTGGACAAGAGGAAAGAAGCAGGAAGGATTGAATCAGTCCATCTTGCTGTCCAATAATTGCTGTCATGTAATAATGGGCGTTCAGGGAACTGTCTGGTGCTAAGTGGTTATTCTTGCAAATAAAATAAATAGCAGCTATTTTAACCTCATAGTGTACTTTAAAATATCCCATGAATGGTGTGCCAAAAAATAAGTTTGGAAAGTAAAATAAGTCCTTAAATTAGCAACTTCAACTAGTAATTCTGTGCAGTACTGTAAACCTTGTTAGCAGATCTAGTATTATGTTACTCAAATACTGCCCAATAATATTTTTTGGTACTTTCCAATGTCTGAATATTTGATCCAGGCTACAGTTGTTGTAAATGACTTAAGAGAGGAAACACAAGGAGATGATGTGAACATTATCAAAGAATACTCCCCTGGGAGATATGAAACTGATCTAACACCTGAATCAGCAAAAGCAATATTTATTTCAACAAAAAAAAAACCCTTAAACCAGAATCTTTTGAAAGGAAAATAAGCTTATATGAAGCAATATGTACCCCAACATTCAACTTAAAGATGGTTTTGGATGACTGACCAAACTTCATTGCAAAATAAAACCAGTTTTTGTCATGAAACAAAGATCAAGACTATCGGATAGGACAACTAACATTTTGTGTGTTTTAAAATTTATGAATGTTCACTTTTAAACATTAAATATATGCAGTGGAATGGTTACACTTTTATTTGACATTTATTTATTTTTATGTTCCCTTCTTTCAACGTTTTCTATTACAAAATGTCAATATCAGGTAGAGATCACTTTACATGTCATTAAAATATATTATTTTGTTTCAATATATTGGTTCATAATAATAATAAGGAAAACCTTTGAACTTTCAGTAAAGCCCTATGAAAGAAAATAACTTATTTTTTGTTATTTTAATCACTAAGTAGCAATTAAAATATGTAAATAAAGGGTTTTTTTTTAAGTACAGAATAACATTTTTTCAGGAATTCCTGAGACTTCTTGGGAATTCTGTTTCTTTGTTCTTTAATTCAAAAGCTTGCTATCTGTTGGGAATTTGAAAACCCTGCACAGGTATTGATCAACTTACAGCCTGCGCAACTTACGACCATTCAACTTTACGACCACAATCGCTAGCCACGACTGCTCCGCGTCTGGCTGCGCAAGTGTTGCCAAGCTGGGCATATGACAGTGTGGACCAGCTTCCGGCAGCACTACCATCTCTGTGTGCACCATTTCAACTGTTATCCCAGAATCGGTACAGCAATTTGTGTTTGTGTCTTGAATATTTTTCATCAATCCCCTCCCAAGATGTCTTCCAAGAGGAAATTGTCTTTGTCTACTTCTCAGCCTGCCAAAAAGGAAAGAATGGCCATCCATCTCGACATGAAAATGAAGGTAATTAAGCAGTATGAAGGAGGAAAGAAAGTGAATGTGATCGCACGTGATACAAAGTTATCACACTCGACTGTGTTGACGATTTTGAAAGATAAAGAAAGAATTCATGAAGCTGTGAAAGGTTCTGCACCCATACGATCAACAGTTATAACAAAGCAACAAAGCGGGCCCATCCAGGAAATGGAGAAATTGCTATATATTTGGATGGAAGATCAAATTCAAAAAGGGACACCATTAAGTCTTTTTACTATGCAGATGAAGGCGAGAAATCTATTTCAGACTCTGAAGGAGCATGCTGGAGAAAATTACAGTCAAGAATTTGTAGCAAGCACTGGCTGGTTCCAGAGATTCAAGAAAAGATTCCAAATGCATAGTGTTCAAGTGACTGGAGAAGCAGCGAGTAAGGATGAGGAAGGAGCATGTAAGTTTGTTGATAGTCTGGATGAATTAATTACAGATGAGGGATATCTAGCAGAACAGATTTTCAATGTTGATAAAACTGGAATATTTTGGAAATGGATGCAAGCAGAGATACAAGAGGAGAAGCCAGAAAGAAAGTTAACCACTAAGGGATTATCAGAAGGTTTATCTTTACTGAATAAACTTCTTATACATCTTGAAGCAATGGACCCAAACATCGAACGATTTGCAAGGATTGAACGGATGGCGCACGATGTATTTCATCCGAATCGTGAAATTTATGAAGAAAAAAAGAAACATACAATTCAGACAAAGCTCACCATGTTGCCTGACCTGTGGTGGCGCAGTGGATAAAGCGTCGAACTGGAAATGCTGAGGTCGCCGGTTCGAAACCCTGGGCTTGCCTGGTCAAGGCACATATGGGAGTTGATGCTTCCAGCTCCTCCCTCCTTCTCTCTCTCTCTGTCTCTCTCTCCTCTCTTTCCCTCTCTGTCTCTCTCTCTCTCCCTCTCTCTCTCTCCTCTCTAAAAATGAATAAATAAATAAATAAATTAAAAAAAATTAAAAAAAAAAGTCTTAAAAAAAAAAAAAAAAAAAAAAAGCTCACCATGTTTATGAAAAAAACAACTCCGATAACCCCAACTGCTGCCTCAGATGACCACATCAATGATCCGCAGCCAAGCACCAGCGGCCAATAAAATGTTTCGTACATGTTTATATATTTTGATATGTTTCACAATTGGGAAAATGTTTCCTATGGTATTTTTTTACACCTATATTTTGTATTATTGTATGCACCTCTATTTTGTAATTTTGTATGTTTTGCAAATATTAAACCAGTTGTACTGGTAATGCAGTGTTTTACTTAAACCTGACGAATGTAAAAATAAGAAACAAAATGGTGTAAAGATGATACAAATGGCATAAAATGAACAAAAAAAATTATTATATATAATAATAATGAAAGAAAATTATGATAAAATATGACAAAGATTTTTATAACATCATTTCACAGTACTGTACATATAGCCTACTGAACTTATGACCAAATCGTGTTACGATCAGTCTGTCGGAACCAATTGTGGTTGTAAGTCGAGCACTAGCTGTAGTAATCTAAACCCAGAGTGGTGAAAGCCAGGAGGCAGATAGACACAGGGGAGCAGGCCAACAGGTCACCTTTTTGCCCCTGACCCATCCCATGCTGTCACCAGGTGACCATAGTAAGTATGGACACTTAGGTCTGAGATGAGACAAGGCCAAAAAGGGCATGAGAGGACCCATACTTGGAAACCTCTCAGACTTCGTTTTTAGCTTCTTTGTAAACTATTAAGATATCTAAAATGCAAACTGCTTTAATTTACCTGTTCTAATTATTCATCTTTTGACTTGATTTCAATTGGTTAATAAGAAAATACAGTATTGTGGTCTCTTTTGTTGTAATTGAAGATTATATTCCCATTTATAACCCTGATATACAACCCTTTGATAAAATAACTACACACTATTTTTATTTTTTTAAACTTAAACCAACTAGAGAGCAAAGAATCAGCTTTAATAGAAAACAGGTGGGGTTTTTTTTCAGGAATGTTGTACAAATTATCTTAGCATAAATTAATAAGATACTCAGGTATTTACCAGATATTAGTACTTGTATTCTTATTATCAGTTTACATGCTCATCTGCATATAAAATTGTATCTATATTATACTGCATATAAAATTGATATTCAGTTATTTAAAATTTGTATGTTTTGTGTAACTACTCATCAGAGTATTTACAAGGATCAGAAGTATATATTAAAGGCAAGGTCTATGTTATTACTGCTAGTCACCAATTTTTAACTTCCTTTATTCTAAAGATAATTGAAACTAAAATGTGCCCTGGCCAGTTGGCTCAGTGGTAGATCATCGGCATGGCGTGTGGATGTCCTGGTCTCGATTCCCAGTCAGGGCATACAGGAGAAGCAACCATCTGCTTCTCCATCCCTCACCCTCTTCCCCTCTCTCTCTCTCTCTCTCTCTCTCTCTCTTTCTCTCTCTCTCTCCCTTTCCCTCCTGCAGCCATGGCTTGATTCAAATGCATTGATCCCCGGGCAGTGAGGATGACTCCAGGGCACATTGTTCCAGGCTCCAAAAATAGCTCGGTTATGAGCATGGCCCCAGAAGGGCAGAGATTCAGCCCTAGACAGGGGTTGCCAGGTGGATCCAGGTCCAGGTCCATGCAGGAGTCTGTCTCTATATATCCCCTCCTCTCACTTGGAATAGAAAAGGAAAAAAAGTAAAATATTAACACTTTAGCTAGGCATTTTTTATAGTTTAAAAAGCTGTCTTGAAAACTGAACTATATCATAGTTTGAATCCCAGGAATGTCAATTCAACAGCTTTATCCATATCAAATGTCTGCTCCTACAATTCCCAGCACATAAGGGTTCCGCATGCCAGATCCTGCATGGAGTACTTTCAGTGGTGGGATTCAGCCAATTTGCACCAGTTCTGCAGAACCAATACCTAATTTTTTGTTGAATTCGGCAAACCAGTTGTTAAAATGGCACTTGTAATCAGGGTTCTCTCTAAGGTGGGCACGTGGGAAGCAGCAGCCTAATGTGGAAATCACACATTTACATAACTTACTGTTGTTTTGTTAGTTTAGTTTAGTTTTATTTTGTTTTATTTTGTATTTTTCCAAAGTTAGAAGCAGGTAGGCATGCGCCCGACTGGGATCCAACCTGCATTGCTCTGCTGCAACTGGAGCCATTCTAGCACCTGAGGTGGAGGCCATGGAGCCATCCTCAGTACCCAGACCAACTTTTGCTCCCATGGAGCCTTGGCTGTAGGAGGGGAAGAAAGAGAAAGAAAGTAAAGGGGGAAAGGTGGAGAAGCAGATGGGTGCTTCTCCTGTATGCCCTGAATAGGAATTGAACCCACAACTCCCACACATTGGGCCAACGCTCTACCACTGAACCAAC
Source organism: Saccopteryx bilineata (assembly GCF_036850765.1). Taxonomy (NCBI): domain Eukaryota; kingdom Metazoa; phylum Chordata; class Mammalia; order Chiroptera; family Emballonuridae; genus Saccopteryx; species Saccopteryx bilineata. The sequence goes on from NC_089491.1 coordinate 55,316,599, forward strand.
TGGCCAGGGCCTCCTTACTCTTTTTTAATATTCATCTGCACAACAGTGTATTCTAAGTGCCCATAGTAATGTTCATTCTATCCATAGGTGAAAAAAATTGCAAGTGAGAATCCTAATCAAGAAGCAATATGGAAATATCTTAACAGTTTCATTGTCTTTTGTCAAGTATTATTTAATATTTTTTCATTAATATTTTAAAACTCTTCTAACATAATCTAGTTTTGTGTACCTCTTTTATTGTTCTTATTTAAGTACAAAATAATAAAATATCTTTCTGTATACCATTTTTTAATACTTAAAATGGTCATTAGGGCCGAGAACTGGCTGTTAAATTATTTGAATCCCACCACTGAGCACTTCACAGCCTCGACCACCCCTCAGTAAGCTTCATGGGGGAACTACTATTACTCACTAAGCTTCACAGGGGAGAACACTACGTCTACAGGACAGTGTGCTTTTGCCCAGATCAATACACAACAATGCCACGTGGACCTTGGACTCGGGAGCTTATGCTCTTCACCGTTTATCCATACCACCTCCCTTGTGCTGTCTGGACAGCTTGGAGTTGGCACAGTGACAAGTCGTGGCCTCTGGTCTTCAAAAGCTCAAACTATGCACGGTCAGTACTCATATGTATAAGTAGCTGTGAGAGGATGATGAGCAGGAGGATGATGAGGAGAAGTAAGAGAAAGGAAAGGAGAAGGGGAAGGGAAAGTTATCACGCTAAGATATAATGCTGTACCATCTGGCATAACCTAACAGATGAGACTACTCAGCTCCAGTGCCATTATCCTTGTACATACAACCTCTCTGCCTTGATGACATTATCTTCAAGACAGGAGACCTCCCATACCACCTCAAAGACTGGTACGAGGACAGCAGAAGCGAATCCGTATGAGGTGTTCAGAGCCTGTGCTAGTCTAATTAGGATGCGGGATGAGGAAGTCATTAAAGCAAACTGAAAAGATCTGAACAACCTTCCTGGATAGCTTGAGATTCCAGCTGAGCCTTAAAGAAACATTGTTACAACAATGGAACAACAACAACAACAAAACAACTAGAATCGAAATACAGCCAGCAAAGCACCTTTCAGACAGCAGAACAACTAGGAAATTAAGCAACAAACAGACTACATCCCAGTTCCAGGGGTCTCCAAACTTTTTACGCAGGGGGCCAGTTCACTGTCCCTCAGACCATTGGAGGGCTGCCAAATACAGTGCTCCTCTCACTGACCACCAATGAAAGAGGTGCCCCTTCCAGAAGTGCAGTGGGGGCTGGATAAATGGCCTCAGGGGGCCGCATTGCGGCCCGTGGGCCGTAGTTTGGGGACACCTGACTGACGTATTAGGACAGAGGTTCACAGAGATTTCAAGAAATGTCAAGGAGATAAAGCCAGAAACCTAAACCAGACCTATGTCATCAGCTGGAGAAGCATCTTGGGGAATCTCAGATCATAGGGACTAACCTTTGATTTTCGGTTACCTAAGTGAAAATATATTTCCTGTCTCAGATCATCCTGTTTTTCTTTCTATTTCAAATTTAGAATGTGAATTGTAAGCCTGTAGGACCCAATGGTTCCAAAGTCTATGTTCTTCTTGCTTCTATATTTCTTCTTGGAAAACATATCATGGCAAAAAAAAAAAAATCAAATTCAATTAAATGCATAAAATAAAAACAATAAAATGTAAATAAAGTTAGGCTGATATACTGTTATGCTGGATTTTAAGACATTTGCTTTCTGTTTTTACAGTTAAAGAAACAATTCTTAACAAAAGCAAGGCAATCTCAGTAGGAAAAGATAACCTAAAATATTATAGGATAATGGTTTCAATTGTTTTCATGAATTATCATTCACTTCCTGTACAACTTGAGAAAAAAACGTTCGAGCTCCCCCTTGTGGTAGTACATTTTGAGATCAAATGTCAAACCCAAATTCTTTGCGCAGGAAAAGCATGAATATGTCTTAATGATCTAGGAGAAATTTTTCATTTTTTCAAAGACAAAAAGGTAAAAAAAATCCCTGAAAAGTGGTTTCAGAATGTGGGAAAGAGGGCTGCTTATTTGAAGAAATATCCGAGGGTACACTGATGGCCCTTGGACAGCATCCTGCCGAAGGAGCGCGCGTGTGTGTGTGTGTGTGTGTGTGTGTGTGTGTGTCTTAATGTGTGCTAATTACTAACATTTAAGATATTTTAGTGCGTGATGTAAAAAATCCAAGTTTCTACCTTCTCTTTAAAAATTTGATGATTTGGGAGCCCTGGCTCTGCAATAATTAGCTCAAACTGATTAGATAGCACTCCCTGAAGATAAGAGAGCTCTCCTGTCACCACAGTCCCACTAGAGAACTTCACTTATTGTGTTCTTTTGGCTGCTTCCCTGTTAAAGCAGGAAGTACGTAGCAAAAAGTTTCCAGTGTCGCTGGAAGAACACAAAACGTGGTAAAACTCCTCTGGTTCTCAGCTTTGTCACCTCCTGGCTGGGTCACCTTGGACAAAACCAGTTAGTATTTTTAAACCTCTGTATTCCTGCATTCTATCAATTCTTATGTTCATCCAGTTCTGCTGTTTTGGGTTTTGTTTTTTTTTTAACTAGAGGAAAAATAGAATATGCAGATCAAGTATGGATTATACTTGAGAACACTATTTTTTTATGTTTTACTTTGTTACTTTTTATTTATTGATTTTAGAGAGAGAGAGAAAGGGAATGTGTTAGAGGAAGAGAGCATCGATTTGCTGTTCTACTTATTTATGCAGTCACTGGTTCAACAATACTGTTTTTTCAAAGTGATGTTTATTTTTCTAAAATGAAGAAATTATAATTGAGCTTCCAACTATCTAGTTCATAGTAATTTAAACACTTTTTATGAGGCCTCTCCCTCTCCCCGTGATGTCTTAAGTAATCAGAACCACTCAAAGTATCCTTTGGTCCTGGCCAGTTGGCTCAGTGTATAGTATTAGCCCTGTGTATGGATGTTCCCGGTTTGATCCCGGGTCGGGGCACACAAGAGAGTGACTATCTGATTCTCTTTCCCTCACTCTTCCTCTTCTTTCCTTCTTCCCCTCCCTCAGCCAGGGGCTCAGTGGTCTGAGAGTCAGCCTCAGGCACGGAGGCTCAGTTGATTGGAGCACTGGCAACAAACGGGGGTTCCTGGTTGGATCCTGGTCCAGATGTATGCAGGAGTTTATCTTACTATCTCCCTCCTCTCACTTAAAAATAAATAAATAAATAAATAAATAATAAATGATAAAGCAGCCCTCCTGGCCACTCTATCACATTTAACTTATTTTACCTTCTTCTGAATCATATCAATAGAAGTTGCTTTGTTTTTTAGACTTAATTCATGTATTTAGTCAGTGTGTTTTTGTAATAGTTTATTATCTGTATCTTTATGAAAAGAGATCTGCTGTGTTCACTGCTGGATGCCAGAGCCTAGTACAATGCCTAACTAACTGCCCCACAAAAACTTATGTGCTATTTAGGGTAATGTTTTTCAACCTATAATGAAGACTGGTTGGTTTTATGTATTCTCACTTGTTTTCTCCAAGGAGATTAGAAAAACAAGAACAAGTGGGAGTTGTGGAGGTCCAGCTGCTGCTATCCATGAAGACAAAGGGCCATTCACCATGAAATTTGCTCTCTACTCTCATTAGCTCTCCCAGTCCTTCAAACCGGTACTGCGGAGTGCCTGCCATTAATGTCCATAATGAGCAGAGGCAGATTTAACAGTGGGCACACCAAGTCTGTTTCATGTGTGCAATTTTAACATTAATAGTACACACTATGTTTTATTTATCTAAAAATATGGTTACCATGTGTTTTTATTTTCCCTGTCTCTCTCTTTTTTTAAGAGGCCCAATATTTACTTCTGCGCCCAGGACCTCAACCGACCTTAATCCACCTCTGATCATGAGGACACCCCAGTCTTTTCCAGCAGGCCCTCTGCCACATTCCCTATGCTGCCTCTTGACAGTAATGTCCCATTGGTGTCTTGTTCCATCCACGGGTGAGCAGATGCCTCCCTTCCCTTTTATGTGCCAGGCTTCACTCCCCAACCACCAATAGAACATTACATGTACCCTAATGTCCCAGATCTTCCCTCCACCAACTTGCCACATCGGTTTCTGTCTGCAGTCTCTGTCTCCACAGACTCGAATTTAGCCCATCCCATTCCCCTACTTCCTCCAAGCAGCATCTCACCCTCCCCTATGATGCCAACTGCTTCCATCAGATGGGAGGGAGCCACCAGCTCTGTCACCTCACCAGAAATTTCTCAGCATATCTGAAATCAAGCTCTCTGTATGGTTTAATTGAAATCTTTATTAAAATTTATTTCATAAATTCAGAGGGTGTTTTAGAGTAGCACTTTTCCACAGAAGTGGAATGCAGTCACCCGTAAGCTACATGTCACTTAAAATTTTCTAGTAGCCAAATTAAAGAAAGGAGGGAGTGAAAATAATTTTATTGGTTTATTTTAATAAACCAAATATATAGAAACAACATCTTTATAATGCTCAATCAAGACAAAAAAATTATTGAGTTATTTTATGTTAGCTTTTTCCTATAGAGCCTTTGAAATCCAGTGTCTACTCTGCATTTAAAGCAAATCTCAATTTCCAGTCATGTTGTAAATGCTCAATGGTCGCATGTGGCTAGTGGCTACCATACTGGGCAGCTCATGTTTAGAGAATAGGAAGGAATTTTAGAAATCATACTTTGCAAACCTTTTATTTTGCAAATGAGCCTGAGAGAAGTTACATGGTTTTCAAGTGATCAGACAATTAATCAGTAGCAAAAATAGGAGTAGAGCACTGAGACCCTGAGGCTAACATGCGTTTTTACTAAGTGTTGCTTTTCTTAAGACTGTCAAACCACTCTGCTACTAAAATATTCCCATTTTAGAAATAACTGAGAATGTGTCAGAATAATCTGGACAGTTCTTTTCCTACGATCTATAAAAGATTGGGTTTTTCCGCCTGACCAGGCAGTGGCACAGTGGATAGAGCATTGGATTGGGAAGCAGAGGACCCAAGTTCGAAACCCCAAAGTTGCCAGCGTGAGCGCAGGGTCACTTGATCTGCTGTAGCCCAACCCCCCAGTCAAGGCACATATGAGAAAAGCAATCAATGAACAACTAAGGTGCCGCAACAAAGAATTGATGCTTTTCATCTCTCTCCCTTCTTGTCTGTCTGTCCCTATCTGTCCCTTTCTCTGTCTCTCTCTCTGTCTCTGCCACACAAAAAAAAGATTGGATTTTTCCAATTGAGCAAACCTTCTTCACAATTGGTTTTTGATTAATATTCCTCTGAATCAGATAAATTAAAATCATTCAAAATTACTATCTCCCTCCTCTCACTTAAATTTAAAACATAAATAAATGTATTTAGAGCATCAATAATTTTTTTAAAATAAAAATATGATTAACAAGAAAGGAGAATCAGGGGTAATATTTATCCAGCTTTTAACTATATGCCTGGTGCTCAGTGGTCAGCATCATCTTATAATTTCTGCAGCAACTGGAGTGAACTATAATCCATTTATTTATTTGTTTGTTTGTTTATTTATTTATTTATCAAGTGAGTCATAGGGAGGCAGAGAGACAGACTCCCACATACTCCTCGACCAGAATCCTCCTGGCAACCCCGTCTGGGGCTGATGTTCTACCTATCTGGGGCCACTGCTCCGTTGCTCGACAACGAGGTTATTTTAGCTCTTGACGCAAGGCCATGGAGCCATCTTCAGTGCCCAGGGCTAACTTGCTTATTAGAGCCATGACTGCAGAAAGGGATGAGAGGGGGGGTGGGAGGAGGGGTAGAGAAGCAGATGGGCACTTCTTCCATGTGCCGTGACTGGGAATTGAACCTAGGACTTCCACACACCGGGCTGACACTCTACCACTGAGCCAACTGGCCAGTGCCTATCATCCTTTTTAATGAGGTAATTGAGCTTAATGAGAGTAAGTAATTAGCCTCAGTCAAAAAACTAATAATGATAACAACAATAAGAACAAAAATCACATGGCTAGTGGGTAACACTTTTAATCAGGAACAGCACTTGAACTCAAAATTTGACCCTGACTTCCAAGCCAGTGCTCTTTCTTTCTACCACTCAGTCCCTTCAACTATCCAGCAGGCTGCTGAGTGGAGATAGATGGGGCTCCTTCTGTGGCATACGTTCAAAAGACTATTTCTAACTATATGTTGTTCCACTTGGGCTGGATATTTCCCATGGAACCAACTTATTCCATATTCAGTTGCAATCAGTTGAAATTCCAGCCATGGCCCCTTTTGCAGCAGGTTAATATTCATCTGTGGACAGACTATTCCAGAGTCATCTGTGCAATTCTAAATTCCATCTCAAATGCATTTATTAACTCTGAAGTCAATAACCCAAGCACCTTGCCCTTCAGACATATATCTCCATGATCATTTTCAGGGTTATCCTCACACCATGCATAATAATATGACTTTCACATAAAATCTCTCTTAGTTAGTGTCATTAAGTTTGACCTGCCTTAACACATACATTCATTGTTTAAAAACTTGTACTTAATCCATTTCCCCCATTTACTTCTATTATTGAATTTGAGTTAAATTCAAATGGGAAAAAAGTTTCCACCAAAAGAAAAAAAAAATTCCCAATTTTAGCGTTGAATTCAGTTACACTTTTTGCTCCTGTTGACTCACAGTCCTCAGCATTTGACTCATTTATATCATTCCTGCAAGATGCTAGCCGTGTCTAGAGAGCCTTAAAGTCTCATTAATAAGCCCATCAACATTACAGATTGCTAATTCCATGGCTGGATTACATGACAGAACAAGTAAGCAGGTGTTTAGAGAACCAACACAGTGGGTTGCATATATATTTTTTCCTAGGAAGAAGCTTCTGACTTCAGCATACATATAAATTTACTGTTTTTAAATTAATATTGTTTTTATTTAAAATTAGATATTAGAGATCACCAAATATTCAGTTACAGTCACACTCCTGTAAAAAAAAATCATTATCACATCAGGCTGGGGTTAGTTCTCATTTCAATGGTGTTCTCAATTACTTCACAGAGTTTATGTGTATGGTCAAGCAGAAAAATTAACTATACCATGATTGCAAATATTTTGAACTCCATAAAGACAAGAATGACAACCATGGTTATTGCTGAGCACCAACTACATCATAGGCACAGTACTATGTTCTATGCAGGCTTTATCCCTTTTAATCCCAGGTAGAGAAACTCTATGGAGTAGAACTCTTATTATCCCCATTGTTAGAAGTGAGAAACGTGAGGTTTTGAGAGGTTGAACAATTTCCTTAAATCACAAGACATACAGTATGTTCATTTTTTTGCCTGTTTTATTTCATTTTATTTTAATTTAATGTATTGGGATGGCACTGGTTAACAAAGTTATACAGGTTACAAAATTTTACAACACATCTTATGTGCACAATACAGTGTGTACATACTTATATACAACTTACAGATCCCTGCAAATTCTGATCCATGGCAGGTATACATACTGCAATGGGAAGGTCACCTAATGTGTGCTTATCTTCATTTCTTTCTATATAAAATGAGAACAATACTCTATCTCTGGATATCATAAAGTTGAAACTTTGTTTTCCATTTGAAGATTAAGGCATCCAAAATAGTTACTTATGATTATTCAGCATATTGGTGAAGGTGTTTTCCTATCTGAAGTACTAAATGATCTTTAATTCTTCTTCCCAGTTCTTCCTCATCACTTACTTAAGCATAATGTGCTGGCTGGTGCAGAATATGTTTGTTTAAAAAGAAAAGCCAATTTAGGAAATGGACTATAATAATGAGGCATTTTATCCACAAGTAAAAGTCTGATAGGAAGTAATTGATGGAATTAGTTATTCTCATGTGATTTATGGAAAGTTACAATTTTACAGTTTTACAGGGAGCATAAATATTCTAATTTACTTTTCAAGATGCTATTTTCCCTCTAAAATTCTTGTGGAAGCATTCAGATGATCAGTCAGGACTTTCAGAACTGAAATTACTTGCCAATTCAGGCTGGATACATTTGAATATCTTATGATCCATTTGACATGGCCAATTATTAATTTGCTTCATTATAGAATATTCTATAATTTTGGATTTAGAAAGTTTCCATTAGCTTATGTACTATGCAAAGTGAGTAATCAAAAGGGATTGACTGTTAGACTACCAGCAATGGGAAAGGTGCCAAGATCGAGGCTTTTCTTTAGAATAGTGATGGGAACCTGAGACACAGTCCTAATCAATAGCAGCAACACAGAAACTAAACTTCTAATAAAATGCCAGGGGTTCTACTTGTCATCTTTGATTTGGAGAAATATTTTTGGACCAATCACTTTTAATAACAAAAATGTAAATTTAATAACTGTGACCAAGGTTTTAGTAAATCAAGTAAAATTGGAAAAAAAAATGTTAACATTCCAGGTGTCACTTGAGATGATCAAATGTAGATGATACTTAATTTAAGGTAGCATATAAAATTCACCTTCTAAAATAAATTATTTCAAGTATTTTTCTTAACCTTAAAACTTCTAAAAAAGAATAGTTCTTAAAAGAGCTTTTATATAGCCACAAGTAAAACAATAATAAGAGAAAAATTTAGTGACATTTAAAGCTAATTAATTTCTCTGAATTAGGAAATATATTATTAAGTACAAAAAGTAATATAATTGTATCAATAAGTTGGCCAAAATTGTCTTCAAATTTATATATACCAAATTAATGCTTTTGCACAATTATGTGTTCTAAAAGAGCCCAAATTTAAAGTTAACATTTAATCTTTAGATAATTAATCTAATTGTACAACAGTATATAATTCAACTAATTATGCTGTGTTAATATTAAAGAATTTTATAGCCATTAAAAATATCCTAAAGTAATTTTTATGACATGGGGAAATGTTAAATAAGAAAGAAAAAAATTAATATATCTTATGATCAGAAATATTTTTTTGAGTCTGCACCTGAAAACAAAACAAAACAAAATACCAAAATGTTAACAGAAGTTATTCTGGGTGATGGAATTATGGGGTCCTTTTACTCTTTTACTCTATTAAAATATTCTAAATTTGCCATGATGGACATGTACTATTATTAAAAGCTTTTAAAATAACTGGAAAGATTTATATCAGGGGTCGGGAAACTTTCTGGATGAGAGAGCCATGAACGCCACATATTTTAAAATGTAATTCTGTGAGAGCCATACAATGGCACGTGTGCGTTACACATAATGCAATAAAAATTTGGTGTTGTCCCGTAGGACAGCTGTGATTGGCACCAGCCACCTGCAACCATGAACATGAGCGGTAGGAAATGAATGGACTATAATACATGAGAATGTTTTATATTTTTAACATTATTAATCTATTTTTTCTTCTTTTTTTTTTTATTAGTTTTACTAGGGTGACATCAATAAATCAGGGTACATATGTTCAAAGAAAACATGTCCAGGTTATCTTGCCGATCAATTATGTTGCATACACATCACCCAAAGTCAGATTGTCCTCCGTCACCTTCTATCTAGTTTTCTTTGTGCCCCTCCTCCTCCTCCTTCCCTTCTCCCTCCCCCCCCCCCCAGCCACCACACTTTTGTCAACGTCTCTTAGTCTCGTTTTTATGTCCCACCTACGTATGGAATAATGCAGTTCTTGGTTTTTGCTGATTTACTTATTTCACTCCGTATAATGTTATTAAGATCCCACCATTTTGTTGTAAATGATTCGATGTCATCATTTCTTATGGCTGAGTAGTATTCCAGAGTGTATATGTGCCACATCTTCTTTATCCAGTTTTCTATTGAAGAGTTTTTTGGTTATTTCCATGTCTTGGCCACTGTGAACAATGCTGCAATGAACATGGGGCTGCATGTGTCTTTACATATCAATGTTTCTGAGTTTTGGGGGGTATATACCCAGTAGAGGGATTGCTGGTTCATAAGGTAGTTCTATTTTCAGTTTTTTGAGGAACCACCATACTTTCTTCCATAATGGTTGTACTACTTTACATTCCCACCAACAGTGAATGAGGGTTCCTTTTTCTCCACAGTCTCTCCAACATTTGCTATTATCTGTCTTGTTAATAATAGCTAATCTAACAGGTGTGAGATGGTATCTCATTGCAGTTTTGATTTGCATTTCTCTAATAACTAATGAAGATGAGCATATTTTCATATATCTGTGAGCCATTTGTATTTCTTCTTGAGAGAAATGTCTGTTCATGTCCTCTTCCCATTTTTTTATTGGATTGTTTGTTTGCTGCTGAGTTTTATGAGTTCTTTGTATATTTTGGGTATTAGGCCCTTATCTGAGCTGTGGTTTGAAAATATCATTTCCCATTTAGTTGGCTGTCTGTTTATTTTGTTGTTAGTTTCTCTTGCTGAGCAAAAACTTCTTAGTCTGATGTAGTTCCATTCATTTATTATTACCTTCACTTCCCTTGCCTTTGGAGTCAAGTTCATAAAATGCTCTTTAAAACTAAGGTCCATGAGTTTAGAACCTATGTCTTCTTCTATGTACTTTATTGTTTCAGGTCTTATATTTAGGTCTTTGATCCATTTTGTGTTAATTTTAGTACAAGGGGACTAATTGTAGTCAAGTTTTATTCTTTTGCATGTGGCTTTCCAGTTTTCCCAGCACCATTTGTTGAAGAGGTTTTCTTTTCTCCATTGTGTGTTGTTGGCCCCTTTATGAAAAATTATTTGACCATATACATGTGGTTTTATTTCTGGACTTTCTATTCTGTTCCATTGGTCTGAGTGTCTATTTTTTTTTCCAATACCATGCGGTTTTGATAGTTGTGGCTCTATAATATACTTTGAAGTCAGGTATTGTAATGCCCCCAGCTTCACTCATTTTCTTTAGGATTGCTTTGGCTATTTGGGGTTTTTTATAATTCTATATAAATCTGATGATTTTTTGTTCATTTCTTTAAAAAATGTCTTTGGAATTTTGATGGGAATTCCCATCAAAACTAAATTTGTATATTATTTTGGGTGATATGGCCATCTTGATTATATTTATTCTTCCTATCCAAGAACAATGAATATTCTTCCATCTCATTGTATCTTTTTCGATTTCTTTTAACAATGGTTTGTAGTTTTCATTATATGAGTCCTTTACATTCTTTGTTATGTTTATTTCTAGGTATTTTATTTTTTTGTTGTTGCAATCGTGAAGGGGATTATTTTTTTGAGTTGGTTCTCAAATGTTTCATTGTTGGCATATAAAAGGGCTATGGACTTTTGTATGTTATTTTCTATCCTGCGACCTTACTGTATTGGCTTATTGTTTCTAGTAGTCTTTTTGTAGATTCTTTGGGGTTTTCGATATATAGGATCATGTCATCTGCAAAAAGTGATACCTTTACTTCTTCTTTTCCGATATGGATGCCTTTTATTTCTTTGTCTTGTCTGATTGGTCTGGCTAGAACCTCTAGCACCACATTAAATAAGAGTGGAGAGAGTGGACAACCCTGTCTTGTTCCCGATTTAAGGGGGAAAGCCTTCAGTTTAGTGCCACTTAATATGATGTTAGCTGATGGTTTATCATATATGGCCTTTATCATGTTGAGATATTTTCCTTCTATACCCATTTTGTTGAGAGTCTTAAACATAAAATTGTGTTGTACTTTATCGAATGCCTTTTTTGCATCTATTGATAAGATCATGTGGTATTTGTTCTTTGTTGATATGGTGTATTTTGTTAACCATTTTACATATGTTGAACCATCCTTGAGATTCTGGGATGAATCCCACTTGATCATGATGTACTATTTTTTTAATATGTTGTTGTATTCGATTTGCTAGTATTTTGTTTAGTATTTTAGCATCTGTATTCATTAGAGATATTGGTCTGTTGTTTTCTTTTTTTGTGCCGTCCCTGCCTGGTTTTGGTATGAGGGTTATGTTGGCCTCATAAAATGTGTTTGAAAGTATTGCTTCTTCTTCAATTTTTTGGAAGACTTTGAGTAGAATAGGAACCAAGTTTTCTTTGAATATTTGATAGAATTCACTAGTATAGCCGTCTGGGCCTGGACTTTTATTTTGGGGGAGGTTTTTAATAGTTTTTTTATTTCTTTCCTGCTAATTGGTCTGTTTAGGCTTTCTGCTTCTTCTTGACTCAGTCTAGGAAGGTTGTATTTTTCTAGGAATTTATCCATTTATTCTAGATTGTTGAATTTAGTGGCATAAAGTTTTTCCTAGTATTCTACAATAATTCTTTGTATATCTATGATATCCGTGGTGATTTCTCCTCTTTCATTTTCGATTTTGTTTATATGCGTCCTTTCTCTTTTTTCCTTGGTAAGTCTTGCCAAGGGTTTGTCAATTTTGTTGATCTTTTCAAAGAACTAGCTCCTTGTTCTATTATTTTTTTCTATAGTTTTTCTGTTCTGTATTTCATTTATTTCTGCTCTGATTTTTATTATCTTATTTCTTCGGCTGGTTTTGCGTTGTCTTTGTTCTTCTTTTCCAGTTCCTTAAGGTGTGAAGTTAAGTGGTTCACTTGGGCTCTCTCTTGTTTGATCATATAGACCTGAAGTGATATGAACTTCCCTCTTATCACTGCTTTTGCTGCATCCCAGAGATTCTGATATGTTGTATTGTCATTTTCATTTGTCTGTATATATCTTTAGATCTCTGCACTTATTTCTTCTTTGACCCATTCATTTTTTTAAAATTCTTTTTTTTTGTTTGTTTGTTTTTTGTTTTTTTATTTTTTATTCATTTTTAGAAAGGAGAGAGAGAGAGAAGGAGGGAGGAGCAGGAAGCATCAACTCCCATATGTGCCTTGACCAGGCAAGCCCAGGGTTTTGAACCGGCAACCTCAGCATCTCCAGGTCGACGCTTTATCCACTGTGCCACCACAGGTCAGGCCTGACCCATTCATTTTTTAAAAGTATGTTGTTTAGTTTCCACATTTTTGTGGGTTTTTTTCCTCTTTTTTGCAGTTGAATCATAGTTTCAAGGCTTTGTGATCAGAAAATATGCTTGGTACAACTTCGATTTTTCTGAATTTGCTGATGTTATTTTTGTTGCCCAACATATGGTCAATTCTTGAGAATGATCCATGTACACTGGAAAAAAATGTATACTCTGTCACTTTAGGATGAAATGTCCTGTAGATGTCTATCATATCCAGGTGCTCTAGTGTTTTGTTTAAGGCCAATATATCTTTATTGATTCTCTATTTGGATGACCAATCTAGAGCCGTCAGCAGTATATTGAGGTCTTCAAGTATGATTGTATTTTGTCAGTTTTTGTTTTTAGGTCAATAAGTAGCTGTCTTATATATTTTGGTGCTCCTTGGTTTGGTGCATATATATTAAGAATTGTTATGTCTTCTTGATTCAGCGTCCCCTTAATCATTATGAAATGACCATTTTTGTCTCTGAGTACTTTTGCTGTCTTGTAGTCAGCATTATCAGATATGAGTATTGCTATGCCTACTTTTTTTTTGGATGTTATTTGCTTGGAGTATTGTTTTCCAGCCTTTCACTTTGAATTTGTTTTATCCTTGTTGCTTAGATGAGTTTCTTGAAGGCAGCATACAGTTGGGTTTTCTTTTTTAATCCATTCTGGTACTCTGTGCCTTTTTATTGGTGAGTTTAATCCATTTACATTTAGGGTAATTATTGATACTTGTGGGTTCCCTATTGCCATTTTATACATTGCTTTCTGTCAGTTTTGTGGCTTGTTTGTTTCTTCTCTTTTGTTTTTCTATCCTTTGTTTTTGTTTGGTTGTATTCCATACTTCTTTCCTCTGTTGCTATCTTTTTTAAATCATGTGTTTTTGTGGTGTTTTTTTCAAGGGTAGTTACCATTAAGTAATAAAAAAGTTTCCTACCCTGTTTATTGTAATGCACTATCTTGTGAGTACTTCTGTACTCCATTGTCCTTTGCTACTGTTAATTTCCATCCTCTCAACCCTTTTTTTTTTGTTTATTTTGTTGTCACAGTTTAAATTTGGTTTTATTGTTTTCTTGGTGGAGCTTTTGTGTTTTTTTTGTTTTGTTTTGTTCTTTGTATTTGGTTGGAAAACCCCCTTTAGTAATTCCTGGAGTGGGGGTTTTCTGATAATAAATTTCCTCATCTTTTCTGTATCTGTGAATGTTTTTTTTTCTCCTTTGCATTTGAAGGATAGCTTTGATGGTTATAGTATTCTTGGTGAAAGTTCTTCTCTTTCAGGACTTTAAATATTGAGGTTCACTCTCTTTTGGCTCGTAGAGTTTCTGTTGAGAAATCTGATCATAATCTAATGGGCCTTCCTTTATATGTTGTATTCTTCATTTCCCTGGCTGCCTTGAGAATTTTTTCTTTGTCGTTGGTGTGTGCAAATTTCATTATGATGTGCCTTGTAGTAGGTTTGTTGGGGTTAAAAAAACTCGGAGTTTTGTTTGCATCTTGAATTTGAGGCTTTAGTTCTTTCCACCGGCTTGGGAAGTTCTCATCTATTATTTGTTTGAATATGTTCTCCATTCTATTTTCTCTCTCTTCTCCCTCTGATATACCTATTATTCTTATGTTATATTTTTTGATGGAGTCAGACAATTCCTATAGGGCTTTCTCATTTTTTTTTAATTTTTGAGTTTCTTTCTTCTCCTCTCTGTTGTGCCTCAAGTTGCTTGTCTTCTATTTCATTAATCCTACCTTCTATCTGGCCTGTTCTATTAGCTAGGCTTGTTACCTCATTTTTCAGCTCGTGAATTGAGTTTTTCATCTCTGTTTGATTTGTTTTTATAGTTTCAATTTCTTTGGTAATATATTCTTTGTGTTCGTTGAGTTGTTTTCTGAGCTCCCTATATTGCCTTTCTGTGTTTTCTTATATATCTCTGAGTATTTTTAGGATTTCTATTTTAAATTCTCTGTCATTTAACTCCAAGGTTTTCAATATATTAAATTTTTTCTCCATAGATTTTTCCTCATCTATCTGTGCTATCTCTCTGTTTTTGTATCCATGATATTTGATTTCCTTTTCCTTAATGGCATCTGAGGGTGGTTTTGTTGATAGTACTAATGAGAATTAATAAAGAATAAAAAGTTAAAAAATAAAAAAATTATTATTTCCCTTTTTTTTTAACTCCTGTCCTTTCCCCTTTCTTAAGAAAATCGTGTGCTGAACTGTGAATTATATTGTGCTAAATAGGACAAAACCTACCTCTAATGGAGGGTCTGCATTGGGGAAAAGTGATAAAGGGGCAAGAAAAGGGTGTATGGACCCACAAAATGCAAAAAAGGAAAAAATTTGGGTCAAGAATAAAATGATTTGCTTTTAGGTGTTGGTTTACTAAGAGATATGATGAGAGGAATAAGAGGGAAACAGAAAAAATGAAAAAAAAAGAAAAATTTCTATTGTATTTAGTGGAGCAAAAACTAGATAAAATGGAGAGCCAGGGTTGGGGTACTGCTAGTGAGTTTAAAAAGTGAAGTAAAAAAACCCCAAAGCACCACAAAGAAAAATTTGAGTCCCAAATAAAATAATTTGTTTGTGATTGAGGATTGAATGAGAGGAAAAGTAAAGGAGAAAAGAAGAAACTAATATAGAGGGAGAAAAAAAGAAAGAGAAAAACACAAAAAGAAGAAAAAAGAAAAAAGATCAAAAGGAGAGAGAGAGTTAAGGGTTTTGGAGTGCAACCCTCATAGAGAGAAAGTAAGAAGAAAGAAAAGATAATGGGAGATGTAACACTTATGGGTAGTGTAGTTCAAGGAGAGGAGAAAGTAAGACTGGCAGAGAATTAAACAACCAAATTGGAAAAGGAAGAAAATAATCAAGACAATAAGATAAGAGAAACAAACGAACAAATATAATAAAATGGGATAGGTTATAAAGTGTGTGGATTATTCTTGATTTTGAGAGGTTATCTTGCTTTTTCTTTTCTCTCCCTCTTCCTGGTCAGTGACTCTGTACCCCAGGTTTTGCCCCTGTGGCATGTTTAGGTAGAGGTTTGTGGTTGATAAGTCTCTATGGTGATGTCATATATTGGGCTTCAGTCTCATTGGCAGTCGAGGCTCATTAGCATTTGCGGGCTCCAACAATGAGAGAGTTCCTTTTCCCGGAGCCTCTCGCCTAGTCTTTCCTTCCTGAATTAGCAGCCTGATGATCCAACTATGGGGTTGCTGCTGCCTCTGCCTGGAGAGTAAGAGGCTCAAAGAGCTGGCCACTCCCCACTCTATTTCCACTCAGCACAGGGCTCTGGGTAAGGCTCAATCAGTCAGAGCCGCTAGCATAATCAGGCGGGGCTGGGAGCCAATTTTTTTCAAGGTGCCTTTCTATGCATCTCTAGGAATGTCCTGAATGCCTCAGCACTCTGTGGAACCCCTTTCCCCAGGCTTTTGACACTTTGTAACCTGTTTTGGCTGGGTAGAAGATGCCCTAGTCACTGTTTACAAAGCAGGAGGACCTATAAGCTGCCAAATCCCTCTTTTTAACATATAGCCCTGAGTATGCAAGCTCTGCCAATCAGAGGTTGCCCCCATCGCTATGTGCATAGCATAACAAGAGTACTAAAAAATATCTCTCCTCTTGTCTTAGATTGCTGATCTGAGAGAGATCTTGTCAGTTAGGTTCGCATAGGTCACTTGGGAGGCGAGCAGACTGTGGGTTAAGCTAATCCTTCACGGGTCTGTTAGCTTGTATGGCTGGGTGAGGCGCCTCACCCGCCTGGAGAAGTTCAAGCATAGGGAATCTCACTTTTGCGCGCTGCTCTTCAGGGCGCTGGGTCAGTGTCACTGAGACTCTGGTCACAGCCCACGCAAAGGCCTCTGACTCTGTCCCTCTGTCCGGGAACACGGGTGCCCACTCCCAGGGGAATCTTTCATCCACTATCCACGCTGGCCAACCAGGATATCCAGCCAGCTGCCTCTCTTTCCCAGTGAGGCGCCCTGCCCGCACTGAAAAGTTCAAGCGTAGGGAATTTCGTTCCCACTCCCTCCTGCGTGCTGCTTTTTGGGGTGCAGGGGTGACCCTGTGACCCCAGTTTCAGCCCACACAAAGGCCTCTGACTCTGCCCCTCTGTCTGGTAACAGGGGCGCCCATTCCTGGGACTCTAGGAGAAATCTCTCGCCCACTATCTGTGCGCACCGACCAGGAGATGGGGCGGATGGCTGCCCCACTCGTTTTTCTTTGTCTGGATTTGGCGCGAGCGTTAGCTTGTGTTGACTGGGTTGCCACAAGCACAGTTTTTCCTTGGCTTGCATGTCCGTTCCACAGCCTGGTTTGGACGTTTGTGCCGCAGCCTGGTACTATTCACACCCTATGCCTGCCTCAGTTCCTATATCCTCAGTTCCCAGTGAAAGCAGCCCTTATTTAGGTTAGTGAGGAAGGTGGAGTATTTCTTCCTCCATCTTATTTCCTTCAGGGTTGATTATATATTTAGTCAATTTTTTGCTCGATCATACCTTTGCATTTAGTGTGGAACTGCTGGAGGCTCCAAGGATAGATTTTTCTGTCTCTGGTTGAAGATCTTGTTGAATTTTTGGAGAGATTTATTGGTATCGCTGCTTATGGCACCATTTCTCTGACATCACTCCTATTTTTTTTTATTAAAGATTTGTCTGCGAGCCAGATGCAGCCATCAAAAGAGCCACATCTGGCTCATGAGCCATAGGTTCCCAACCTCTGATTTATACGGACACTTCTTGTTCTCTATGAAGAAAGACAATGTGTTATAGAACATCTAGTATGTGTTAAATAGTATCTAAGCTCCCAGAAGAGGTAAAATATTTCATGTATACATTTTTCTATTATTCATAATTACTAAGTCCCCAAGACCCATTCTGGAAAAGGCAGCTAGACCATTAAAGTGATGCAACGTGATCCATTACATGAGAACTTCGAGAAAAAGAATTCTCATATAGGGGCTTGAGAACTCCTGTCACCAGCATGTAGTGGCATTTTTTTCTTGCAGAAAGATGTGAATAAAGGCTATATGATTGTTTATTTAAAAAAAATTACACTTAGGTCTCAATGTCTCTTCCAAAAGATCAAATGTATATCTGCATTGAATCCTGAAAACACCTGCTAACATCATTAAGTCTTTTGATTTTGAAGCTTGCTTACTTATAATTTTAGTATATATTTCTTTAAAAATAAATTGTGGTGACATTTCCACATTTGTAAACCAAACAAAAAGCAAAGACAATTATGACTGGATATCATCTAGCTCTATATTTTTGACTCAGTGGAGGCAATAAAAGTCAGCAGATTCCCATTTCATCACCATCTCATTGGCTTCCCATCAGAAACACTCCCTTGGTTTTCTCCACAAAATCTTGGTTTTTCATTGTAAGCTAATCTCCTTTGTTTGCATCCCACTTACTAAGCATGTGATGCCAGTTTGAGATTCAGGGTATTTGTCCATCAACAAGTCTTAACTTTGGAAGAAGGCTGAAAAGGTGAGAATAATTTTGCTTCCCATAGTGCTTGATAGAGAACAAGAGAGGGCAAAACTTTTCTTTCAATTTCCATTTGATAGCATACTGTAATATTTTGTCATTTTTAAAGGGACAGTCTTGTCATGAATGGGAAATTATCATTGATTTTGTTCAATTCTAAAATAGCTTTGCAAGTTTTAATATATTCTGGAAACCAAGACAGTCAATATGGCAGGAAATCTAGAGAGCATGTGATACTTGGGATACATAACGTTTGATAAATGTCTGACACACAGTGCTTGATAAATGTTTAACAATTGGATGAAGGTGCACTGGCCTCATTGTGGTTCCTGTCTATTAGACACCAGCCCACTCTCCCACAATCTCCACATACCCTTTGGAAGGGGCTGGTGAAACAAAGTGAAATAGTCCAAGTTTCATCCAAGTTGACTGAGTTTAAGGCAGAGCTCCAGTTTACAAAGGACACTGGAATGCTAGACAGGGAAAGTGATGCAAAATCTCTTCTCAGTTCATCTACTGATGAATAAAGATAGCAAAAGCTGTACCTCTAAGGCAACTAGGGGAAACATAGGAAGAGACTTGAGTCACCAATTCATTTCTAGACCTAGTCAGTATGGACTATGGTTCTGCAATTTATAGGGATCCATCAGGATAAGAAAACATAGGTCAGTTCAAAGATTATTTATTTAATTTAAATGATTCAATATGGTTAAAATTGTGTGTTCTCAGAAGTCAAAGAAGATAAGTCAAAGAATGTGTTAAAGTTTTAGTTTTTACAATATTTGTCAGAATTTATATTTTATTTCTCTGAAAGAATAAAAGGTGCAGTCTAGTTTGTTTGCCCTCTAATTTTTTCCTATGATTTGATTATCAGGTATAGAAATAATGATATCAAAATAAACCATAGTTATCAGACTTATTCCAGTGCAAGGCTATTTTGTGAATAGTCATAAAGCAGCTTTGGAAGTGACATTCATTGCTTCAGATACTTGTCCATATAGTAGTATGAAAATATTTTTAACAGCTGTCTGGAAGCTGAAAAGGTAAAATTTTCTAAAAACGTTTAACTAAAATCAAGAGGTATTTATGTGTAATATAAATCAAATTTATTTTTTAATTTATAGAAAGATAGAAACTTATACCACGAGCATTTGTTCAAAAAGTACATTGCCTTTAGGAGATAAAGTCTTTGAAGGACAGTTTGTCACGTCTCATTATCTTTCTTGTAAAGCAGATCAAGAACAAGGGAATTGGATGAAGGTGCACTGGCCTCATTGTGGTTTCTGTCTATTAGACACCAGCCTACTCTCCCACAATCTCCACATACCCTTTGGAAGGGGCTGGTGAAACAGTGTAATAATTCACAGTGTAAATCTAGCAACACATATAAACCAATTCTCTACTCTTATTACTACACAGTGCAAAAATGATCCAAGTAGAAATAAGCACTATCTTTATTTAATCACCTTCATTATCATCTAATGAGACAATAAAGTCAGCATATCAACAGATAATTCCATTTCTTACATCATAGTAATGCCTTCATGCAGATAACAGAAATTTTTGTTTCACAGTGCAACTGCTGTAAGTTAAATTGATTCAATTTAATTAACAAGCATTTATTTAGGGCCTGCCTGTGCACAGCACTATACTAGGCATACAGAAGAGTTAGAAGATAAAATCCCTGCTCATAGGAAGCTTACAATCTGAACAGGAAAGATAATCCATGCATACAAGAGATAGTCAAGAACTATCACAATTCACAGAAAAGTCAATAAATTAATAAACTCTGAACTAACAACACAGGAGTACAAATAAAGACTATCAAGGGAATGATAATATTGGGATTGAAGACTAGTCTGGATTTTTTGACCAGAGGAAGTAAGCTGTGAATTTGGTATGATGGAAATGATGAACGCATAGATTGAAAAAGGAGCAAAGTGACTCTATGGCCAGTAGAAGATAGAAAGAGGGAGAAATTCAAAGACAGGGTAATAAAAATCAGCAAGTCAATTGCAGGGAATGGCAGGCAAATTGGCTTATCTCTGAAAAAGGACACAATTTAAGAGATGCAATTAAAGTCACACAACAAGGCTGGCTAAGGGCATCAGTTGTTATTATTCAAAGTCAATTTAAACTTTAAATAAATAATAATGCTTAAGCACATCTATAAATTAAAGCACTCCATAAAAGTGTGTATTTTCCTAACCTTAACAAAAAACAAAGAAAAATTATACAGTATGTGAATCTAAACTCAGGAGGTATGATCATTGGAGGTCAAATGATCAGACTGTGATGTTATAGGAATCATGTATGTATATGTTGTCAGTTTTCTAAAACTCGTAAAGAGTTGGATTGTCTAAGACCCATGTACTTCCTCAACACTGTTGATCTGGTCCCTAATTCACTTAGGGTATTTCTTCTAAAACACCTATTTTATTTCATATTAAATCCAGCAGCAAATAAAAAGGTCTTAGGTGTATATTTGTATAGGTCATAGATGGGGAAACAAGTAGGAAAAAAAGAGAAAACAGAGTGTTGGTTTCAAAAAGTGAGTCAATGAATACTTAAGTGGGTACTTTATGAAGACATTTATAAACATGGAAAAGGAGGATAAAGTAGTCTTGCCACCAGTCCAAGAAAACTAAGGCAGAAAAATGTATCAATATAAAATAAAAGTCCATATGAGCAAAAGCTTTCTAAATTAACCTGTATTGCTGAAACACATTCTCTTTTAAACTCAGTTGATTAGAGAAAAATGTCAAGAAAGAAAATGGCAGTGCAGTGACAAATCCTTAATTTGCGATAAGGTGAAGATCTTTCTTGTTGCGTTAGGACTGGTGACGCTTTATTGACCAGTCTGACCTTGACAATCCACAATGCTTGTTCTCTGAGCCTTCACATAAGTCATTGCTTTTAAACAGCAAAGCAAGGAGTACTTGCGGGCTCCCAACACGTCTATAAAAGTTACTGGCCACCAGCAGCTGCAGCTGTTCAAAATAAATAAATTAATAATAAGAGAGAGCAAAGAAAAAAAGAAGCAAATAAAACTTTTGCTTTAAGTGTTTTTTTTTGTTGTTGTTGTTTTGTTTTGTTTTTACAGAGACAGAGAGAGTCAGAGAGAGGGATAGATAGGGACAGACAGACAGGAACAAAGAGAGATGAAAAGCATCAATCATCAGTTTTTTTGTTGCGACACCTTAGTTTATTGATTGCTTTCTCATATGTGCCTTGACTGTGGACCTTCAGCAGACTGAATAATAATTAATACCAATCTTTCTTGAATGCTTCCAAAAAACTGAAGAAGAGGCTAACTCCTCCAATCTTATTTTACAAGGCCAGTATTACCCTGATACCAAAACCAGACAAAGACTCTACAAGAAAAGAAAATTACAGGGTAATAATTCCTAATGAACATAGATATAAGAATTCTCAACAAAATATTATCAAACTAAATTCAACAGTACAATGAAAGGATTCTATACCATGATCAAGTGGGATTTATTCCCATTATGCAAAAATGACTCAACAAATCAATAAATTTGATAACACAGTAACAAAATGGAGGATAAAAAATCATATAATCATCACAATAGATGCAGAAAAAGCATTCAACATTCTTTCATGATAAAAACTTTTAACAAATTGGGTATCAAAGGAACATACCTCAACATAATAAAAGCCACATATGACAAGTCCACTTCTAACATCATACTCAATGATGAAAAGTTGAAAGCTTTTCCTCTATGATAAGGAATAAGATAAGTATTCTCACTCTTAACACTTTTTATCAACATAGTGCTGGAAGGTCTAACCAGAGCAATTAAGATAGAAAAATTAGTAAAAAGCATGGAAATCAGAAAGGAAGAAGTAAAATTGTCTCTGTTTTACAGTTGACAGTATTATATATAGAAAACCCAGAGATGCCACCAAAACACTGTTGTAGCTAATAAAGGAATTCGGTAAAGCTATAGGATATAAAATCAGTATACAATAGTCATTTGAACTTTTATATACTGAAACAAACTATCAAAAATAGAGAATTTAAGAAAATAGTCTTATTTACAATAGTATTAAAAATAATAAGATGCTTAGAAATAAATTTAACCATGGAGGTGAAATATCTATACACTGAAAACTATAAGAAATTGATTAAAGATATTGAAGAATACACAAATAAATGGATAGTCCATGTTAATGAACAATTAATATTGTAAAAATGTCTATCCTACCCAATACAATCTATAATTTAATGCAATCCTGAGAAAAACATCAATGACATTTTTCACCAAGAGAAAAAAAAGTAATCTTAAAGTTTGTATGAAGTCACAAAAACTCCAAACAGTCAAAACAATCTTGAGAAAAAAAAAGTTTGAGTCACCACACTTTCTAATCTCAAACTATATTACAATACAATAGTAGTCAAAATAGTATGGCATTGACATAAAAACAGACATAAAGGTTAATGGGACAGAATAGAGAGTCCAGAAATAAACACACCCACGTATAGTTAATTAAAATTTGACAAAGCACCAAGAATATAAAATAGGAAATAGGTAATTTCTTCAATAAATGGTATTAGAAAAACTGGATATCTGGCCCTGACCAGTTGGCTCAGTGGTAGAGTGTTGGCCCAGTATGTGGATGCCCCAGGTTTAATTCCCAGTCAGGGCACACAAGAAAAGTGACTATCTGCTTCTTCACGCTTCCCCGTACCCCGCTCCTACAGCCATGGTTTGATTGGTTAGAGCTAGTTTGTCCCCAGCACTCAGGATGGCTCCACAGCCTCTGCCTTAAGTGTTAAAAATAGCTCAGTCGCTGAGCAATGCAGCAATAGCCCCAGATGGGCAGAGCATTGCCCTGTAGGGAGCTTGCTGGGTGAATCCCAGTCAAGGAGCTTGCAGGAGTCTGTCTCTCTGCCTTCCCTTCTCTTAAAAAAAAACACCCTGGATATCTACATTCAAATTAATAAAACTGAACCCATATATTACACTACCCACAAAATAAACTCTAAATGATTAAAGAACTGAATGTGATATTTTAAACCATAAAAATCTCAAAACAAAACATAGAGAGAAAGTTGCTTGTCATTGGTCTTGGCAGTGATTTTTTGGATTTGACATCAAAGGCCAAAGCAGCAAAAGCAAAAATAAAAAAGTAGAACTACATTAAACTAAAACGCTTCTGCACAACAAGGCAACTTATGGAATGGGAGAAATATTTGCTACTCACATATCTTGTTAGAGGTTAAATGCAAAATACATAAGAAACTCATACAGCTCAATAGTAAAAAACAAAATACAGGGAGTCCTTGGGTTACAACACAGTTCTGTTCCCATGACAGTGACATAACCTGAAGTTTGGTGTAAGTCGAAACATACCCTAGCCTAAGTCACTTACCTATCATAACATAGCTGTAAAATCATAATCTATAACATAAAAACACAGCTAAACCACAGAAAAACGAAAAGGACAGAAATATACTGTACTGTACAATGTACTATAGTAACAAAAAAATGACAAAAAAATGAGTGTAAAAGAATGTATGATCAAATCAAATCATTACATGTACACTTTAAATGTACTACCATTTTATTTGTAAATTATACCTCAATAAAGCTGAAAAACTGTTAATGCAATTAAGAAATGAGTAGCTTCATGACAAAAAAAAAATAATCTGACAAAAATTTATCTAAGACAAACATAATCTAAGGATACAGCTGCACTCATGGTGGAGCCATAAAGGTTAGCCAAGAGGAAGGAGAGCAGTGGTAGAGAACCACAGGAAATGCAGCTCAGCACAGACTGCTTCTATACTTAGGGTCCAATGTGGCCTGAAGCCACATATACCACTCTCCTATTCATCTGTGTGGACTGATAAGTTTCTTTTTCTACTAAAACCAATATAAGAGATAGGTAGGCAGAAAAAACAGGAATTAAAAGGAAAATGTTGATTTTTTTTTCACTGACGTTAGGCATCACTTTGCCATGTAGAACTCAAAGTAAAGTATATCAGTAATTTTGACAAATATAAATATGTTTTATTCTAATATTTTAAAATTAATTCTATTAGAAGTAAAGGTTAATGAACCAGTAAAGGCTTTAATAATCAACGGTGCTAAGCTCAGATGACCCTCATGGGGTATCCTTCTATGTATAAAAATGGTACAAAATGGCAGGAGAGAGTCTGCATTTGTATCTGCTATTTGTGTAGGACAATATAGTTTTTTTCATCTTCTGTCATTTTGCAAAATCATTTTTCTATTATTACTGCTAAGTTTACTTTCCTGAATTTTTCTTTCTCCCACTGGGAAAACAACCAACCCCCCTGGAGATAATGCCTGAGAACTAAACAGTAGGAATGTAGACTGATTTGCTTAGGGTAATAATGCCATTCTGTATCAAATGCCCCATTTGGAGAAAAGAAAAAAAAGAAGAAGAGCATATTGTTTATAGAAAAGGAAAATTACAAACATAAACTTATCTCCAACCTGCTCGTGCAGCTGCCATTTTCTTGTTTCGCAGTTTGTTCTCCAAAGCTTGCTACATGATGAAAGAAAAGGAGGGAAGAACCACATGAGACCTCCTGGTGTTTCCTACTATATTAGTAAAGACATATTTCTATGAAATGCATTGTATCCTACCTGTTTCATCTTCTTTTGTAGATCCAGGTTTGCTTGCTTCTGGCCCTTTGCAGTAGCATTGAGATAATAGATGGTCAAACTAAATTTAAAAGAATAATAAAATTTATGGTATTTTTAAGTTTCTCGAGAGTCCTCTTAAATTTACATTAACTAAATCATACGCTCTTGGCACTAGAACAGACTTTAAAATATTTTCTACTCTAAATCTCTTATTTTGTAGCTAAAAGACTGGGTGAGGTACAGAGAGGTAAGGAATCCCCATCAGCTACTCAGGGGCCAGGAGTGGACCCAGGAAGTTGGATCACAAGTCTTGTCTTTTCCTTCACAGTCAGGGGTTTTGTGCATTGTACCTTACTAATTTTAGCCTCATCTTGAAAATGTATTAATGTCACTTTAAATATAATTAAAAGTAACATTTTAAATGGATGTCAATGGCCTCCAAGGGAATAAAATATCTGCTGAAGTTTAGTGAATGTGTCAAAGGAAACTGACTTTCAACCTTAAATTTCTTCCTTTAGCTTTTACAACTAAGAATATAGTCCTCCTGGTCATAGTTAATGAAAATAATTTTTTCCATAGGATGTATTGTTTGCATATCTCCTTCCTTCAAAAAATAAAATACTTTACAAAGGAATACTCTTGGCTTTTAAGTGATATTTGCACTTCAAGAAAGAGCAAATTCCAGCCAAATGTTGTTGCAAAAATCAATATGCTCATCTTTACTTAAAGCAAAACAAATAAACAAAGAAAGAAAAATGCAGTAAAAAAAAAAAAAGGTAACTGGCATTGCTCTTTGTTGCAAATAACTGGATACTGAACATATTTCCTCTACTCACCAACATGCCAGATTATATCCTTTATGAGCCATCTGGTGCTAGCAACACAATTACTGATAAGGTTTAGCCGGGTTTGTTTATCTCTTGTACCAGTGGCAGGAGTTTGAATGAAATTACATACATGAAAGCATCTGGTACAATATCTGGCGTGAAGTAGATGCTCAATAAATGTGTGTATGTTATTATAGTAATATAAAGATTTTCTCAGAAAAGCACCCAGACTTGGAGGGGAAAGTCAAAGATTTCTTAAGTCATTTGTAGCTCTGGTTTTCTCTGTTGATTCTTTACTTTTTTCTGTCTTGTGATGTATCTTAAATATGTACTCCTTATACATCATTTTTAGTCTGCAAAGGAATAGAAACTGCCTGTAGAGAACAAACCTAAATTCTGCCCTGGCCGGCTCAATTTAGGCTCAGTGGTAGAGCGTCGGCCTGGCGTGCAGGAGTCCCAGCTTCGATTCCCAGCCAGGGCACACAGGAGAAGTGACCATCTGCTTCTTCACCCCTCTCCTTCCCCTCTGTCTCTCTCTTCTCCTCCCACAGTCAAGGCTCCATTGGAGCAAAGTTGGCCCCAGCGCTGGGATGGCTCTATGGCCTCTGCCTCAGGCGCTAGAATGGCTCTGGATGCAACAGAGCAATGCCCCAAATGGGCAGAGCATCGCCCCCTGGTGGGCATGCCGGGTGGATCCCGGTCAGGCACATGCAAGAGTCTGTCTGACTGCCTCCCCGTTTCCTACTTCAGAAAAAACAAACAAACAAACAAAAAAAACCCCTAAATTCTGCTCAATTACCAAAAATCATCTAAATTGATGTAATATGACCCAGTAGAGAAATTTGAAATGCTTATGACATGTAACATTCTCTAATTAAAGGTAATAAAAAAAAAAAAGCAAACTTTTTGGGTCCCCTAAACTAGAACATGAGACCTCAGGATCTGAAAAATCAAATCAGCAATAAACTGATATTTTGGTTTTATATAAGAACCTCAGAACTAAAATCACCTTCTATCCAACCTTCTATTTTTCCTGCTTTCCTCTAGACCTAGTCATTACCTGGGATCCTCATATGATGATCTCCCAGGCAAATTTGATTCCCAAACTGTTTCATAAGGCCTATGAGCTAAGAATGGTTTTTACATTTTTAAATGGTTAGATTAGAATTTAAATACTATCCTCGATTTTACCGCTTGGTCCACAAAGCCAAAAATATCTACTCTCTGACCCTTTAAGAAAAAGTGTACCCACCTGGGTGTAGACTATCTTTGACAAGTGGCTTCCAACCCATTTGAACATGGCTAAACTCAGTGTTTGGTGCTATAATTGAATGGGGGCAGTGAGAGCTGGGAAATAATACATGGGTTTGAATTCACTTATAAACCATTAGGTTTGGGGAAGATCTCCATGTGCTCGCAATAATATGATCAGTGATAATATGATCAACTACTTAAGGTTATTGTGCAAATTAAAGAGTTAATACATGGGGCCTGACCAGACAGTGGCACAGTGGATAGAGCATCTGACTGGGATGTGGAGCACCCAGGTTCAAGACCCCGAGGTCACCAGCTTGAGCGCAGGCTCATCTGGTTTGAGCAAAGCTCACCAGCTTGGACCTAAGGTCGCTGGCTTGAGCAAGGGTTTACTCGGTCTGCTGAAGGCCCACGGTCAAGGCACATATGAGAAAGCAATCAATGAACAACTAAGGTGCCACAACAAAGAATTGATGCTTCTCATCTCTCTCCCTTCCTGTCTGTCTGTCCCTACCTTTCCCTCTCTCTGTAAAAAAATAAAATAAAATAAAAAAATAAATGAGTTAATACATGGGTAGTGCCTGAAACAAAGGCAGAGTAAGTTCCTCTTCCACATTCTCAAGATAGTTTATTAAATATTTAATTAGTAATACTGGAACAATGTTACTCCTTTTCTTAAAAATAAATCCGTCTCTCAACTAGTTAAGAATATAGTCATAAAATCTGACATTAAGTTTTGCGTGTGTGTGTGTGTGTGTGTGTGTGTGTTTAAACAAGATCTCATGTATACCATTAATGGGCTTTGACTTTTAAAAGCCACAGGATACTTTAACATGCTTTCTTTCAGAAGCAGCTATATCATAAAAGTGTGGAGAAGGAAAAATTACTTCAATGCCATCTGGTGCAACATGCTGCATCCATCTTGTCATATTCCAACGCATCTGCACCAGAGAGTTACTGTCAGATTCTAAATGCCACCCCATGATCAAGGTTCTAATATATAATGGTTATCTGTTTGGTAGGATATATATATATTATAGTATTTTACTTTCTTAAAAATTATAATGAGCTTTGCAGAAAATTTTCAGGCATTAAATTGAAATGAAGCAAGTTGAGCCAAATTTCATCTAGTTGAAAAACATTAGTCTATAAAAAAAAAAGGTAATCTGTTTTACTGTTTAATTATCCCCACAAGCTATTAGCTCTCCCTCAAAGAATGCTTCCTGGTATAAAGGGATGAATGTTGTATTTACTGTCAAAGTCCTACTGTTATATTTTGTTGTATATCACCTAGGGAAAATCAGTTCAGCCCTCTAACTCAGCTTCTTGATTTATACAATTGAAGGATTTCACCTGCCGCTGCTGACGTGGCTCCGGACCATGACCATCAAAAAGACGATGTTAGCAATGTGGCCCAGACCCAGCTCATTTACTTCAAACCACTGGGAGTTCTCTCAATAAGATTTCCTAGTTTTCTTTTTACTTAAACAAAGCCAGCCCTTGTGCCAGCTTTGTTTCTAAAGCGTCCCTGCCGATGGTTTCATACCTGCACTCCTTGACTAAGCAGTGGTAGTTCCAGACTCTCTCTAGGAAGATCTTGGGGCAAAGAGAGGTCTAGGGTACTTTTCTTAGCTCTTCCATAGCAAGCATATATTTTTACTTAGAATGTCAGTTTACCTGTGGTAGCCAAGAGTCAGAAGCCAGTGAAAAAAATATGGGAAAAAAGCCCTCTCCCAAATTCCTTTTTAGATGTCACCTCTAACTTTGAGGGGACAGACTGAGTGGTTCTCTGGTCCTATTACTGTGGATACACAGTCATTGATGGCCTCCTAGGTACCAGGACAGGTTGATTTTTAAGACCCTTTAACACCTTGATCCCAGAAATACTGTCTACAGCAGGGGTCTCAAACTCACGGCCCGCGGGCCGCATGCGGCCCGCTGAACAATTTTGTGTGGCCCACAGACTAATCCACGGGCTTACTTAATTTTATCCAAAATATTTTGAACTTCGTGGATTAGTCTGCGGGCTGCACAAAATTGTTCGGCAGGCCGCATGCGGCCCGCGGGCCGCGAGTTTGAGACCCCTGGTCTACAGGGACCCCGAGGGGAATATTGACTTAGAGTTTCATCATTTCTGTGTGTTCAGAGCCATCTGCTTTATGGAACCCAAGGTGGCGGCCGGGAGGTGGGGGGAAGCTCAACGTGCTCATTAGATTTAGCATTTATGTTTCCCTTGCTTTAGCTGTTTACCAATAAATATTTTGGTTACCTGGGAACACATCTTATAATCCTAGGCAGGCAAAGACAGATGCAGACAGCTGTAAATTATGTCCAACAGGGTATGAATGTGACTCATCAATTTTAGCCTCTCCCCACGATATAAATTAGCACTGAATTTAGCTAGTTTATAGCACAACGCTTGGAGAGAGTGAGAGAGGAGAAAAAGTTGGAACTGAAAGGAGCCAGGAAGAAAATTGCAAAGGCTTTTCCTGTGAGGAGAGAAGGCACATACACCATGACCAGAGCCACAGCAAGCATCAGCGCAGGATTCGAGAGTTGTCTCAAGACCATCGCCATCCAGCTGGGGAAGTCATGCTCCAGTGTTTCTCCGATGACTTCGAACATCCTGTTCTTGCCACTGGAAATAACAAAGGGGGAAATTTTTCCTTAATATATATGGAAAACCATGGTTACAGCCAAAATACTAATCTTTCGCAAATACTGCCTAAGTACAATTTTAGGTTAGGGAGCTGATGTTTCACTTAAACTCCTGATTCCCTGACCTCATATTGGCAACAGATGGATAAGACATGGTAAATTTTATCCTGACATAAACACATAATCAGAGCCTGTAGGAAATGTACCAGAAGATTAGGAGACATTTTAAAGGCTGTATTTCTAAGATTTTGATTGAAATATGTTTTATAAATAGCTTATCAATCTAGCCCTTGGCTAACTCTTCTTATAGGAGAACACCCTCTTTGGGATGAATAAATAGTGCACTCAATTTTTTAATTAGCCTTGGTAATGAGCATAAAAAAAATAGCTTAACAGAATCAAATCCACAAATAATCCAATATATCTGTCCATGAAATGGCTTCCACCTCATTTTTCACCAAACCTCTTTCATGAGAGCTATTAATAGGTAACCACACTGAATAACAAGTCCTTGCTCTCTCAGTATTTTTTCCGGACAGGTCTTAAAAAGTACCAACTCAGTTCCACTGCTAAGAACATGAAATGGGAAGATAAAAAGAAAAAAGAAAACCTTAAAAATAAAGGTCCTAAATGGGCTTGTTCTCAACCCATTAAAATAAGACCCAAATTTTATAAACTAGGAAAATGAGAATAGTAATCTGTCTTAACTTAATAAATATTAAAATTATAAAGTAATATCTATCTGCTAGGATTTTTTTGGTTATACATATTGATTTTACTATGAAAAGTTGTGATTTTTCAAAAAAGATACTAGGTTTTTATCAACAAGTTTTATGTAGCATCAGAATACAGGTTGGTATAACAGTTAATACAATATTTTGGATTCATTTTTTTTTATTTTTAAACATTCTCAACCACTAAATAAAACATGATCTCCAAGGTCTAGATCAGCTTTTTTTCCCCCTGAAATAATCATATCTTTCAATACATTGAGAATGCCTCTAGGAGACACTGGACTAAGGAAGTATAAATTTTGCTTCACAAATTAGATCTATATACTAATTTAAAAAACTATAATACATAAAGGATAATGAAGTTTATAGACAATTTAAGATTATATCAATTTATTCTACTAAAACTTCTTCTTTATCTATTCTAAGTGACCATTCTTCAGCCATATGGAATATAGCCAGTGTAAGAAGGTAAGCAGAGAGGAGAGATGATAAGACAATCGACTCTCCCTTCTCTAGCCTATCCAGCTGTGGCTAATGAATGTGGTTAGAATGGGGGAATGGAATTTTATAAAATAATTTCTACTTACAAAAGTCTTCTTTGCATCCTGGTGGGTCCCAAATGCAAAGTTATTGTCAACCCTGGGAATTCTAGAATAACTTTTCCAGATCCGGTCTTTTAGCAAGAATCGAGATCTCTTAATTTTACACAAACTCTGGAAGGATTTATCAGTCTTTGGCGATCCCTTTTTCTGATAGATAAGCCAATATATGCCACTTCATAGTATTTCTAGAAGTCCTTTCCAGTCTGCTGTGACTATACAGTCAAGTGAAATGCTACTGCACTTATCCTACAGTTTGCCAGTGGACACAGCTCCATCCATAGCTTAGAACAGTCTGTGAGCATGCCTGTCTTTCCAGCCAGACTGAAAGCTCCACAGGACCAGAATCTATCCCAAGTTAACACCACATCTCACCTAGTATTCACTGCACAATAAAAAGTCATTATTCATTCATTAATTCAAATTACTGGCTAATCCTCTACTGTGTTCTGGATTCATAAAGATGAAAAGATTCCCCATCTCTGGAAGTCAGTTAGTTACACTATCGAGAAAAATATAGACATAGAGTAGTAGAATTGAAATTGAAGTTACATAATAGAAGTGCCACAATATAATACAAACCTAAACATATTGTATGATCTCCATTATTTTTTTAAATCTACATAGAAACAGCACTTGAGTACAAAATGTTAAAATATTGAGAGTTGTTATTTTAGTACTTTGTGGGTTATGAGTAGTATTTCTTTTTATGTGAAAATATTTCTATAATTCCCAGGTATTCTAGTACAAGCACATATCAACTTTGCAGGAAGATAAAAGTACGTAAAAATATAATTACCATAATGTTATCAAGGAGGGGTGTGAGAACCTAGAAAACTAGAAATTGTTCAGATTATTAATGAGGAGGTTGGGGGAGAGACATCAAGTGTCAGGAAAGACAGTGGAGCTGTAGAAGAATTTTCTTCATTTGAACATCCAAGAAATAGTTTTAAAATTATTGAACAGTTTAAGGTAAATACATTTAATAGTCTATTAGAATAATTTTCTGGGAAACTCATCCTCCCTAGCCAGGTCTTGTGAAACCAGAACAAGCTAGGCTATTTCATTAAATTGTTTTGCAGAATGCATGCTGTAAGGTATTATAGCCACCATACCTGAAAACAGGCCTGCATCTAAGAGCAAGCGGCCATCTCTGTGGTGTCTCCATTAGCCTACTTCAACTGTTTGTTTGCCATGGGCTGCCCTCCCAGGTACCAGGAAGGGTCAGATAGCTTCCACTCAGCAGGCTGGGCAAGCCACCTCAAACTCAGGGTCTTTAAGGATGGTTTGTTAAGAGGCACCTAATATCTAAGGTTGAACAACTTATTTTAAACTTTTAAGTCCAAACAAATTTTAAAAAGCATACATTCTTTTGCCCCAAAATGAGAAAACTAACAGGAAAAATGGATATTTTCCCCAATAATTTATTAAAAATATTTAAATTTTTTTATCTCAAAATAGTAATGGATATTTAGTAATTTTGACTAAGTTTGCCAATTAGAAAATACTTGGTCAAAATCATATAGTATACCTTAGACACACAAAAATGTTTTTATTACCATCATTGTAACTCATGATATAAAGAGAGACAGAGGAATTAGAGCTCAAACATCTAAAATTGTGCAGTTACTGTATGTGTCTAGAATAGATAAATGATATTTTTAATGTGAAGGTACCTGTATAACTACCACCCAGTCTATGTGTTGACATTGTGGGGTTTCCCCTACAGACAGCTAAGTTCCTTTGATATGTTTTTCTGAGAAAGGTCAATTTCCAATTAAAAAGTTAAAAGCACACCCATAACTTATCTTGGATATTTAGTTGTGTGGGTAATTTGCAGTTAACTAAAGTCTTTGCATTGTCTCTCGAACTTGGAAACTTAACTAGGATTTATTAAGATCACTTTTTCTAGAATGCAATTTCATATTTAGTCTCCAGATGTCACTCTCTGCATTATTCATTTCAGCTCGCTCGGTGGGGGTTCCGGGAGAGAGAATAAATAGGACTTGTCAACATCGGCTTCCTGATCTGACAGAGAACTTCAGTTGTTTTTACCTTATCTGTTGGCTTAACGTTTTCTTTATTTTCCAGTAAAAGAATAATTGCTCAGACTATTAGAGTCAAAATGCCTTTCTTATACTTAAGTAAATGGGCAACAAACGTTCTAAATTTAATTTAGTAACTTAGGTCTGACAGCATGATAGCAAAATTATATGTGGCCATTATTGCATTATGGTTGTCATTCACATGGCTTTTCACATTTTCTTCACTGCAAAGGAGAAATAACTCAATTGTATGCTGCCCAGTGTCTCAACATGCACAGAAGTTGCGGGGAGACTTATGGTAGATTAATCTCTTTAAGGAATGAAATCTCACTCTTCCAGATCCTGGGGACTTTGTTTTCTTGGTAAGTGTCAGAGAGAAAAGTATGTCATAGAGAACTGGAGAAAATACATTTCCAATATGTATGGATCAAAGAGACTTCTTGACTCTGTATTGTTGCTTGAGTGATTTATCCTTGTTATTTAGGGATAATATATGTGAGAAACAGCTTTAATATTTAACTGGCATATAGCATTTTGAATTATGAATTGTGAGCCCTTCTTTATATTATTATCTATTAAAGATTCCATGCCCTAGGTAGTATGCAGGGTAGTCCACTATATTTATTTATGTTTATGTTTTATTTTTTCAACTTGGTGGTCCATATGAGACATAACAATAGCTTCTCAGGTCTGGATATGAAGACCTAGCATCAGGAAAATGTTCACATCTGGAAATAGCTCAGATTAGTTGTCCATATTTTACTCAGTTAGAGCCTGGAGCAGTTAAATTATAATTCCCAAATGAGAAAAAAAGATGAAACTTGCCTAAGCATCTTTATGTCACAGAATGAGCCTGAATACCCAAAGGATCTCATTCCTATCAAAATGCCATTGTTTGAAAAAATAAATAAATAAACTCATACAGCAATTGACCATTTCTATCTCCATGCCTGAAAGAAAACTATGCCCAAGTGGAATTTCAAAGACAAGAACCTGAAGGGGCCACAGTCAAACGACGGCGGGAGGCATACGATCATGTACAGGACGGGCATGGTGGACAGGAAGAGGATGAGCAAGAGCATGCCCAGATAGAAGTTGTTTGATCTGGAAGCTTTGAAGACTCTGGCCTCAGGAACATTGCAACACATCACGGCCCAGCCCTGGAAGTACATGGATGTGAAGAGTCGAAGGATATTGATGCCTGGCAGGCTGGGAGCAAAGAAGGAGCCCATCCTAGGAAGGAAAACAGAGCTCTGGTCAATTCAAGTCTTCAACTGGAACGAAGTCACACGGCACCTGTATGTTTCACATCAGGCTCACTTGCCAAAGGCAGAAATGTGTCCAACCACACAAGCCCTTTTAATAAATAAATTAGATTAATCTATTTTCATCTTCTATACACATTTAATCATCTATCTCCCCCACTATTATAGGCTTTGTATACATAATTCCTTCATAGCAATTATATAGAGCTCTAACCATATCAACTAGCATGAGTAAATTTAGATTGCAACAGAGTAAATTACATATGTATTATTTTGTAGTCCCTCTGTCTTCTACTTCAAAAATAAAGTGAATTTCCCTGAATACTAATATGAATGATTAATATAGCCAAAAAATTAACTTTTGAATAATTGACTCTTTTTTTTTTTTTTTTTTCTGAAGCTGGAAACAGGGAGAGACAGTCAGACAGACTCCTGCATGTGCCCGACTGGGATCCACCCGGCACGCCCACCAGGGGCGACGCTCTGCCCACCAGAGGGCAATGCTCTGCCCATCCTGGGCATCGCCATGTTGCGACCAGAGCCACTCTAGCGCCTGAGGCAGAGGCCACAGAGCCATCCCCAGCGCCCGGGCCATCTCTGCTCCAATGGAGCCTTAGCTGCGGGAGGGGAAGAGACAGAGAGGAAAGCGCGGCGGAGGGGTGGAGAAGCAAATGGGCGCTTCTCCTGTGTGCCCTGGCCGGAATCGAACCCGGGTCCTCCGCAGGCTAGGCCGATGCTCTACCGCTGAGCCAACCGGCCAGGGCGAAAAATTGACTCTTAAAACCACTCGTTCTACTCAAATAAACTGCACACTTGGGTTACTTTTGTCATGGCTAATACATTTTTGTTTAATAAAAAAGAAATAATTAAATTTTTCTTTTCTGATGATATTTTTTATTTTTAGCTGCTATCGTGTTTTAGAGCTGATAGGAATGATGTACTTATTTGAGCTGATAGGAATGATGTACTTATTTGTGTCTAATATGCTACATTTTGTTGATATCCTATAGCAAGTTCTATGTGTTTTTGAGATGAAAATTCAACACATACATTTAATTTAGTATATTTGTTTACATTTTTACTTTAGCTTGTCCTGGAAAACCACTCCTTTATACAACATTTTTTGTTGTACAAAGAACCAGATAGGTGAGGTCACTCTTATTTGATGGCTTCATTAGTTATTGCAGCAAAATAAACTTTAATTTTCTTTGATGAGAAAATCCATTAGCCTCATAAAAACCACATTAATATTAATTAATAAGTCCAAAATAAAAAATGTGGTTTTAGAAGTCACTTATTTTAGATGTTTAAGCAGGATTCTATATTTAAAACTATTCCTACTATAATAAAGCTTTCAGTGTTTCTAGTTAAGATTAGCATTTTAACATATCCAGTGAAAATTTAGTATATGATTTGGGGGAGGAGAGTCAAGTTAGATGAAGAAATTAGTTTCTGCTATAAATTACCTAGTACAACCCAATATTAAACCATTTTACTGAAAAGTGAACTCTTGTCACAATTCAGAAAGAATTCCACATAACAAATCTGAATGACATTTTAACATACTATGCTGACCAGAGACTTTGCAGGAAGTTAAACTATTTTTTTAAATGATATAGACTTTGGGTGATAATGGTATGTCCAGGTAGGTTTATCCATTGTTACAAATGTATCACTCTGGTGTGGGATGTGGATAACGGGGGAGGCTGTGCAAGTGTAAGAGCAAGGGCGATATAAGGACTTTGTGCTTGCTGCTCAATTACGTTGTGAATCTAAAACTTCTCAAAGGTATAAACTTTATTAATTTAAAAAAGATGAGAGGATAAACTTCAGAACAACACAATGTATCTTGGTTACAGAACAGCAAGAGAGAACCTAGAACCCGAAACAGGTGGGCAAGTGAACGTCAGTTGTCGCAGAGGGGTCAGAATGACAAAGCACTGGCTTAGTCCCCAACTGCTAATGTCTGTAATATATTATAATATATTATATCGTGCTGTGGGGTGATGATAATCCAGCCCTTCTAAAAGTCAAGGTTGGCCTCTCTGGCCAATAAAATAGAAATAAAAATGAGATGTCTGACTGCTGGGTGGAAGCTCAAAGAGCCCGGTGTCTTTTTACTCTCTTTCCTCTCTGCTGTTCTGCTCAGCAATACTCCAGGTGGATCTTATTCTGCCTGGCCCCAATAAAGACAACTTACATGAGCAGAGCCCTCTATCAACCCACATTAAACTTGTAGAGTAAATGAGAAATAAACTTTTCTTTTTGTAAGGTTTTGGGGCTGTGTTTCATTGTTTCACAACCTAATCTACCCTAGGAGACAATTTTGTATATAATTCAAGACCAAGACTTGCCTAAAGTCACATATATGTGCACCTCTACATAAACATGTATCATTTGTCTATATGCACATATCTATCTATCTATCTATCTATCTATCTATCTATCTAT
The DNA here is from genome assembly GCF_036850765.1 of Saccopteryx bilineata. Lineage (NCBI taxonomy): Eukaryota > Metazoa > Chordata > Mammalia > Chiroptera > Emballonuridae > Saccopteryx > Saccopteryx bilineata. The sequence continues at coordinate 55,353,482 of NC_089491.1, forward strand.
CTATCTATATACACTTATTATAGGTACATGCATCTATAAATAAATTTAACAGTTTGAAAATGAATACCACATAGGCATTTTGAACAAATGATATGAGCACTATAACCTAGACAAAAACAGTCCTGGCACAGTGAAATCTGAAGCCTAATGCTCAGTCTATCTTTGTTCCTGACTCATTTATCAGCTTGGCTCACTAAGTCTCTTACCCAGACTTGATCCCATCATCTGTCAAGCAAAGATAATTGTAATACCTCAGCCTGAGAAAATGCTTTTCTTCCAAGAAGATCAAAGCAAATGAAAGCTTCTTTTATTTAGCTCTTCTTATTACTCGAGTGACATGGTACATGTCAAGTAAATTATTCACATGTGATCAACTGAGAAAATGAGGTAGCAAAAGGTGAGAGATTGTCGGATGGTACACAGTGAGACAGTTTTGGAGCAATGTCCAAACCCTTCTCTCTCACTGTGTGCTCTCTGCTGCCTCCAGGTCCTGCTAGGATAGAGATAATTTGTGCTTTTGTCATTTAAGAATATTATTACAAAAGTCTATGCTGTCTATTTTTAAAATGAGTTTGTTATATAAAGATTTATTGATAATTTTAGCAAATTCATAATAAAATAGATTTTTACCTATAAATGTTGGATTGTAATAACATCAGTGCAAGTAACTTCCACTACTTAGAAACTCTTTAAGCAGTAACTGAATGTCTCCAGTCACAAACTAATGAAATTTGATACAAAATCCCCATACTCTTTTGATTGTTTCTGTAGCCAATGGCCAGACTCAGTTATCAGATCCTCATGTCTCATGAAATAGTAGAGGCTACCATGTGTGAGTAGCCTTGTGCAGGAGAGCTGAGTAAAGTTAGAATTTGTACAAAAGGGCCTGAGGGTGGATAATAGTTCTGCTTCTGGACTCTGGTGTGTGCCTATCTTTGTACACTCAAAAAGCACAGTCACGTTCTAAAGTCCTCTTCAGACTAATCAGAAGCAAGATTTGGTCAATAGCTGAAGGATAAACACATAGAAAGTGATAGTGCAATAATCATGCAGAGATTTTGATAATGGAGCTACCCAAGAGAGAACTGGAGATTTTTAGGTATGTAAAATGTTAATATGAACCATAGTGATATACAGAATCAGTTGTAAAATTACAAGTGAAACCAATCTAGACAGCCATTGCAACAGCTTATCTGGTCACAAAAATGCATTTTTAGGCACATCTGTTGTCTAAATTCTAAAAGAACAAGAAGGAGGCATGCAGCATATGTCTACACAAATGGTACCTCCAGGCCTGAGGGATTGGTGGCACTCTGGAAGAGGTAGGGAGTTTTAAACCTGATACACACAGTGATTCTTCATTGTTCCAGTAGCAATGTTAGCTACTTTTCTGCCATGACAGCAGAATTCTCTCCAGGAAATGCAAGATTTAGAACCCATACAAGTTGTACCCTTGACTCTGATAGTAGTCATATGGGGCCACACTGATCTTTCTCCCTGCTTAGAGAATGATAAGGGATGTATCTCAATCCTTCATGACTCTCTTGAAAAGTTAACCAAGAAATACATTTTAAAATATACCTGACAGTGGAGAAGATAATATTTTTTATAATCCTTTCTTCACATTGATTGATCTAATTAAGCCCAACAATTTGACAGACGCCATGGCAGAATGATGGGGTCCTTGACTATGGTCTTTATATTACTAAAGCAAAGTAATTTTAAGATTTGCAGAAAGGTCCAGTAGCACAAAGGTTTAATAATTCAGGCCAGCTATGGTTGAAAGATTTGAATAACATATGAAACTTGTGCAAAAACTGAACCTAGTTGCTAGTGCTTTTACAGAGGACAATGGTGTGGTCAGTCAGTGGCTCAATATTGTATTAGACATGTATCAGCAAGACAAAGAAGCTCAATTGTAACTGCTTGTGGGTTGGGGTGCTCTTAGTTAAGAATGACATATTTTCAAGACACATGGTCCCCAGATGAATTATATGTTCTGATTCAGTTTTTAAACTCACAAATGGTTTCTACTGTATCAACTCATCTTAACCTGTCAAGGTTTACAGGGAGAATGCTTTCATTTAATAAAACACATGACAATCCTTTGTACATCAAAAGTAATAATTCTAATGTGCAAATGACCCTGTGAAACAAGTTCCCACATAAAGATCATATTTTTAACTTGACCTTCCTAAAACATGTGTTTCATCTCTATAAACTATTGGACACTATCTTTAAATGTAGCTGGAAGTAGTATTTTAAATATATTCAGTAGTGATGACAAAATCAGTTTCTCAGAAAGATCTTACATTAATTTATTTCATACTTAGCATGTAGTAACATGGTTATTAATGTTTCACTGTTAGATCCTAGTGTCACAGAGTATAAAACATAAAACGCTTTCAAATAATTAACCACCAGAAAACGGAGGCCAATCATTTAATGAAGGAGTGCTCTGCAAAATAGGCGGATGACTTTGAGGACCAAGACTAAAGATTTGAAAAAGAAAAAAAACTATTCATAGCCATCCTTTTGGCAAAGGCAAATGTTGACTTAGAAACAGATTGTGGTCCCCTCTGACACCTAGCTTTAGTGCTTTATGCAATAATGATCTTGGAGGATTTCAAAAAGTAGCAGACTATCCAACCACTGACCTACCAGATCATGCCTTGGTTGAAGATCAGAGCGAGGACGTTACCACTGATGTCAAATTCATTGTACTGAGGCTAGAAGAGACACAGACATGCATTGAATCAGTATCTCAGCTGGTGAATATTGAAAGGCAAGTGCTTCATGTTTCTGCATAGGTATGGCTAAGCTCTCAACTACTTTCTCGCAGCAACAACACAGTGGAACAATCAACATAAGAAATAATTAGAGATAAATAAAATAATAAAGCACTATTTTTAACATAGTCAGGCTTATTTTATTATTATTATTTGGGTGATGCTTAT